>NC_055994.1:90007088-90321671 GCF_018446385.1 Zingiber officinale | reverse complement strand
TTAAAATGTTTGTCAATCCCCTAGTAGTCATACTATAAGAAAGACTTAGTAATCCCAATTGTAATGATTGGAAATAGGACTTGGACATTAAGGTAGACTGTCTTCTTAGAACTAAGAACAATTTAGGTGTATTTAATTCATTAGTTGAAACATGTTTAGTGGTATTATCTACCAGAACCTGGAGTGTAGATACAGATGCCATTAATCATGTCCGCAATTCATTGCAGGGTTCCAGGAAACCCGGCAACTAAATGAAAATTAAAACACCATCTACATGGGCACTACTGTAAAAATGGTAGCTGTTGCAGTGGGAGATGTTTATCTTTTGATAAGAATAAAATATGGATTTTTGAGTAATTGTCTTTACACACCAAGTTTAGAAAGAACTAGTTTTTAGTTTCTAAACTATTCAAAGAACTTGATATTCTGCCTCTTTTAAATAACAAAGTTGTTATTAAGGAAAAGAGGGAAGTTATCTGTTCTGGTACGTTGGTTGGCAATTTATAAATCCAATAACTCTCACGATGCAACAAATGGAAATTAGTAACACATCTTCTAACTTTAAGAGAAAGTAACCTTCGAAAATGAACCAATTATATCTTTGGCTTCTAAGGCTAGGTTATATTAACTTGAGTAGGATTCATTGGTAGCTGATGAACTTTTGGGTTCATTAGTAGTGGAAATCTTTCCAACCTACGAGTCTTACTTGGAAGGAAAAATAACCAAAAAGCTTTTAAGTCTAAGGGGTAAGGAATCAAAGATATATTGGAATTGGTTTATTCTGATTTGTGTGATCCTATGAGTATCCATGCAAGAGGTTGTTTCAAATATTTCATCTATTTTATAGACAACTATTTAAGATACGGATATATTTACTTGATGTGCCGCAAGTCTAAGTGCTTTGATTAGTTCAAAGAATACGAGGTTGATGTGGAGAAACGACAAAGTAAAAGTATCAAGACACTACGGTAAGATCGTAGTGGCAAGTACCTCTTGGGAGAATTTATGAGTCATTTATCAGAAGTAGGGATTCAATCCCAACTAACTGCACCTGGTACACCCCAACAGAATGATGTAGGAAAAGGAAGGTATAGGACTCTTATGGAAATAAGTAGATTGATGAGTTATTAAGAATATTATCAAAATTATTTTAAGGATATACTCTGGAAACGGGAGTGAATATAGTACCTTCTAAAGTCAGAACTCTCTACTCATATAGAATTGCTGAATAGGTGTAAGCCTATTTCGAAGCATATTCGGATTCGGGTAGTCCAGCACATATGCAGAAGAGAGATAATGATAAGTTGGACAGGAATTCACTTGTTTGTGGGTTATCCTAGTGAAATGAAAGTAGGTTTATAGTCTTAAAAATCAGAAGGTCATTGTTAGCATCAATGACCGATTTTTAGAAAAGGACTATGTAATAAAACATGTGCCCATAAGAAAATTTGTTCTTAAGGAAATAATAAAAGACATGTCTAATCTAGTACCAATCGTACAAGATGAGATACCACAAGGAAACTGCAACACATATCACAAATGATACACAATTGCAGAACGTGCCTTGTCGTAGTGGGTGGGTTGTTAGGCAACCTAAAAAGATTCATGTTTTGGGAGAGTTTTTGGACTCGATCCCTGGAGGACATGAACCTGATCTCCGGACATATGACGAAGCACTCCGAGATAAAGATGCAATATGTAAGATACCGTAAAATCAAATAATAAATATTATTGGACGAAAATTCTTATTGGATTTTTCTGAAATTTTTAGAAATTTTTCTGGGATTAAACGGGGTCCGTATGACCTATTTTGAGGGGATAGATTCGGGATACAATGGAGGCTTGTTTTGGAATATCCATTTAAGTGGGAGTTAATTGAGGAATTAACTTAGAGGTTAACCTAAGTATTTAAATCCTTAATTTCCGATTTCCTCTTCTCACTTTCTCCTAATTTTTCTTTCCCCGATCTCCTCTCCCAAGCCTCTCGCGCAACCTCTTCTTCCCCGACGCCAACGTCGCAAGGGAGATGATCGTGCCGGTGCCGGTTGACCCTCCATTAGCAGGTAGATGGAGCTCGATCGCCGGAAGGAAAGGGCCAACGCTTGCCCTCACGCGTGGTGCCCTAGATCCTGTTTCTGCCACCTGATTTCCTTGTCGTCGTCGCCCTTCTTGCGCCGCCGATCACCACGAGTTCACTGCTGGCGACGGTCTTCTCCAGTGTGTCTCGGCCGAGCCTCCCTCTTCCTTCTCTCAAGGTGTGGAGCCTCTCCTTCTTCTTGCCGATCTTGTCACCGTGCCCTAGATTGCTGACACCGAGTCTTTCTCGCCGAGCCTCCCGACCACACCACTCCACACGATGTAGCCGGATCACGCGCGCGAGCTCTCTTCGTCCCGAGACTCACCAGCGACTCAACTCCTTCCCTTCCAACCAACCGCCGCCGTCCCTTTCCTGTACCTGATCGCCGACCTCTCTGCTTCTAATCACCAACCTAGCTTCAAGATTGATGTTGGGTTTGATCCTTGGTCTGTTGTGAAGTGTCCGGCCAAGCTGCATTGATCCGGCAATGTGACCGAAAGGTGAGGGTTGAGGAGTTTGATCTCGTGATCAGTTATGGAAACGTTGATTTTGATTTAGAGTGTGTTGAGGTTGCAGATGGTTTGCTGTGGCGGTTCTTGTGGGGTGGAGGGTTGCTGCTAGGGTCCGGTGAGGCCATCAACTCCGGCAGTAATCTTCTCCAGCAGTAAAACACCAGTTGGGGCATCTGGATTGAGCTAAGGTTTTGTTGAGGTGAGTTTAATGTTGTGAATTAGGGGTTCAACAAATCCTTTGCTATATGATTGGATTTATGGATTGATTCTTGGATGAATTAGTGTAGTGCTTCTTTGATAGTTGACAGCATAGAACTTTTTGGGTTGTAAGATTCAGAATTTTGCTGTCATACCTCAAGGTAAGTGTTTTCTGGTGATGTATCTCTAGATCTTTCTATTATTATTCTGTTCTATCAGTGTTGTTAATGGATATTAGATCATGTTTAGTTTAGAGCACATGGGAGCATGTAGAGGGATTCGTTGTAGTTGGATGCTCTTATGTTGGATTAATTGATGACTGGTAGGTTATGTATTGGATTAGATTAAGCATTCTACATGGATTGTTGATGATAGATTGTTGATGATGGTATTGGGTTAACATAGATTGTTGATGATAGATTGTTGTAATCTGTGTAGATTAGTTGAAATGGATGAATTGTGTGAAGTTGATTCATGGTTAAGGAATTAGAATTCAACTTTGATATATTGATTTGGATTGAATCTTGGATTGATTTGTGGATTTAGAAGGATTTTTGATGAGTTTGGATTAGTGTTGGATTGATGATGAATTATGTGAGTTAGATTGAGGATTATTTGGAGGATTTATCAGAGATCAGATTTGAGTGGAGTTATCCTAGTTGAGTAGGGATTTTATTTAGCTATTTTAATTCATGTGAATTTAGCTAAATAAAATATGTAAATATTGATTTATGTAGGACTTTGATATGGGATGATCATCACAACGTGGGATTTATTCTGGACACGGTCGACAAATTAAGGCGGGTATTTCTTCCTTTACCTCTATGTAGATTTTCTTGTACTTAGTGCATGGTTGTTATCCGATGGATTAGACTGCTTTACCTTATATCATATCTATTTGTTGACTTCCTGCTAGAGACTTATGCTTGATCTTTGAGGTGTTCCATTTAATTCATATACCATCTCAACTCTTGATATCTACTCTATGGTGATTACACGTGTAGAGTATGTCTTGTAGGGATTGTCGGGTGGCTGGTATTATCATGCTGATTGGGTATATGATGTGGACTGTACATAGGTGGGTATGTGTATAGGAGTCATCTGGTTGACGGTGCATTTACATGTGGTGTGTATATCCGTATTTGTTATGTACTTTTGGAGGAGTGTGTTGATTGCACGTCTGTGGTTTATACACGTGTCCGATGTGTTTTTATTGGAGGATACATGTTGATTGTATATGTGGGGTTGTCCATGTGTGTCTGATATGTTCATTGGGGATTATTGGTTGATTATACATGTGTAGTTGTATACATATGTTTGGTGGGATATGTGGAGGTATCATGACGATTATACTCATGTTGGAGGTATTTATGAGGTTTGGGGTTGTTGCATGGATGATGATTATATATATATATCATGTTCATCATTCATTGCATCTGATGACCGTTGTCTCCCTTGTGGTGAGAGAGTCATCAGTTGGTTTGGTTTAGCACCGCACCCTCGGCCACTCATGGGTAGTGGTAGTTGGAGCAGTTGCTGCTAGTCCTGTCATGCCACCCGGTCACGAGGTTTAGTGAGATCCGCGTTGTGAGCAGGGACCCTGATGCTATGTAGTTAGATAGCTACTAGCGGACTGTCCGCCTCGACCACTATATAGTGGGCTGGAGGGTAGTACAGTCGTCACAGACCCAAGCCTCTCGGCCATACAGGGGTCGTGGTGTCTGGAGAGGTGGCGGGGGTGACCATGGAGCATGCATACGCAGTTATTATTCTTGCATTTGATGCGCGGTGCATCTGCATTTGCATACATGCCTAGTAGATACTAGTTGCATGTGATTGTCGTTGTTGCACTTGATTGAGATATGGTTGTTGCATTTGGTTGCCATACTGCATACATGTCATTTATTTTACATGTATATGCAGTCGTACTTATATTGCACAGGTGTCACGGGTATATCTGTTGCAGATCCAGTGAGTTTACCGATCTTTGTACCTTGTGTCGATTCCAGATTGGGTATGTATCTGTCCTTATGTTAGTTGTGGTTTGTACAGTTTATATGTCAGGTTATTATGTTAGGTAGGTTCAGATGCATTGATTATGATAGTATGATCATGTTCTTTATTCCCTACTGAGACTGTATACTTGTGATCTCCATGTTTTGTTTGTAGACCATGCACTGTCTTTTCTATTACCCGCTGAGTTACTTATACTCACCACCGCATGTATACATTTATGTTTTCAGGTAGCCTGTAGAGGGTTGGTGTCGCTCGGAGTGTCCTGTCTGCCGGGCCCTACGTCACATCCGAAGATCGTGATTGTTTTCTTTTGTATATTCTTTTCTTATTTTCGGCATTGTATTTGTGTATAGTCATGTGGCTATCTTATGGTTTTGGTGTTGTATTTGTTGTATAAAGCCTAGCCGACTAGCAGTGTGTTGATTGTGTTGTATTGGGCTTTCCGTTTTCGTTTTTCCGCTGTGTTGGTTTTTAGTACAGCCGTGTGGGCTGTTTTATATATAACTGCGTGGTTGTGATTGTTTCATCCCAGCCGTATAGGCTGTTGTTATAACTGCGTGGTTGTGTATATAAATATTCCAGCCGCATGTGGCTGATGTATTTTGCTTGTAGTGATGCTTCAGATTGTCATCGGTACAGGGGAGATGTTGTCGGATTTTTGTCTGGCAGAGACTCCTTTGGGGGCGTGACACAATATCTTGGCAAAGAGTAATGAATAACAGAATTAGAATATATGTATTCTAATAAAATCTGGAAGCTTATAGAACCACCAAATGGTGTAAAAGCCTTTGGGTATAAAAAGGTCTATAATAGGAAAAGAGGGATAGACAGAAAGGTAGAAACTTTCAAAGCAAGGCTAGATGAAAAAGGAAACTTTTTCACTGGTAGCCATGCTTAAGTCTATCCGGATTCTTTTATCTATTTGGCAAGTGGATGTCAAGACAGCATTCCTTAATAGAAGTCTTGAAGAAAGCATCCATATAAAACAACCAGAAGGGTTCATTGTAAAGGGCTAAGAGCATCTTGTGTGCAAGCTCAATCAGTCTATGGACTGAGGCAAAGCTTCAAGGTCTTGGAACATCCAGTTTATCAAAGTAATCCAGACCTATGGATTTATTGAGTAAATGGATAAGTCTTGTGTATACAAAAGGTGTGATGGAAACTTGGTGGTATTTCTTGTACTATACGTAGATAACATTTTTGGTAGTTGGAAACAATATCAAAATGTTGTCAGAAGTAAGGGTATGGTAGTCCAAATAATTCAAGATAAAGGAAATAAAGGCAGTTCTTTATGCTTCGGTTGTCGGAAGCCTAATGTATGCTATGCACGAGATCAGAAATCTGTTTTGCCAAGGGCATAGTTAGCAGATATCAAAGTAACCCTGGACAAGGACATTAGACTGCAGTAAAGCATATATTAGTACCTTAGAGGCGCTAGAGATTATATGCTAGCTTACAAGGCAGTTAATTTGGTCCCTGTGGGTTACACGGATTTTGACTTCCAATCGGATAAAGACAATAATAAGTCAACCTCGGGGTTTTGTGTTTACTTTAGGAGGTAAAATCATAACTATGGAAAAGTGATAAGCATAGGTGTTTTTCTGGACTCCACCATAGAAGCTTAGTATATGGCAAGCCTCTGAGGTAGCCATAAAAGCTGAATGACTCAATAACCTCAAGATAGACTTAGATATGATTTCTGGTTTGTCCAAAGATTATTACAATTTATTGTAATAATGTTGGTGCAGTAGCAAACTCAAAGAAAACATAAGTCTATAAGGCAAGTAAACACAATAGAGCGCAAGTACCACCCAATACGAGAAATCGTATAAACGAGGAGAAGTTGTTACCGCCTAGATTGCATCAGGTAATGACCTATAGATCCTTTCACTAAGGTCCTTAAGGCAAGAGCTTTTGATGGGCATGTTGAAGGGTTGAGAATCAGATGTATGGCAGCAGATATGGCAGCTTAGTCTTTTAGTATAAGTGGGAGATTGTTGGAGTGTATACTGAAAGCCTAAGCTTTGTAAACATTCATTATGAATAAAGAATCACATTTGGTCAAATTGTCTACATTTAGTTGTAGTTGTTCAATTAATTTATACTGTAGATAACATAGTATGTGGTGCCACATGCAGAAGATGATGTTATCAGTACCTTATAAATTATAAACAGTAGCTCACGACCAAAATGGAAAGGAACAAACCATTAGAAGGTCGTAGTGTAATTAGGTATCAGTTTATCTTGACTGTATAATTACACTAGTACACTTAGAGTGTATTGAGTAGGACCATTTGAGGTCGTTTCTTTTATACTGATTTTATAAAGAAACAAAGACCTCGGTTATTATAGAAGTGTGTGCTCTTAATCCTGATATAATAACAAGCACATATATTTGATATTTATTTCTTTAATTTATCAATGGATGAGATTTAGTTCGATGAATCAATAAGCCCGATAAGTTGGGAAATGGTATCACTTATAGTGTGTGTTGTTGATTATAGAAGGAAACTGTGTCCTAGAGATACTAGGTTGATAATGTCCCCAAGAGGAGCTCATAAGGATTGTCATGTTAAATCCTGCAGGTGGACTTAGTCCGACATGACGATAAGGTTGAGTGGTACTACTCTTGGACTAAGATATTAATTAAATTAGTTGTCAGTAACTCACTTAATTAGTGGACATTCGATATCTTAAACACAGGGAGACTAACACACTCATAATAAGAAGGAGCCCAAAAATGTAATTTGGGATTGGTGCGGTAGTTCAATAATAGTTCTCTAGTGGAATGAATTATTATTGATAAAATTAAGTTGTGTGTTCGGGGCGAACACGGGATGCTTAATTTTATCGGGAGACCAAAACCAATTCCTCCTCTCGGTCCCTATCGTAGCCTCTTAATTATAGAGTACTATACCCACCTATACCCACCTTCTTACCCATCCTATAGGGGTCGGCCAAGCTAGCTTGGAGACCAAGCTAGGGCCGGCCATGGGTATGTTCATGAGTGAATTCATGTAGCCGTCCCTATTAAAATAAAAAGGAATTTTAATTTTAAAATTTTTCTTATGTGGATAATATAATTTAAAAGAGAGTTTAAAATTTAAATCCTTCCTTTTATAAGATTCTACAAAAGATTAAGAGAAGAGTTAAAATCTCTTTCCTTATTTGTAGATTAAAAGGTTGATTTTAATTTTGGTAAAAACTTTCCTTTTAATTATATTCATGATTTAAAAGAAAGTTTAAAAATTAAAAATTCTCTTTTATTAGTTTCTACAAAAGATTATGAAAAGATTTAATATCTTTCCTTATTTGTAGATTGAAAGGAGATTTTAATTTTTAGAGATAACTTTCCTTTTTGGAAATTATCCACATGTTTAAAAGAAAGATTTTAATTTATAAAATTTCTTTTTATTAACCAATCATGAAGGGATTAAAATTATTGGAGAAATTTTTATAAATTTCTAGAAACAAATTAGGAAGTTTTAATTAAAACTCTCCTTGTTTTGGGGAGAAGAGTGGCCGGCCATTATAATTTGAAAAGAGAAAATTATTTTAATTAAATAAATTTTCCTTTTCAATGGCAAAAGAATTAAGGAAGTTTTTATTAAATTTTCCTTATTTGTCAAGACCAAGGATTATAAAAGAGGGGGTAGAGGAGGCTTCAAGGCTAACGACTCTATTCTATTTTTCCTCTCTTTTCTCCTTGGGTGTGGCCGGCCCTTTCTTTCCTCTCCTCTCCTTTGTGTGGCCGAAACCTTCTCATGGTGGAGATAGCTTTGGTGGCCGGATCTAAGAAGGAGAAGAAGGAGAGAAAAGAAGCCTCTTTTCTAGCATCCCTTAGAGCATGGTGGTGGTGGCCAAACCTCTTCATCCTAGGAGAAGTTTTGATGGCCGAAACTTGTAAGGAAGAAGAAGGTGCTTGGTGGTTCTCATCTCGGAAGATCGTTGCCCACACAACGTCCGAGGTTAGAAGAGGAATACGGTAGAAGATCAAGAGGTTTTTCTACAAGGTATAACTAGTAATTTTTCTTTCCGCATCATACTAGTTATTTATGGAAATAATACCAAATACAAGAGGCTTACGATTCTAGAATTTCGAATATGTTTTTCGATGTTGTGTTCTTTTGTTTTATTTTTCCTTGTGATTTGATTGTTCTTTTCGGTTAACCTAAAGTTATTTTAGGAAATTAAATATTAGCTTTCTATAAAAGGTTTTGTCTAGTCGGTGGTGGTTGCTCCCATATCCAAGAAGGTCATGTGCCTCGCCACGTCAGTACTGGGAACCAATTATGGAAATTAATATTTAATGGAATTAATAACTTAAGGTGATTTGGGTCGAACGTGTTAAGTTCCGCAGGAGATCCAAGTCTAAACCTAAAAGAACAAATAGATTAAGTTTTGGATCAAACGTGTTAAGTTCCGCAGGCGATCCAAAATTTAATTTAAAAGAACACATGGTAGCTAGGAAAGGGTTCAGATCTTTGTACAAAATTTTTGTACAGTGGAACCTCTAGGTTTTCCGAGTAGCAACCAACAGATTTAGGGTTAGTAACATTTTCCTACATAATTATCTCTATGTACTTGGTATAATTGTTCATTTAAGTTTGATTAAACATTAATCAATTATACCGAAAATAATTGACTTTAGATTCAGGTGTAATAAGTTAAACTTTAGTTTAAGGTTAAATAAGATAAGTTGTTAATAATTTAATAACAATTAATCATTATCAATAATTTATTGGTTAAATTTTACTTGATTCAAAAATTTAATATTTATTAAAATAATTTAAATTTTATGTTAATTGATTGAAAGTGTTAGTTATAATTTAATATTTCATTTACTTCCTTTTAAGTAGGATTAACTTAGTTTAAAGTTAGTAGTAATTCGAAGTTGGAATAAATGAGTTGATTAATTAATCTGTTATTTTTTTTTGAAAATTAGGAATTAAATAAGTTGTTAATTTCAAGTTGTTAAATTACATTTAAGTAACATAAACTTAGAATTAATTTTAATTTTAGGTTTGAGTTTTATTTAAGTTTAACTTAATTAAAATTTAATTTTAAATTTAAGTTTTATTTTAAGTTTAACGATTAATTTTTAACTTAATTTAAGTTTTAAGTTTAACATAATTTAATTAGTTTAGTTTAGTAAATTTTAAATTTAATTTAATCAGTATTAATTTAATTTAATTTTTAGTTAAGTTGATTTTAAATTTGATTTTTACCTTTAGTTTTAGTTTTGATTAAGTTAGTTGAAAATAATTTTTAAATTAGTTTTTAGTTTTGATAAAATAATTTTTAAGTTAAAAAGATTTAAAATAATTTTAAGTATAAAAAGATTTAAAATAATTTTTAGTTAAAAAAATTAAGATACTTTTTAAGGTTAAAATAAATTTTTAAATATTTTTTTAAGTTAAATTAATTTCTAAAATAATTTTTAAGTTAAATTAATTTTTAAACTAATTTTTAAGTTAAAATAATTTTTAAGTTAAATTAATTTTTAAAATATGTTTCAAAATAATTTTTAAGTTAAATTAATTTTTAAAATATGTTTTAAAATAATTTTTAAGTTAAATTAATTTTTAAAATAATTTTTAAAATATGTTTCAAAATAATTTTTAGGTTAAATTAATTTTAAAATAACTTTTTAAGTTAATTTAATTTAACATAATCTTTAAATGAATTTTTAATTTAATTTTAAAGAAATTGAAATTGAATTTTCAATTGAATTTAATTTGATTTAATTTGGTTTGATTCGATTTAGTTTGATTTGGTTCGATTCGATTCGTTTTGGTTTGGTTCGATTCAATTTGGTTCGATTCGATTCGATTTGGTTAGGTTCGATTCGATTCGAATTGGTTCGATTCGATTCGATTTGGTTCGATTCGATTTAGTTTTGTTCGATTCGATTCGAAGTCCTTAGTCGTCTCACCCGATCTAAGTTTTCAATCAGGGAATCCTATAATTTTTGTGAGATAAGTTAGATTCAGTTTCAGGATTTCATTTAACTTTGTGTTAGATTCATGTTTAGTTTTGGGCTCAACAAATAGGCATTCTCAGGATAAACTTCTAAGCTATGGTGAGTCACTTGGACATCATTAGAGTAACCATGCCTTCGAGGTTTTTCAAATAGTCCTATCCACTGAACTTAATACGAAACCTTGGTCTAACTAGTTAGGATTCGTAAAGGGTAGCTTCGGTTAGTTCCACTTAGCCAAATGCACCAGGTCGAAGTCATATCTTCCTATACATGCATAGACTAAGTTTCCCTAACGTACTATCATCCAAAACTTCACAAGTATCGTAGACCAAGTTAAACTTTGTCCCTTTTATTTTAATCCTAATTACCCTGCCGGGTAGGTTAGTTTCGGTTACCCTGCCGGGTAGATTATTTTTGGAGGTACCAATTAGTTTGGAGCCTCCTCTAAATTATTGATTTTCTTTTTAAGATTTTTGTATATTTTTATTTAATTTGTAAGTTTTTAATTTTGAATTAATTAGACGAGTCAAATTATCCTTCTTTAAAGGAGTGTATTTAATGTTTAAATTTTCATTTAATTCTAGTTTTATTAAGTTAATTGAATTATCTTTCTTTAATAGCTTATTTTTAATGTTTAAGTTTTTATTAATTTTTAAATTTAAATTAATTAAATTGTTTGAATTATATTTCTGAAAAGATTTATCTTTTATCCTTTTATTAATTGTTAATTTTCAATTTTCTAGATTATCTTTGTTTAATATGTTATTTTTAACATGTAATTTTAAGTTTGTTAAATTTAGTTTTGATTTTATCAAAGTGTTTTATTTTATCCTTATATTTTCTTTGCATTTTAAGTTGATATGATTAATGGAATTTATTAGATAAGTCTTATCTTTAAAATTTAATTTTTTGTTAATTAAATTATCTTGATTTTGGATAGCATTCTCTAGACTGATTTCTAGATTATTAAATTCTTTATTAAGGTATTTATTAGTTTTATCCATTTTCTCATTTTTTAATTTTTAAATTCGAATTTATTTTAATGTTTGACTTACTTATGTCTAAATATTGACTTAATTTAAAATTTTCTAAATTAACTAAATTATTTGAATTGATTTGGTCATTGTTCTGTTTGACCAAATCAAGGTTGATGTCAAATTGATCAGAGTCTTGATTGACTTGATCAGAATCTAGATTATTTTGTGATATTGAATTTAAATCATATAGATCTAGATTATCATGCACCATACTTGGGATAATTTCATACTTATCTTAATCATCATGTAGATTATTTAACCTACTACTGATAGGGGTATTTTGGTAAACTATACTAACCTTAAGCGCATCTCCTACTTCAGTAGGCTTTTCTGTTGGATCTGACTCGAGTCTGGATTCGATTTCGACCTGATCGTCTAACTCCAACGGCTCCTCGTGAAGCTTGGTCAGGTCGGTCCAAAACTCGTGGGTATCCTTGACCTTCCCTATCCTGCAAGTAACTTCATTAGGTAATAAATCTGAAACTAACTTTATTACCTTTTGGTTTGCTTCTGAGTTTTGTGTTGGTCTTCTCAGTGTCATGCCACCATCGAGGTCGTTCATAAGAATAAAGGTTTCCATCTACATCCTCCACAGATTGAATTCATGTCTCTCGTATATCTCATATAGAGGTGGCTTGTGGATGCTCCGTCCTTCTAGAAGAGACATTGTTCTTGCACACAAGGAAACAAATAAAAAATTCCAAGACTTGGTCTTGAATTAGTAGTGCTGGAGAAATAATATAATATTTCACTAATTAAAAATATTAATAAAATATTATTTCAAATTTTGGTAAATATGATATTTTATTAATATTAACCAACGGTGCAAAAATGAAAATGAATTTTTCAAAAATATTTTTGAAGGGAAAAAAACGAAAGAGATTGGAGGGAAAATATTTTTTAAGAACAAACAATATCTAAATTTTCCTTAAAAAAACCCCCTTTGCCTTATTGGTGGTTGCACCAAATCAGAGCGGTACCTACTCTGATACCACTTGTTGGATCGTAGCGTTCGATAAGGGGGGTGAATATCGAATAAAAAAAACTATCGAGAATACACAGCGGAAAGGAAAAAGCAGAAAGAAATAACATAAGTAAATTTACTTGTTTGGAGTCTGTGTCGACTCCTACTCCAAGGCTCGCACGTGCTTTCGATGGGCAATTCACTAGTAATTCGAAAATATTTACAACTTAAAGTACATGAATGCTAATAAAAAAAATTATACTAACAAGAAAAAGAAGAATGAAAAAACAGAGTGTTGTCAGCAGCGTCGTAGGAGCATCAGAGATCGAATCGTGAGTTGTTGTAGGAGCTTCAACTTTGACCCTCCTTATATAAGAGGTTCGGGGCGTCTGGAACCTTTAGGACGCCCTGGTTGTAACATAGCCAAGCCAATCAGTGAGCTCCACTTGGCGATGTTGGTTGCTACTCGGAAAGCCTAATGGTTCCACTGTACAAAAATTTTATACAAAGGTCTGAACCTTTCCTAGCTACCATGTGTTCTTTTAAATTAAACTTGGATCACCTGCGAAACTTAATACGTTTGATCCCAAGTTTAACTTATATGTTCTTTTAGGTTTAGACTTGGATCTCCTGCGGAACTTAACACGTTCGATCCAAATCACCTAGGTCACTAAGTTAATTAAATATTAATTTCCAAATTTGGCTTCCAGAACTGCATGGCGAGGCACATGGCTTTCTTGGATATGGGAACAACCACCACCGTCTAGACAAAGCCTTTTAAGGAAAGTTAATATTTAATTTCCTTAAATAACTCTAGGTTAACCAAAAAGAATAATCGAAGCACAAGTTCGAAAAGAAAACAAAAGAACACAACATCGAAAACTAATTCGAAATCTAGAATCACATGCCTCTTGTATTTGGTATTTTTACAAAGAAATAAAACTAGTATGATGCGGAAAATAATTACTAGTTATACCTTTCTTTGTGAACTTTCAATGACATCTTGATCTTCTACCGTATTCCTCTTCTAACCTCGGACATTATGTGGGCAATGTGTTAGGATCGTCGTACTCGGCTAGAGGGGGGGTGTGAATAGCCGACCCCAAATTCTTCATTTCTTCCTACGATTAGGGTTAGCGCAGCGGAAATAACTAAATAGAAACGCAAAAAGGAAAGATCAAACCTCAAACTCGAACTCGACGATGTAACGAGGTTCAGAGATGAAACTCCTACTCCTCGGCGTGTCCGTAAGGTGGACGAACCCTATCAATCCGTCGGTGGATGAGTCCCCGGAGAACCGGCTAATAAATACTCCTTGTGGGTGGAGAAACCTCGCCACAATAGCTTGCAACAGCAATACGGAAATACAAAGAAGAGCAAGAACAAAATACACAATGAATGTACAAATACTCGCTTGCCTTCTCGTCGACTGAAGTCCCGGATGAAGCACCAACTTCACGGACGAATGCCAACAAGCAACTCAGTCGAAGAAGCTCACAAGAAGCTTCGGAGCTCAGCAAAGCTCAAGAGCACAGCTTTCAGAAGAACAGCAGCTCAGTTCATAGGAGAAAGAAGAAGAAGTAGCTTCGGAGAAGCAGAAGCAGTAGTCCCTCTGTAGAAGCCCTCAACCTCTTTTATACCTGCATCCACCTGCGAAGAAGAAGCCAGGAGACAGCAGAAGACAGAAGACCGTTGTGAGCCAACGGATAGTTCTGAACCGATCAGGCTAAAGCCTGATCGGTCCAGGGCACCTCTGATCGGTCCTGGGAACCGATCAGGCCCCAGTCTGATCGGTCCCCGGACCGATCCCACCTCTCTGTAAGAGAGGTGGTTGCGTCTCTGATCGTTCGTGGAGACCGATCAGACTCCCTGCTGATCGGTCCCCAGACTGATCAGTTCACTCACAGAAAGATCGGTCTCCAGACCGATCAGATGACTTACAGAACCCTTCTGTTTGTTATCTGATCGGTCACCAGACCGATCAGATACTCAGGCGTATCGCTGGATCGGTCACCAGACCGATCCAGGTTTAGAGCTCCAGCCCTAAACCCTAAATGGTCCTGAGAACGAGCTACCGAGCCCTCTCTTGACCTAGTCCGGAGAACGAGCTACCGAGCCCTCTCCGACTTCGTCCGGTCCAGAGAACGAGCTACCGAGCCCTCTCTGACCACAGTCCGGAGAACGAGCTACCGAGCCCTCTCCGACTTTCCGTGCCAAGTCTCCAACTTGGTCTTCCCCGTGCCAAGTCTCCATACTTGGACTTTTCCCGTGCCAAACTCCCTGCTTGGACTTTTCACCAGATGTCTGGTCAACCTTGACCCATCTGGATTTCCCTTGCCTGGCTTCACTCACCAGGACTTCCAAACTGCCTAGCTTCACTCACTAGGTCTTTCCCCTGCCTGACTTCACTCACCAGGTCTTTCCCAAGCGCCTAGCTTCACTCACCAGGACTTTCACTTTTACCTAGCTTCACTCACTAGGACTTTCACTTTCACCTAGCTTCACTCACTAAGATTTTCACCTGGCTTCACTCACCAGGATTTCCCGACTGCCTGGCTTCACTCACCAGGACTTTCCGAACTGCCTAACATCCCAGTTAGGACTTCCCAGTCAAGTATCCGGTCAACCTTGACCTACTTGACTCTTCTTCATCCAACCTGATCAGACCCTGATCAGTATCTCTCCGCATGGACAACTGCACCTGCATTGTCCATGTCTACATGTCTTTCTGTATTGTCAAACATCGAAACCATGACCAAGGTTTACGCTTGGTCAACTAGGTCAACCTTGACCTACTGGAAATTGCACCAACACAATGATCTTCCGAGATGAGAACCACCAAGGCACCTTCTTCTTCCTTCCTTCAAGTTTCGGCCAAGCAAAAACTTCCAAAGGATGAAGAACTTTTTCCACCAACCAAGCTCCAATGGATGCAAGAAACAAGCCTCCTTTCTCTCCTTTTCTCCAAGCTAGATTCGACCACTTCTATGTCTCCAAGAGGTGATGAAGTCTCGGCCACAAGAAGGAGAAGAGAGAAGGGGAAGGGGAAACTCTAGGGGCCGACCACACCTAGGAAGAAAAGAGAGGAAGAAAAACAATAGAGTCGTTCACCATGAAGGCACCTCTACCCCCTCTTTTATAATCCTTGGTCTTGGCAAATAAGGAAATTTAAATAAAAAATTTCCTTAATTCCTTTGCCATGAAAAAGAAAAATTATTTTAATTAAAACAATTTTCTTTTTCCAATTACAATGGACGACCACCTCTTTCCCCAAAATAAGGAGAGTTTTAATTAAAACAAAAAATTAAAACTTTCTAATTTAATTTTAAAAATTTATAAAAAAATTCTCCAATAATTTTTATCTCTTCATGATTGGTTAATAAAAAGAAAATTTTATAAATTAAAATCTTTCTTTTAAATATGTGGATAATTTCTAAAAAGGAAAGTTATCTCTAAAAATTAAAATCTCCTTTCAATCTACAAATAAGGAAAGATATTAAATCTTTTCTTAATTTTTGTAGAAACTAATAAAAGAAATTTTTTAATTTTTAAACTTTCTTTTAAATCATGAACATGATTAAAAGGAAAGTTTTTACCAAAATTAAAATCAACCTTTTAATCTACAAATAAGGAAAGAGATTTAGCTCTTCTCTTAATCTTTTGTAGAATCTTATAAAATGAAAGATTTAAATTTTTAAACTATCTTTTAAATCATGTTATCCATATAAGAACAATTTTTAAAATTAAAATTCCTTTTAATTTTAATAGGGCCACCCACCTAAGCTTGAGTTCAAGATAGGGTCGGCCACATGAATTCACCCATGAACCAAGCCATGGCCGGCCCTAGCTTGGTCTCCAAGCTAACTTGGCCGACCTCTATAGGATGGGTAAGAAAGTGGGTATAGGTGGGTATAGTACTCTATAATAAAGAGGCTACGATAGGGACCGAGACGAGGAATTGGTTTTGGTCTCCCGATAAAATTAAGCATCCCGTGTTCGCCCCGAACACACAACTTAATTTTATCAATAATAATTCATTCCACTAGAGAACTATTATTGAACTACCGCACCAATCCCAAATTACATTTTTTTGCTCCTTCTTATTATGAGTGTATTAGTCTTCCTGTGTTTAAGATAATGAATGTCCACTAATTAAATGAATTACTGATAACTCACTTAATTAATATCTTAGTCCAAGAGTAGTACCACTCAACCTTATTATCATGTCGGACTAAGTCCACCTGCAGGGTTTAACATGACAATCCTTATGAGCTCCTCTTGGGGACATTCTCAACCTAGATCACTAGGACACAGTTTCCTTTTATAATCAACAACACACACTATAAGTGATATCATTTCTCAACTTATCGGGCTTATTGATTTATCGAACTAAATCTCACCCATTGATAAATTAAAGAAATAAATATCAAATATATATGCTTGTTATTATATTAGGATTAAGAGCACACACTTCCATAATAACTGAGGTATTTGTTCCTTTATAAAGTCAGTATAAAAAGAAACGACCTCTAATGGTCCTACTCAATACACTCTAAGTGTACTAGTGTAATTATATAGTTAAGATAAACTAATACCTAATTACACTACGACCTTCCAATGGTTTGTTCCTTGCCATCTTGGTCGTGAGCTACTATTTATAACTTATAAGGTACTGATAACATGATCCTCTGTGTGTGACACCACACACCATGTTATCTACAATATAAATTAATTGAACAACTACATTTATCATAAATGTAGACATTTGATCAATGTGATTCTTATTTCTAGATAAATGTTTATACCAAAAGCTAGACTTTTAGTATACATCCTAACGGGCGAGGTGACGCTGGGATAGAATTTCACCTCCCGGGCGCCCGGATCCCTCCCAGGCGCCCAAACCTCCGGGCGCCCAGACCTCAGTTTTCCAGCAGCTTCCTTCCTACAAGAAAACGTTAGTCCGGAGGCAAACATATGATATATATATCCTGCAAAACACGGTGTTAGCACAATTTAAGTTAAACAATTAGAGTATTAGCTAGATTCCATCTCTCCGAGACCGGAATCTAGTCAAGATCTCGACTTAGAGTTCCGAAATGGTTCTAAGTCGGATCGGCGCCTAAGTTCCCTTCCCGGGAACGCGTCCTCACAGTCACTCCCCTCCAGTGACTTACCTTTACTTACCTGCCAGACGTTCGGTCAGCCCTTCGACCCGTCTGGGCTTCGTGTCAGCTATCCGGTCAGCCCGTCGACCTAGCTGGACTTTGTGTCAAACGTCCGGTCAGCCTGTCGACCCGTTTGGACTTCGTGTCAGCTACCTGGTCAGCCCGTCGACCTAGCTGAGCTTCCATGCAACACTGAGTTAGCACAATATTAACAGAATTCAAGTATAACCTAGGGTTACCTCCTAGGGTTGCATAGCTTCACTCACTAGGACTTTCATTGTCTGGCTTCACTCACCAGGACTTCCTCCACCTAGCTTCACTCACTAGGGCCTGGCTTCACTCACCAGGACTTCCTCTACCTAGCTTCACTCACTAGGGTCCGGTTTCACTCACCGGGACTTCCACCACCTTTAGAGCCTGACTTCACTCATCGGGACTTCCACCACCTAGCTTCACTCACTAGGACCCGACTTCACTCACCGGGACTTCCACTTTGCTTAACCTTTGGTTAGGACTTACCTTTGCTAGTCATCTGTTCCTGACTAGACTTCTCTCTCTCAAACATCAGGTCCTGCTTGGGTCAACCCTTGGTCATATTGTCAAACATCAAAACCCTAGAGGTCGATTGCACCAACAGCAACGTGTTGAGCGAGCATAAAGGATCCCGATTGGCATGGAGGCTCATCTGAGCAGATCGCTCATCCGACCGGGACGACTATATAGAGGACATCAGATGCTCACAACTATGATCAAATGAAAGCTAGTCCGACTGGATCGCTTGTCCGACCAGGCGAGGAATGCCCAATTGAGCCGAGCGACCCTGGAGAAGAACAACCTTGAGCAATTGGACGGGGAATCTCGACCGAACGACTCTCCCGCTCAGCCCAACAGTGGGACAGCTCATCATATCCTTCTGGGAATTAGTGCCGCTGACAACAGGACATGGACAACAGGGAAATCGTATGATGAAAGCTTCTATTGTTATATCAGGGATTTACGTGTCATGTTAAAGAATGGTGTCAGAGACACTTTCTTGACATATCTTTTCATATGACAATTGGGAAAATGTGTATACGCCTTGAGAAGCGTGCACATTTGCTACCAGAGCACTATATAAAGGAGGTCTATGCACCGACGGAGATATACGTTCTTTGTGCTAGAGCTCCTGTTGTTGCTACAGTTCCTTGCCGTCTTTTCTACTATTTCGATGACTGACTTAAGCGTCGCATGACCAAAGAACCTTTTCCCTGGTCCAACACTGACGTTCTTTGTGTTATAGAGCGGAACAAAATCTTCACACGGTCAATCGAGGAGCAACCCCCCAGCCAACCGTCTTCACACGGTCAATTAAGGATCAACTAATTACTTGAGAATTCTTAAGAATCAAAGAAATGTATTAGCAAAATCAAAACAAAAGCTGGAACCTCCTCTAGACAAAAGCTTCAGGACAGAAATATTCTATAGTCTTGTCGAAGGCAAGAATTCTCAACGTCCAAAGCTGGAAAAATAAAGTAATTAACTCGACAGACTTGGAGAAAAACAAAATCGGTTAGTCCTATTACAGATCCTGAGGAAATCAGAACAAAGTATTGCTTTTTAATTCTTAGACTAAACCAGAGAAATATAAGCATAAATTCTAACATAGCTTCAACTTTGCTTATAAAACTAAAGAAATGCTTAGTTTTCGAAGATCGAACGTCACTAATTGCTGCTTCCTCTCCAGTCTCACAGCCTCAATTTTGCTTATAAAGACTATAATTATGGCTACGGTCGCTGAGAACCCAATTCGAGATCTTCCTTTTTCTCCTTCTCCGCCATCTGCCGAAATTCTCCACCGTTCGCAACCGCCGCTGTCTCGACGACGTCAGTCGCCAAGTCGTCCCGCGCTCGGAACACCGCGTGGAGCAGCACCAAGGGCACGCCGACGGCCATCGCCACCAAAAACTGCAGCACAGCTCCCGTCGCCACGATCTCGGCGCCGATCACGAAGGCCACAAGCGCGCCCATGACTCTTCGTTCGACGATGCGTCGGAGAAGAGTGGAATTGGGGAAGACCTTGAGGAATGCGCCGAAGAAGAGAGCGAGTTTGGAGGCGGCCATGAGGAAGAGCATGGTGTGGCGGCGACGGGGGAAAAGGGAGGCGAGGAGGAGGAACCATAGGAGGAAGGCGTAATGGAAGCGGAAGGAGCGGAGGTTTCGGACGGCGCGGACGGCAGCGGCTTCGTCGTCGGCCGGCACGGCGAAGGACTGGGGACGGGCGAAGCGAACCAGGGCCTTGCGTGCATATCGGACGCCTTCTCTGCCGCGCTGGACCACGGAGGGGAAGCGCCGGAGAAGGCCGCCGTAGCTCGCCATCGCGCGCCGGTTTTGGGAAGGAAAGGCGAACCGAGGGGGGGCCTGGGGGTTCGGATACGAATAATATAACGCCTACTGTTTTGTAGTCCCGTTATAAATATCCGAAACGTGGGAGTTGCCCAACTGGAGTTCGTAACGGGAGTTGGTCCGGCACTATTGATTTGTCTTCTATCAAAAACACCCTTTCATTTTAAAAAATAAGAATATACTACAAATTTTATCCATCACAGTTCTAATACACGAAGTCACGCGCAGGATTGTCAAAGTCGTCGGGTCAAATTTCCTTCTTAGATTCCACGTTGACCATTGACATCGGACATCTCCAATTCCATCCATTATTTCTCGTATTGGTACGCACTTCAAATTACACGGCAAAACTTCAATACGATAAACTGCAAATAATCCCTTACGACAAATTTAGTAAATCATAATGTTGCATCAATTTTATATTATTTTTCAATTCTATTTTTCAATTGTTTGACAAACTATTTTGTCATGGTTAATAATACAAGAGCAAAAAACCAGCCCAAGCCAGTCCATAATTTCAATATAATGTCGTCAGTGTTGTAGCATACTTGAAATAAGTAGATCGATCGATCTCTCAACTACTTGGCTGCAGTCCTTTCTGTTATCAGACCCTTGATGATTATCTATTACTGAAACTCGAAGATGGCCGATCGCGATCTTCAACTCCAATGTCTCTAGGCAAACCATTTAGGCTCGCCTTCTGTTCCTGAGGATGGCACAAGAGTTGTGCTTCAGGAAATGATATGCCGGGGGGCACATCGAGAAGCAAGTCATCTTCAGTGCTATCGGCTATGAACATCGTGTAGTTACTATCCGGAAGAGAAGTAAAAAAGCTTCTCGGACTGAAGCAACAATCCTCATGGTCGAGAAACTCATTCACATCGTCGGTTACTTTTGAAACTGCACTAGATTCCAGCTGATTTGCAGATACTGAAGGATGATGATTCATCAGCTCAGGCTTGCATGCCCTTTTAGCACTTTTCACAAGATTTTTGATATCTGAAATTAACAGAATACACTGATTGTATCAGGAGACAAAATTTCAAATAATAACTATTCATCGAAAGTGCACAGCTAGATCATCATCATCAATATCGACCCAAGTTTGTTTCAATTATTTGGAGCCAGCTACATGAATCATAACTCTTCATTGACTGTCTAGCCTAATTCAGTTTGAAGTAGCTAGAGGTTAAGAATTATTTATCAGCAAAAAAGGAAAACATCTTGAGATTGTAACTTTATTTAAACAACAAGTTATATTTGACACAATTTACATCCTGTACAGTGAATGCATCTTCAACTCATAGGTTATATTATGAAGTATTCGATGTGGTCCTAATAACCGAAAAAAGAGAAGCATCATCATGATGTTCAATTTGGACTATGACCAAATCTTTTTCTTTTGCAAGATCTTACAATGTCAGAGATGCTTCAACATAAAGGCGGCATCTAATTGGTCCCGACGGTTTAAGCTTTAGTAATTAGCATGACCTGGTTTGCCTTGATTACTACTCTACTACCGTTGGTCCCCGATGTTCCAATATGGCATAGGGAAATCAACATTAACGTGCATGTTTCTTCTGAGAACTTTTCACTTTCTATGTCTATTTGTGATAGAGAAAACCATTGAATCCATATATTTTGATGCTCATTTAGGGGGTAATCATATACGAGATAGATCAAAGTAGCACAGGCTTCCTGATGAACACTATGGAAGATTGGGCACATTCATACAGCTGATCAATCAAAGAAACAAACCTGAAGAGTTAAGATTTTGCTTGTCCCTCTGTCGTTTCAGGGATGTGAAATTGTAAACTCGAGGAAATGTAAGTTTGGTCAGTGTTCCATCTCCTTCTCTGATCTTAGAGGATGCATCCTACAAGAATTGAGGCAAGATATCAGTCAGAATATAACACATGCCATATATATGCTTTGCATATATAAGTTCTTTTACCTTCAATTTTTGGTAGAGTCGTAACCATTCAAACCTTCTGCAGTTTCGTAATACGAGCCTCCTTAAAGTTTTGCACTCTTCAACATTTGTTTTGGGCAATGAGAGATCGAAAACTCCTTCCCGAAGCAGAAGCTGGAAGTGAGAAAATGTCTCCAAAAATTGGGAACTTGAGAACATTGTTTTGAGGCTGCCAAATTAACAATTAGCACAAGAACTAGAAAGTAAAACTATAGAAATGTAACTAACCTTTCAGGAGGTTTAGTAGTGTCGATACATGGTAGATATTTCATCAATCTATGTTGTTCCTCGTATGTCAGATATTTAGTGAAACCCTCGAAGTTAAAAATAGCCTATGAAACAAGAATGAGCAATAAAAATCTTAGTTATTTTATACTTTGGCCTTAAATTTGAATGAAAGACCACTTATCGAAATGCTTAGTGGCGTTGTTGAGATTCAAACACAAAAACCTATACTGCGCTTGCTATATATTCTACCATATTAATGTTGATTAAAGTCACTGGTCCCCAAAACTTAAGCCGATAGGAAAGAGACCATTTCTGTTCTTTTATATTCTTACCAGTCACATACATATGGCACATTATAGATGATTATATAACACTAGCTGACATATAAAACTACATTCTGTCGACATAGAAAACAAGATTCTTACACTTAAATCTGCATAACCCAAGGGAGATTCTCTATCTTGTAACATGATTATTTGTTCATGAGAAATTGTGTCCCTGCGAAGGACAGATGGAAGTTCAAATTCCATGTCAACCTAATTTTAAAGCTATTAGCATGTTCCTGGAGTACTCTTTCAATGTCAATAAGTGAAGCCTTAAGATAGTACCTGTTGTCGGTATGTCGGGATACTTGTGAGGTTGACTTCATTGTGTCCATCCCTGATTTAGTACAACTGGCTCCTTTGTCCTCACTATTTACAGGAAACGATGTTGAGCTTGAATAACCTTCTTTTATAGTTTTAAGTTTATCTACTGAAAATGAGCTAGCTTCTGATTCTTCCTCGACAGATTTTGCATATGGATGTTTAATCAGTATGCCTCCATAGCCAATCTCAGAAGAATCAAATGGAGTTCCACTTTCATAAAGCAAATTGTCTTCTTCTGTGGTTCTGGACATGTTTGAGGCTTGTTCTTCATGCAATATGGAATGTAGGTCCTTCGTAAGTTTTTCGATGGAAGAAGACTTTGGGCGAGGCAAAAATGTCCTCTTCTTAGAAGGCATTAGTGAGTCCCATATATTTGACTGCACTGAGCCTGAAAAATGGATCAAGGGAATTGAAGAACAATTTGTAAATTATAGTCAAAGCTTAGAATAAGTAAGAAGTTCCAGTTTTCCAAATATTGGATGCTGACTGTCAAAACTAATTGAAGTGCAAGTGTTTCAGAATTTATAATGAGATTAGGGCATTTTGGTGTTTACATTTACCTCACAAAACACTACTAGAAAGAATAGGAGAAAAATATCAAGGCTAAGAAACCTAGTATTGATCATTGAGCAGTTAAATGTTCCAAACTTGAAAGTAAGATCATAATCATTAATAGAACTAAGCAGAAAAAACTATATAGCAAAGAGTAGAATCATTAATAGGACTACAAGGAACTTCAATATCTTGCCTATAGAAGTTTTTGAGCACATGACCCATGCTCTACTACCATGTCAAACTATCATTCGCCCAAATGCTTAAGTAGTTAGAAAAGGACTTAGATTCTCTACTCATGCCCTCTGAAGTGAATATCATAACCTAACACCTTCGATTTAAGAAGAAAACAAAAAGGATGATTACCTGTAATTTCACTTGCATCATTTATGCCAAAATTTACACAACTATCAGAACCCGAAATGGCTGACCCAGAACTAGATCGATTGCTTGTATCTCCCTCGGCAAACTTGTGACAATACTGGTCAGGATACTGCACTTCGCGATCTCCTTCCAAAATATAATTGCTTTCCTTTTTCTTTTGCAGCTTCTTCTCTTTGAAGAATACAGTTATTTTGGAGGGGACTTTTACTTCACTTACATTGAACGCTTCTCGAGCATGCAATGGGACATAGTTTGTCAATGAACCCTTGGTTCTCCACCTGGAACCGCATGCATTGCATAAAATTGGCTTTTCAGGTGGTCCGTTTCGCCAAAGAGGGGTACCTATTTCGCATTAAGGTTCAGTAATGAAAAGCATAATTATACTCGTTGATATAATGAAAGTGATTACTAGCACAAACCTAGATCATAATTCATAACTAACTAAAACCAATATCCCACCTCTAACTCAGGCACAAGAAACAAAGAAGACATAAGTAACAAGCATATGAGTTGAAATCAACATTATGGGATTATGCTAACAATGAAAAAACAATGATTTTCAACAAAAAAGTACATAAGTTGTGGATAGCTTTATAAGGAACTAAGAACTATAAAGCATAGTGTACTCTGAAAATTTAAACATTTCTGCAAGCAGCAGGATGTAGTATTATTGCCTTTTAGTTCCATGATTTAAATTAAATGATGATATTACATGATAAACCCTTTATATAACTCTTTCCTCACCATGGATGGCATTCCTATCAAAGGCCTACTGCAGAATTGTCATAGAAGAACTTGAAGTTCTGAATAAGGCTGTCTATGTATGCATGGGCATTAATAAAGGAGGTTCATAATTTCAAAGTTCTAGATGAACAAGTCAACAAGGTCAAAGTGAAATAGATCATGGGTATCATTTTCTACTTGAAACAAGTGCTTGCTTGTATGCAAGAATCACAAGAAGTGATCACAATAGGATAGAGCATTATCATTACTAAATATTCTTAGTGACAGAAGAGCAGAAATCCCCAAGTAGATGAGCTTCAAGGTACAGACATGTTGCTAGAGGATATCACATCAAAAAACAGTTTGAAGATGAATGTGGATTAGGACACAACAGTGTAATCCAATAAAGACTTCAGCTCCTTGTAAGGACTTTTCCATTGCCTAGTCAAAAAGAAACTCTTCATAGGAAGTACTGACAAGTTTCCTTGTCACTAATACAATATCTCAAAGTTTAGAGTTAGAGACAAAATCATACTGCAAATCGCATTTTGGGATACACCAGAATTTGCAATGTAGAACAAAATGCATTTTAGAAAGCTCCAGTTCCTATTTTGCTGCTGAAGAATGAATTCAGTGTCATGTAACTGAATATAAAGTGCGAATTATGTAGTTGTAAGCAAAAATTATCAGTCAATCTCCAAGCACTGGCTGTCTTCTCTTTTTCCTGACTATGGGCCAGGGATAAGGCAATGAAAATCTTCTATCTGATACAATTGTATACCACAGGAATTTCTCTTGCCTCTTGATTCATTGCTGAGAGTTTATAATGCTTCCGACAGGCTACTCGCAACAATTTAAGTCGCTTGGGGATTTCAAAACATTATTAGGAGCTGAACCTAAGGGAACGAAGAACACAATTCAATTAGACTTGATTAATTGTCCAGGATGATTCCCACCAACTAAGAAAAGCACAGACATAGAAGATATGCAAACCGAGCAACAGAAGACAAGAAACAAACATTCACCCAGCAATTCCAGCACAACGTTTAATTCCACAATGCATTCAGAATGTTTCAGCAATGAAATCTGAAGGCAAGTAACCAGCTATTTGGGGGAACTGATGAGAACACTAAGAAAATAATACAGAAAGCATATTTCCATTACTGCGCATCAAATTATCTGTTAATTTTCAGAAAGCAAATCAATACAAAATTAACAAAATAATGGAAGAACTAAATCAGGGAAGCAAGTCCAAGATCCAGGATCGCTCACAAACGTGCAAAGGAACTCACTTGTAACTCCACAATGACGGCAAGGTCCTTCCTTTACCATTTGTACCAATCCTTCCCTCTTCCCCTTCTAATAATCCCAATAGAAATCAACGTAAAACAAACAAGTCGCAAAAATAAAATTAAAGATCTAATTTTTTTTTATGTGCAAAATTGCCATAAAATGGAAGAATTTTTTTTTTTTTTTTTTAACTTTGCTATGTTCGAACAGTCCCAAAGGGCACAAAACAAAGTAGCAAGAACAGCCCTCTTTTCAACAAAAAACTGTAGAATTCTCGTTTCGAGTCCAAGCAGACCACGGGAAGAGGGAGACGAAAGGAGGAAAGCAAGAGGAAAGAGGTGGAGACTGGAGAGAGAGCGAGTGGAGGAATGGAGAGGCAAAAAGGAGGAATTTTGCAGGGTTGGATGGCGAGAGTGGGCAAATCCAATGGAAGGGAAGACTCCACTGGGTAATCAAAATTAAATGGTAGGAGAAAAGGAGAGGAGATGAATAGGTGAGAGGAGCCTTTCCTTCTCTTTGTTTCGCTTCCTTCTTCTCTTTGTTTATTAATTTGTCTACTATGACAACCTCCTCCCTATGCTTTTGGGTCTTCAAAGGATTTAAAATATTATTATTTTTCCTGTAATTTTAATATATAGGAAACATATCATTCAAAATTCAGAAACTTTTTTAAAACCCTTTTATATAGTTATTTATCATTTATCATGATTAAGATTATAACCTCTATAATCACCCTAAAATTGACGATAAATAATCATTGTATTTATATTTATCTTTCTTAATATCTATAAGATCAGGGATTGTTAAGATAATAGATCTATTTTTTTTATATAGTGAACCTTTACATAAAGAAAATTAGACACCAATAAAGTATTTTATATCAATTGAGAATTAATCTTAAAATTTATTAGAGCAATCACTTGTATAAATATCAACTCATGAGGACTAGAGGAGGTGTTTAATTAATAAAAATGACATGTTGAAAGATAAATACATATTAGTTGACCATTAGATACACTTTAGTTGGTACTGATAAACTTTTAGGCTTAGCTCCATGAACTTGAAATGACTAACTTAGGCTTGTTAGGAAGTTTTAGTGGCATGTATGAAATATTAAAAAAAATTAGGGATGTGTGGGCAAGTATTTAGTTTGGAATTTTTAAAAAGATGGACAAGTGGTATTCCTTTACATCTAGAAGGCTCACTAGGTGTGTACAAGTAAACTATATTCATTAATTGGCAAGTAACTAAATGGACAAGTAAGGTAAGGGCTAGAATATAAATTTAAAATTTTGGAGGATGAAGAAAGTACGTGGTCCTAAAAGTTGTTTAGAAAATTTCAATTTACATTTGGTGTCATCATGATAACATTAGTCATGCTTGGAAGGAGAAAAGAAGAGAGAGAAAGAGAGGAAAGGAGGTGCATATATTGTTTACTCTTGTTGAAGGTCGAGAGTGGACAACATTTATTTCAATTTTTGGACTTTTCTATTTGGATAGAAATTAAAGAAATTTTGGATGATATATACAAGAATTGATGTGTTGAGTTTGAATAAGGGGAGCTTAATTCATTAAATGACAATAAATAAATATATAAATAAATAAAATCTTAGAATTGATTGAATCTGATTTGAAGATGATGAGTACGTAAGTCTTGTGTTATATATCTTAAAAATTGGGAAAACAATTGGTAATTATAATATTTTTTTCCTTTTATTTTTTTAAGATGATAATTCTGAATTTTTCATTCGAACACTATTGTTTTTTTTTAAAAAAAATAAAATAGTCTAAGTAAATTAGTCTATTTGAATAAATATAATGGTTTAAACAAATTGAGCATGTTGAGAAAGGTGGAAGATTTAAGTGGGCCACATAAATCAATTAGTTTATGTTTTTCAATCAATATGGACATTATATATTCTAAAGGTTCAATTGAGTATATAATTATACTTTTTTTTTTAAATTTTAAAATACAATATTTTTTAAATATTTTGTTTATAAGTATCATAGTTAAAATAGTCTTTGTGGTTTAGTATTTATATGGATTACTCTAATAAATTTTAAGATTAATTTCTAACGATATAAAATATTTTATTAGTTGTCTGAGCTCTTTATATAAAGGATTGCGGTATAAAATAAAATATCTCTGGTAATTTATCTGAAATCAATAATACTTAACTTTACGATGGGTGCATTAAAATAAAATATCTCTCCTAATTTATCTGATGATACTTAACTTTAGAATGAAGGATATCATTTTGCTCTTATTGTTAAAATAACCTTTACAGTTTGTTCTATTTTAATCATATATTTGACTTACAAATTTAAGTTATGAAAATGAATGCATATGCAATCTCCTACTCAGTGCCCATGCTTAGAAGAAAATAAATCATGTGATATGTTGGAAGAGTGTTCATGAACATTCATGCCTCTTCTTCCTTCAATAATATCTAATTGGGAATCGAAGCAGTAGCTACTGTAAAGAAAGGATTAGAATCTTATAAAATCAAGGAAAAAAAGGACTTTTCTTATACTGATCAATTATAATTTTTTGATTTACCTCTTTACATATATTTGTAGAGTCATATGAAATTGTTAGAATGTCAAATTCCATCTTCTACTACCATAATTAAAAATCTAAATTGCATTATTACATGAGTTGTGCTTGTAAAAATAAACTATCTTTCATTTTATATATCAAATAAATTTAAAATATAGTTTATACATATTCAAAACTAATTTTCAACTTTTTATCTAAATCTAAATTCTATTTTTTATTACTTTTTAAAGTGAGATAAAGTAAATTATAATAATCGGATAACGTTTTTAATTGGAAGGAATTTTATTTCTTAAGAGATTATTCCTCTGGGAATTCGATCTTTTCTATTATATAATTAATCATTTATTATTTAATTATCAACTCAACTATATCCATGGAGATTTACCCCTTTCAGAGAGTATGAGGGCAATCTAAAAGAGCTGCTAAAGTGACGATTTCATTTTTTGCTCCAACTATATCCACGAAACAATTTATGGATGTTATTGCTGTCACCTTAGAGGCCCCTCTAGAAAAACCTTATATTATCTGAAAGGAGGTCAATCATGAGCGATATTTATCCTACTAGTAGGAATGGAGCCGGGGGTGATAGGGGTTGTTGTCCCCCTCAATTTTTTTTTTTTTAGCATAAGAGGTATATAGGGTATAAGAATAAGAGATAAAAGAAAGGTGAATGAGAAGTAATGATACAGCTGCCTCCTCTCAATATAAATACATATCTTTTGCGTTCTCGATATAAAATTCCTGGCTCTATCCCTATGGATACTGCAGTGGTCTTTTTCATGATAGAGATCAAACACCCAACGATTAATTTTATACCAATTAAAAATTGACCTACAACTTATTAAAATAATTACCCATATAAATATCAACTATATCAACTTGTTAAGATCAATTTATAAATATTATTATAGAAAAAAATGATTCAATTTATTCTACACGTATAATTATTTTTAAATTATATAAAGAAAAATAAATCACATATTCAATTTATTTCCGATGGTGAATGTGACTAAGGGTGGGATAATTTATAAATATTATTGCATTTACATACTGTCATTAATAATCAACTCATCTACTTTTTTTTTTTTCTTCTGTTAGTATGTACCCTTATGTGTTAAAATACTCATATATTTTATGGATAATTATTTTATAAATATAAGTATTTATCATTAATTATTTACTTTTTTTTGTACGTATATGATTAATGATAAAGTCCCATAGATTAATAGGTATATTAATCTGAAAAAAGTCATTGATAGAATAGATATCTAGAGGAGACATGGATATTTAGATCAACGCTGAGTATGACTAGGTCGAGATAGACCAAGGGATGAATATCCAAGTTGTACTTAAGGGTACCTTGAAGATGTCACGCCCCGGGGGAGTCTTTGTCCGAAGAAAATTTTGGCAGCACCTCCCCTGTACGGCTGACAATCTGAAGCATTTCTACAGACACAATATACATCAGTCACATGCGGCTGGAATATATACACAACCACACAGTTAATAATCTCAGCCTACACGACTGGACAAATATAACAACAACCACGCAGTTATATATATTTTTATCAGCCCACTCGGCTGAAATCAAAACCAAAACAGCGGAAAAACATAAAGACAAGCTCATACAAAACAAAACAAAACAAAACACTGTTAGCCGGCTAGGCTTACACCACACAACAACATAACACTCTGGAAACAAAACCGGAACACAAAGCCAAATACACATATTCATCTATCAAAATACAAATAAAGAAAAATGGAGACAGGTCTTCTAATGTGACGTGGGGACCAGCAGGTAGGATACTCCAAGCGACTCCATAAACAACCTGGTACCTGAAAAAGATAGTGTCCACGGGGGGTGAGTTCAACAACTCAGCGAATACCAATAGACATGCCTAGTAAGATATATCTAACAACAATAAACATGGAATACAACTTCCTAATCATATGAAGGAAAAATGCAAAACTGAAAGGTAACTGAGGAAGCTGTACTCACCAGGAACTCCTATCCAGAATAAAAGGGTCGTCAAACCGAGTGTGTCATAAGTCCTGTATGCATGTCAAACATATGCATCCAACCAAATGCAGCAAGCACAAGCAATAAATGCATCAATGCATATGATGTCAATGACATGGTCACCCCTGACGTCAGTCAGCCATCTCACACACAATGGTGAGACCGAGTGGGTAGGGCTGTGACAACCGTGCACTCTGCCGTCACTGTTCCTAATGAGTGACCGAGTGGACGGGATGCTGTCGGAGTACACCTATCCTCCTACCCCAAATCATAAATGGGGGAGCTCAATACTCTCATCTCCCGGTACATGGTGACGGGGAGGATGTTGGTTGCTACTCGGAAAACCTAATGATTCCACTGTACAAAAATTTTGTACAAAGGTCTGAACCTTTTCCTAGCTACCATGCGTTCTTTTAAATTAAACTTGGATCACCTGCGGAACTTAACACGTTTGATCCAAAGTTTAATCTATTTGTTCTTTTAGGTTTAGATTTGGATCTCCTACGGAACTTAACACGTTTGATCCAAATCACCTAGGTTATTAATTCAATTAAATATTAATTTCCAAAATTAGCTTCCAGGACTGCATGGCGAGGCACATGACCTTCTTGGATATGGGAACAACCACCACCGCCTAAACAAAGCCTTTTAAGGAAAGCTAATATTTAATTTCCTTAAATAACTTTAGGTCAACCGAAAAGAACAATCAAATCACAAGGAAAATAAAAAAAATAAAAGAACACAACATTGAAAATAAATTCGAAATACTAGAATCGCATGCCTCTTGTATTTGGTATTTTTTACAAAGAAGTAAAACTAGTATGATGCGGAAATTAAATACTAGTATACCTTTTCTTTTGCAAGCAAAAACCTCTAGGTCTTCTACCGTATTCCTCTTCTAACCTCGGACGTTGTGTGGGCAACGATCTTCCGAGTTGAGAAACCACCAAAGCACCTTCTTCTCCTTTCTTCAAGTTTCGGCCAAGCACAATGCTTCCAAAAGATGAAGATCTTTTTCCACCAACCAAGCTCCAAGGGATGTAAGCTTTCTCTCCTTCTTCTCCAAGATAAAATCCGGCCACCACAAGATCTCCAAGGAAGAAGAAAGGTTCGGCCACAAGGATGGAGAGAAGAGAAAGGGAAGTGTCGGCTACACCAAGGAAGAAAAGAGGGAGAAAATAATAGAGGTTGTTCACCTTGAAGGCTCCCAAAACCCCTCTTTTATAATCCTTAGCTTTGACAAATAAGGAAATTTAATTACAATAAAATTTCCTTAACTTTCCTTGACATGAATTAATTAAGAAAAATAAAATAAAATTTCCCAATTAAACATGTCATGGTCGGCCACCTCATGGAGAGCAAACAAGACAATTTTCAATCAACAATTAAAAATTCCTTATTTGTCTTCAAAATTTTTAAAAAATAAAATTTCCTTTAAAATCCCTTCATGGTTGATAAAAAGAAATTTCTATAATTTTAATTTTCCACCATGTGAATAATTTACAAAGAAGAAAAATAAAATATCTTTCCAATCTACAAATAAGGAAAGAGATTTAATCTCTTTCTTTAATCTTTTGTAGAACCTTATAAAAGAGATATTTTAATTTTTAATCTCTCCAATAAATTATATCTTTCACATAAGAAAATTTTAAATTTAAAATTCTTTTTTAATTTAATAGGGCCGGCCACCTTACCTTGGGTTCAAGCTAGGGCCGGCCACTCATGGACCAAGGCTTGGCCGACCCTAGCTTGATCCACAAGCTAGCTTGGCCGACCCCTACACCATGGGTATAAAGGTAGGTATAGGTGGGTATAGTACTCTATAAATAAGAGGCTACGATAGGGACCGAGAGGAGGAATTGGTTTTGGTCTCCCGATAAAATTAAGCATCCCGTGTTCGCCCCGAACACACAACTTAATTTTATCAATAATAATTCATTCCACTAGAGAACTATTATTGAACTACCGCACCAATCCCAAATTACATTTTTGGGCTCCTTCTTATTATGAGTGTGTTAGTCTCCCTGTGTTTAAGATGTCGAATGTCCACTAATTAAGTGAGTTACTGACAACTCATTTAATTAATATCTTAATCCAAGAATAGTACCACTCAACCTTATCTTCATGTCGGACTGAGTTCACCTGCAGGGTTTAACATGACAATCCTTATGAGCTCTTCTTGGGGACATTATCAACCTAGATCACTAGGACACAGTTTCCTTCTATATCAACAACACACACTATAAGTGATATCATTTCCCAACTTATCGGGCTTATTGATTTATCGAACTAAATCTCACCCATTGATAAATTAAAAAAACAAATATCAAATATATGTGCTTGTTATTATATTAGGATTAAGAGCACACACTTCCATAATAACTGAGGTCTTTGTTCCTTTATAAAGTCAGTATAAAAGAAACGACATCTAATGGTCCTACTCAAAACACTCTAAGTGTACTAGTGTAATTATATAGTTAAGATAAACTAATTCCTAATTACACTACGACCTTCCACTGGATTGTTCCCTTCCATTTTGGTCGTGAGCTACTGTTTATAATTTATAAGGTACTGATAACATCATCTTCTGTATGTGACACCACATACTATGTTATGTACAATATAAATTAATTGAACAACTACAAACAAATGTAGACAATTTGACCAAATGTGATTCTTTATTCAAAATAAATGTTTACAAAAGCTTAGGCTTTCAGTATACACTCTAACAGAGGAATCTCTGCCGGCTACCACGCTGCGTCACACTACCCATGAGCGGACCAACGGAGCCAAACAAAGTCCAACTGCCTGCCGGCTACCACGCTGCTACACTAAACCAGCGGAGCAAAACAGAGCAGAACTGTCTGCCGGCTACCACGCTGAGTCACTAGACCAACGGAGCCAAACAGCAGAACTGCCACACACCTGTCTGATATACCACTGACCCATGAGTGGTGGTGTGTACAGATCCATGTAACTGGCGATATGCTCACAATAATGGAGTCGACTATCGCACAACATGCAATCATGATGCATGACACTAAGCATGGCAATATCCTAATCAGCATAGCAATATCCATATATATATAAAATGGGTACCACAGTATCGATGGTCATATCCGAGGATCTAAGGTACACAAGTCAGGTATGGTATAAAAACCTAGGTATCAGATAATCTAGATACACATGCCAGAAAATAAAATCCAGAACCTAGTCCTAACCTCAGTAAAGCATGGTATATCATTTACTCTAGGAACTAAGGTACTCATGGTATTAATCACGAGATGTAAACATAGATACATAACAACCGCCCAACAGAACATGCTATGGGTATCAAACAGTGACATACCAAAGGCAAACATGATCATTGCTTGTAGCTATAAAATACTATGCATATCCAATTGACAATATCATAAAAGATAAGTCAAGAGGTACCCGCCTTAAATGTAGACCGAGCTAAACAATCTCCACGTCGAAATGCTTGTCTCGAACCAGAGTCCTGTAATACATGATATCCAGATTTAGCTAATTACTTATAAATAAATTAGCTAAATCAAATCCTCGAGAAACTAACATAAATCCAAATCCAATTATAAACCCTAATTGGATCATCTAACTCCTCAATCATTCCTGTTTAATCCAAGACATGAATCAATAACCATGATCTATGTCTAAGATCAAAACCTACATTTAACTAATCAATCACACTAATCATGTATCAACTAGTAATCCAATTTATCCCTAATTCCATACCTCAATTCATCATCAATTATACTAACAACCTAAATCAAATAATCAGGAAGTCTAATAATAAATAAGATTTTGTTACCCTATAACTCCTCAGCGGCAGTACAACAGCATGATCAACGCCCAAAAACCCTAGCAGTAGTGGTTCTTCCCTGCTCTAATAGCAAGACAACGAAATTAGCGACTTTTACCACAGTGAACCGTCAATCGGTACATCACAGGAGCCCAAATAAAAAATCCCACAGTGAACAACCCTACCCAAAAATCTGCCTTACCTAATTCGGAGCCCGTCTTTGCATCTCTGCCGGCAACTGGTGGATGAAGAAGGAAGACCCGTCAGTGGAGTCTAAGGCACGGCAGATGGTTGTTGGACTTGGGCATCGGCAGTGGACATTAGGCAGAGGGTAGAGGAAAAAATCGGCCTCGGGAAATTAGGGCTCGGCGTGGAGAAGGTCGGCGCTGTCCCGTGCTGCGCCGATCTAGGGCAGAGGCGTCGTGAGGGAGGAGGAAGAGGGATCGACCGGGTTATGGCAGAGGAAGTCGCGGCGCTAGGGCACACAAGGAAGATCGGCGGCACTTCCATGCGGCGTCAGCACTGTGCAGTGCTTCTTAGCGTCACAGCGGCAGTGAAGAGGTGGCGTCGCCGGCGAGGAGAGAAAGGGAAGTGATCGACCACGGGTTTGTATGCTCGGGGGAGGAGAAAACCGCCGTGTGCGGTTAGGGCGAGGGATCGGAGAAGAGGGAAGGGCGGCGTCGGGATGGCTCGGGCGCGCAGGTTCGGCGAGAGAGAAAAGAAAAAGAATTTAAAAAGAAAAAGAAAAGCAACTTTTTCTCTCTTAAATGGGGTAACCCAAACAGACTTTCCCGGACCCCGTTTTTATCCTCATTAACTCGTCCATACGAGCTTCGAAAAATTCCCGAAAAATTTCAAAACATTTCAAAAAATTCCCTTATTATTTTCTACTATTTTTCGGTATTTTACATTCTCCCCCACTAATAAAAATTTGGTCCCCAAATTTCATTATCTACCATCAACAAGTACTAACAACAGATATAGAGTATAAATGTTGACCGGTAAATTAAATCACATATCTCAAGTGAAAAGATGGGGGTATCGAGCTCGGATCGTATCCTCGAGCTCCCAGGTAGCCTCCTCGTCTGAATGATGTCGTCATCTGACTTTAATCAGCCCGATAGTCTTGTTCCGCAACTGACACTCTTTCCGGTCTAGAATCCGTACCGGAATCTCTTCATAAGTGACGTCAGGCTGAATAGGAACTGAGATATCTGTCAGCACATGTGTCGGGTCAGGTATGTATCTCCTCTGCATAGATACATGGCATACGCCGTGAACGCCTGCCAGGGGCGGTAGTAGTGCCAGCCGATAGGCTACTGCTCCAATCCTCTCCAGGATCTGGAAATGGCCAATGTATCGCAGAGCTAGCTTACCTCTGAGACCAAATCTCTTCACCCCTTTCGTGGGTGAAACTCGCAGAAAAATATGGTCGCCAATAAAGAACTCTAAGGGTCTCTGACTCCGGTCAGCATAACTCTTCTGGCAGTCCTACACCTCTGACATCCTTCGTTTGATAGTACGAACCAACTCTGCCTCATGCTGAGCTCTATGAGGTCCCAACAGCTGGGCCTCCCCAACCTCCTCCCAGAGGGTGGGTGTCCGATAAGGCCTACCATACAACGCTTCAACGGTGGCATTTGGATAACCGAATGCAAACCGTTGTTGTAGGCGAACTCTACCAATGGAAAATGGTCCTCCCAACTGCCCCTAAAAATCCAATACACCTGACCTCAACAAGTCCTCTAGAGTCTAAATGGTCCGCTCTGACTGTCCATCTGTATGCGGAGGGGAAACTGGAGCTGAGTGCCCAAGGCCTGCTGCAGACTCTGCCAGAATCGAGACGTGAACTGGGGTCTCTATCCGAAATAATAGTCAAGGGACACCATGAAATCTGATGATCTCCCAGCAATACAGATCTGACAATCGATCCAGAAAATTAGTCTTCCAGATCGCTAATAAATGTGCGGATTTGGTTAATCGATCAACGATTACCCAAATCGTGTCATAGCCTCGTCGTGTCCTAGGCAGACTCACCACAAAGTCCATGGTAATATGTTCCTATTTTCACTCAGGAATAGGAATCCGCTAAAATAATCCGACAAGTATCTGGTGCTCTGCCTTCACCTGCTGACAGACAAGACCTCTCGCTACAAATTACGCGATGTCTTTCTTCATACCGTTCCACCAATAGGAACGCTTCCAATCTCGATACATGCGGTCCCGCCTGGGTGGACCACAAATCGAGAGCGATGAGTCTCCTGAAGTAGCTCTTGTAAGACCGGGTGAGCCTGAGGTACGCATAATCTGCCTCGGAAGTATACAATACCCTCCTCGTCTCGTGTGAACTCGGTTTGCTGCCCGGAAGCTACCTGGCTGCCAATAAACTGCAAATACTGATCACCAACCTGGGTCTCTCAGATCCTCGTCCTGATCGACGACTAAGCAACCATGGTAACAAGGATACCCTGCTCTGTCTGTCCCTGCTCTTCAAGGTAACCCGGAGAAACCCTGAATCAAGTCTGTAACCACAACTCCGTGGCAAGCCAAAAGTCCTTCTAGACTTCCGGCTAAGTGCATCGGCAACCACATTAGCTTTTCCCTAGGTGATAGCTAATGGTACAATCGTAATCCTTCAGAAATTCCATCCATCTCCTCAGTCGGAGATTAAGTTTCTTTCTAAGTGAATAGATATTTGAGACTCTTATGGTCAGTGAGAATCTCAAATGTAACACCGTACAGATAACACTGTCAAATCTTCAAGGCAAAAATAATGGCGATCAACCACAAGTCATGTACTGGGTAGTTCTCCTCATGCTCCTTCAACTGTCGAGAAGTAGGAGACTACCCTACCATGCTGCATCAAAACAGCGCCCAACCCTGTAGAGATGCGTCAGTATAGAGAACGAATCCATCCTCTCCAGAAGGTAAAAATCAAAACTGGAGCCGACACTAATCTCCGCTTCAGCTCTTGGAAGATAGTCTCGTAGTCCTCGAACCACGTAAACTTCACACCTTTCCTGGTCAGGCGTGTCAGTGGCATAGCAACGCGTGGAAAAACCCCCAACGAGCCTCCGGTAATCACTAGCTCGGCAAAGGGAGTTGCGAGTCTCATGTATAGACTATGGTAACTCCCAACTGGTAACAACCTCTATCTCCTGTGGATCCACGGTATACCCCTACTGGTGACCATGTGTCTCAATCATCTCACAGAAGAAAATCAAAATACGCACTACTGATCTTCACATATAGACGTTTCCGTCGAAACATCTTTAGAACTATGCGAAGATGGTGTACATGATACACCTCAGATCAGGAATAAAACACCACGTCGTCAATAACGATAACGAATTCTGATCCAATATCCTAGGGATACCTAAATCATCGAGTCCACGAAAACATCTAAGGCTCCGCAAGCCCTAATGGTAACACCAAGACACATAATGTCTGTATCACAGGCATTCCTAACCATAAGATCCCCGACAACAAGTCAGGAATCTGATCACCAACGATATAAATCATCTAAGAATAGATCCTCCAGTGTGAGAGCAACACTCCATCCAGAAAATACCACATATGTGGGAGCAACGCTCTACCACAAGAAATCCTGAATATGTAGGAATAACACTCTACTACAATTAATCCATAACATGTATCTGTAATAAATATGGAAGCAATGCTCTGCTACTAGCAATCCACAATATGTGGGAGCAACACTCTACCACAACAAACAATAATATGTGGGAGCTACGCTCCATCACAAACGATCCATAATCTGTGGGAGTAACGCTCCACCACAAACAATACATAAGTGCCCAAGGCACCTAACTATCCAGCTAGAGACTACACGAGATCTCTCTACCACAGATCACTGTGGGTAGCCTAGGGTATAACCACCCAGTAAACAAATCAAACCCATAGTCAACTCTATCATCATCCTAGTGGGTCGATCACCCACTAATAGGATAATTAGTTGATAGGGTAATACAACAAATATCATAATGTAGACACTCAACATTCTACATTCAACATAGTTAGAATCATCATGATGCCATCAACCATACACCTGGCACACGTGCACACACAACATATGTATGATCGACATAATCCTCCAATTAGTACACACCAAATATACTCACAACATAGGTATAAATCATCGTGATACCTCTAACAATGCATACCGAACCCGTGTGCATATATCAACATAGATATAATCGACAATACACCTCAAACAACACCCACATGACATATATACACCTATGTCAAGAGTATAATCAACGTAATACTTCCAACAAATCATAATCGACACGAGTGTACACACAGAACAAATATAATGAACAAGATACCTCGAATATTACATCGAACACATCTGCACATATCACAACTCAGATTAAATCGATAAGATACCTCCAATAAAACACTCAGACCACTCAGGTATAATCTACTAGAATCCCACAACAATCATAATTGGAAAAGTATACACTCATTACATGCAATTAAACCGTCCATCATAATACTCTTATAATCCGTAATAATCATATGTACCCACCATATAGATATGCAAAATCAGCATATTTAATCCGATCAACCTTGCATTCTGAAACAGCAGGGTCACCTTCTAAGTTATCCAACTAGGTACATACAGTCAAAAATTAAAGTCCACATAGAATAGGATACATCGATCCTCTATAGACTGATCGAAATCGACAATGGTATACGGCCAATTCAGTCTTTTCCACGTCAATACAAAACATGTACTCAAATGTGCTCTAGATACCAACCTAAGCACAAATAACCTAAAGATCAGCATATCTATAAAATAGAGTAAGTCGATCCCCTACTGATCGGACCAACCAAAACAAATGAATCGGTCATTGATTATTTAAATTTAACGAATGTACACAAATCCTCTGCAAGCCACTAAGGTAAATCGATCTACGACTACCCAGGTCGACAGCGTAAATCAGTCTTCAATTGACCAATCTAACTAGAGTAAATCAATCATTTACTGACGAAACTAACTAAAGTATATCAGTACACTACTGGCTGAGTCAACAAAAATATGTACTTACTAGTCATTACCTAGCACCTAGCCAATAACAACATAGACTGGTATGTGTCTCTAACCTCTAACCAACTAATAGTAATAGAAGCTAAAACTACTGGTGATATGATATGGAAAATCACCAGAGACTGTAATCCTCGATCTCTATTAAAGTCGACCATGATCAGGGGTTTACCTAACACATAAAAATATGCTATATCAACAAAACAGGTACTAATAAAGAATGCTAATACATGTCATAAACTGTAATAGTCAACGGTGTATATACTAACAAAAAGGTAGGATAACAGTATACCAACATACCTCCTATAGCTTGGAGATGTCCTGCTGCTGCCAGGTCCCAAAACTCGAAAAGTCACATCGGGAAAACTAAAACACGAAATCCAAAACACGGGATATAAAACTCGTAAACCGTGCTCTAATACCAAATAAATTGATATTAGATAAATCTCGAAAATCCAGAACACATAGCAAGTATCGTATACCTGCTCTGATACCACTAAATTGTCACGCCCCGGGGAAGTCCCTGTCCGAAGAAAATTTCGGCAGCACCTCCCCTGTACGGCTGACAATCTGAAGCATTTCTACAGACACAATATACATCAGCCACATGCGGCTGGAATATATACACAACCACGCAGTTAATAATCTCAGCCTACATGGCTGGACAAATATAACAACAACCACACAGTTATATATATTTTTATCAGCCCACTCGGCTGAAATCAAAACCAACACAGCGAAAAAACATAAAGACAAGCTCATACAAAACAAAACAAAACAAAACACTGTTAGCCGGCTAGGCTTACACCACACAACAACATAACACTCCGGAAACAAAACCGGAACACAAAGCCAAATACACATATTCATCTACCAAAATACAAATAAAGAAAAACGGAGATAGGTCTTCTGATGTGACATGGGGACCGGCAGGTAGGATACTCCAAGCGACTCCATAAATAACCTGGTACCTGAAAAAGATAGTGTCCACGGTGGGTGAGTTCAACAACTCAGCGAATACCAATAGACATGCTTAGTAAGATATATCTAACAGCAATAAACATGGAATACAGCTTCCTAATCATATGTAAGAAAAATGCAAAACTGAAAGGTAACTGAGGAAGCTGTACTCACCAGGAACTCCTATCCAGAACAAAAGGGTCGTCAAACCGAATGTGGCATAAGTCTTGTATGCATGTCAAACATATGCATCCAACCAAATGCAGCAAATAAATGCAGCAAGCATAAGCAATAAATGCATCAATGCGTATGATGCCAATGACATGGTCACCCCTGACGTCAGTCAGCCATCTCACACACAATGGTGAGATCGAGTGGGTAGGGCTGTGACAACCGTGCACTCTGCCGTCACTACTCCTGATGAGTAACCGAGTGGACGGGATGCTGTTGGAGTACACCTATCCTCCTACCCCGAATCATAAATGGGGGAGCTCAATGCTCTCATCTCCCGATACACGGTGACGGGAAGGAATCTCTGCCGGCTACCACGCTGCGTCACACTACCCATGAGCGGACCAACGGAGCCAAACAAAGTCCAACTGCCTGCCGGCTACCACGCTGCTACACTAAACCAGCGGAGCGAAACAGAGCAGAACTGTCTGCCGACTACCACGCTGAATCACGAGACCAACGGAGCCAAACAGCAGAACTGCCACACACCTGTCTGATATGATGGATCGTTTGAAGCGATAGAGGGGGGGTGAATATCGCGTGCTTTAAAACTATTCTTTTCTTTTGAAACCGAAGTCGTGCAGCGGAAAATAAAGAGAGACAAGGTATTTTACTTCGTTCGGAGCCTAGCTCGACTCCTACTCGAAGGCCCGCAGTCCTTGACCGCACCGATGGGCAAAGCACTAAAACTCTTCTCTCCGAACTCCTCGGAGAGAAGCAGATCGTACAAGTACAAGAGATATAAGATAGTAACAGCTCTACTATCTTATATAATTTAAGTGCAACAATAATAAATTTATCGACAAATAAATTTGAAAGTCGAAGCTTGTGGTCGGCGTGAATGTAGAGATTGATGGAGACTTGTTGCTTCGAGCAGCTTGCAGAACAGCAATTTTTTGATCAGTAAAGTTATTTTTGGCCTCTGACCTCGAGCCTTAATTTATAGGTGCACTGAGGTTCGATCGACCGATCCCTCTGTTAGGTCGACCGAACCAGCTCCGATCACCCACAGCTGGAGTCTGACGCTGGCTCGTAAATTCTGCATTAACTGGCCTTCAATGGTTCGGTCGACCGAACCCTTTTATCGGTCGACCGAACAAGCTTTTACCTTGTTCGTCGAAGTCTGCCAGAATCTTGAATTAATGCACGTTTAATGTTGATTGGATCGGTCGACCGATCCTCTTGTTCGGTCGATCGATCAGCCCTTCTTTCCTTTGCTTGCTGATCGTGTCTGATGCACTGGCTGTGCTGAGTCACCAAGGTTCGGTCGACCGATCAAGCTTTGATTGGCCTTAGTCTGTTTTGGTCTGATCTGAAACACTGCTTTGATAACTTCTGTTTCGGTCAACCGATCCTCTGGTTCGGTCGACCAATCAAACCTGACCTGCAAAACAGTGTTAGAACAAAAACATCCTGCAACATAAAGGTTAGCACAATAATATTATAATGCATGAGTAATATAAAAGACAGTAGAACTGTCTTGATCTCAACTTTGAAACCTTCCCGGTTTCTTCAGTTGGATCAGCGACCTAAGGTTGTTCCCTCTGGGAACCCGACCTCACTGTCGCTCCTCCAGTTTGCTTACCTCAACCTACCTGCCAAACTTTGATCCTCCAGATCCAGTTTGGACTTTTCACTCAGCCTTGATCGACTCCCCAGGACTTTTCTTTTGATCTTCAGTCCTCCAGACTTCTCGATCACACCGCCAAGCATTGGGTCCCCTTGACCTGCTTGGACTTGCACCTGGGTTCCACGATCTGCTAAGACTTTTCTGCCTAGCCTCCAGCTAGGACTTTTCCAGTTGAGTAGACATCCTGCACACTCAATCAACTTGTTAGATCATAACAAGACTTAACTTGGAACCTTTGACAACATCAAAACTCAGGTTTGATTCTGATGCAACTTGCACCAACATGATATACCACTAACCCATGAGTGGTGGTGTGTACAGATCCATGTAACTGGCGATATGCTCACAATAATGGAGTCGACTATCGCACAACATGCAATCATGATGCATGACACTAAGCATGGCAATATCCTAATCAGCATAGCAATATCCATATATATATATAAAATGGGTACCACAGTATCGATGGTCAGATCCGAGGATCTAAGGTACACAAGTCAAGTATGGTATAAAAACCTAGGTATCAGATAATCTAGATACACATGCCAGAAAATAAAATCCAGAATCTAGTCCTAACCTCAGTAAAGCATGGTATGTCACTTACTCTAGGAACTAAGGTACTCATGGCAATAATCACGAGACGTAAACATAGATACATAACAACCGCTCAACAGAACATGCTATGGGTATCAAATAGTGACATACCAAAGGCAAACATGATCATTGCTTGTAGCTATAACATACTATGCATATCCAATTGACAATATCATAAAAGATAAGTCAAGAGGTACCCGCCTTAAATGTAGACCGAGCTAAACAATCTCCACGTCGAAGTGCTCGTCTCGAACGAGAGTCCTGTAATACATGATATCCAGATTTATCTAATTACTTATAAATAAATTAGCTAAATCAAATCCTCGAGAAGCTAACATAAATCCAAATCTAATTATAAACCCTAATTGGATCATCTAACTCCTTAATCATTCCTGTTTAATCCAAGACATGAATCAATAACCATGATCTACGTCTAAGATCAAAACCTACATTTAACTAATCAATCACACTAATCATGTATCAACTAGTAATCCAATTTATCCCTAATTCCATACCTCAATTCATCATCAATTATACTAACAACCTAAATCAAATAATCAGGAAGTCTAATAATAAATAAGATTTTGTTACCCTATAACTCCTCGGCGGCAGTACAGCAGCATGATCAACGCCCAAAAACCCTAGCAGTAGTGGTTCTTCCCTGCTCCAACAGCAAGACAACGAAATTAGTGACTTTTACCACAGTGAACCGTCAATCGGTACATCACAGGAGCCCAAATAAAAAATCCCACAGTGAACAACCCTACCCAAAAATCTGCCTTACCTAATTCGGAGCCCGTCTTTGCATCTCTGCCAGCAACTGGTGGATGAAGAAGGAAGACCCGTCAGTGGAGTCTAAGGCACGGCAGATGGTTGTTGGACTTGGGCGTCGGCAGTGGACATTACGCAGAGGGTAGAGGAAAAAATCAGCCTCGGGAAATTAGGGCTCGGCGTGGAGAAGGTCGGTGCTGTCTCGTGCGGCGCCGATCTAGGGCAGAGGTGTCGTGAGGGAGGAGGAAGAGGGATCGGCTGGGTTATGACAGAGGAAGCTGCGGCACTAGGGCACACAAGGAAGATCGGCGGCACTTCCATGCGGCGTCGGCACTGTGCAGTGCTTCTTGGCGTCACAGCGGCAGTGAAGAGGTGGCGTCGCTGGCGAGGAGAGAAAGGGAAGTGATCGACCACGGGTTTGTATGCTCGGGGGAGGAGAAAATCGTCGTGTGCGGTTAGGGCGAGGGATCAGAGAAGAGGGAAGGGCGGCGTCGGGATGGCTCGGGCACGCTAGTTCAGCGAGAGAGAAAAGAAAAAGAAATTAAAAAGAAAAAGAAAAGCAACTTTTCCTCGCTTAAATGGGGTAACCCAAACAGGCTTTCCCGGACCCTGTTTTTATCTCCATTAACTCGTCCATACGAGCTTCAAAAAATTCCCGAAAAATTTCTAAAAATTTCCTTATTATTTTCTACCATTTTCCAGTATTTTACAATAGAGACACATTAGACACGACCCGCTTAAGAGGAAACCACATATTAAATATCATTGGTCATTCCTCTTATGAACGAGTGTAACAGATCTTTTGACTTGAGACCTTCATTTATTCTATGCGTGGAGTTATGTGCTTTGATGCATTTAAAAGCATTCTTTAATCAGATTGTGATTAATACGGTAGTTCAATATATGGAAAAGTGTAGAAAGAATAGTGTTGAGTCAATAGAGATTTATCACTCTCTTGAATTAAAAGTTGACATCCTGGTCGCTTGATAGAGATATTAGTGACTCGAAATCCGTGACCATGAGAGGAATGATTTATCATTCAAGAGGAGTTTATTATATCTTGGAAATCAAGTAAAATAATTAATTTGGTAATGATACATAATGTACCGAATTAATTGGGATGTAGACGTAGATGAAGAGATTGAATTATACAGTAATCAGTTCATGGTGGTTTATAGTTTATGACTGATATTAATTTTATCACGTTGGGTAGCTAAAAACTATTGCTAGACGGTTACCTTAGTCTATGTATGAATTTACATTGTCTCCGTGTATAAAACCTAGAGGGTCGCACACATAAACGTAAACATGAACATTATTAATTATTTTAGTGGATACTAAAATTAATCAATTGATTATTTCAGAATAAGAATTAATTGGATTATTAATTAATTCTGAAATATCGGAAGCTAGCCGAGATCAAGATCAAGATCAAATATGGATTTATTTGATACAAAGAAGAGAGAATTTGAGTAGCCATAATCATGATGATTAATAGAGAATTCGAATAGTCATTATAATAACGATTAATGGAGAATTTGAAGAGTTATCATAATGAATGTTATAAATAAAGAATTTAAGGAGGTTTTAACTCTTCATCTTCCTAATTAATAAAGATCATAAATGATGAATTAATTGAAACCTTAACTCTTCGTATTCCTTGGAGGCTATAAGTAGTCATCCTCGAAAAGATTCAAGTGGCAAATTCCTTCTCTCCATTTCTCTCTCGTCAACTTCTTCTTTGCTTTCTTCCATCGGAAGAAATTGGTAGTGCTTCCAAGGATTTGTCAATCCAAGAGTGTAGCACCTAACAGATCGTGTCAAGTTCGTGATCTAGTGCGCATGAATACCGCTAGAGGAGTCACATGTGGGGCTTTTATCTGTCTGTGATATTATGCAAGACTATTGAGGATTCGAGATATGTTTTATGTTATTTTTGTAAAACTATATGTACTACGAAGAGATCCATGATTTAGTATATGTCTTTCGCTGCACTCTGAACCCAATAGTAGTATCAGAGCCAATTTGTGATTGTATCATATAGTACAAAGCCAATTTTTCAAAATTTATTTGAGGAATTAGTATTTCGAGAGATTTCAAAGAATTCTTAATTTCTTTATTTCAAGTTATATGTCTTAACATTTCATGATAGAAATGAATTTTTTCTAAAAACCTGTAAAGTAATACATGTTGTAATTTAGATATAAATTCCTTATGGTATAAGTATATTAACATGTTAAAATCTCCAAGGCCCTATTTGTTTTAAAAGACTATAAGGATTAATGGAGATAAATCTTGTAATGAGATTGTGTAAATGCATAAGAAGTTAATCATGATGAGACATTTTAATAATTATAAAATCCCTTAAATATATTAAAGTTAAGATTTGTTGAATACCCTCCGCTAATAACTATGATGATAGTTAGAGTTTCTACATAAGTTGGTATAGCTCAGCTATGGGCTCGTATTAAAATATCTATAATTTATCATAATTATTAGTAGGTCGACTTAATTCAAATTTGTTGATTTGTTTAGATCAGTTAATGTTAATTAATTTGAGGGACAAGTGTTGAGAATATAAGGCTCAACAAGAATATACCAAAAATCACATAGATTTGTGATTGACAAGTTAAGGCCTACATGATGAATGCAACATGTAGGTACAGCTCAGCTGTGTGCATTCTATATGATTCAGGGTTTCAGTCCTATTAGAAATTGTTACCAATCAATTTTTGATTCTAACAGTGAGGGATGTTAGACTTGAATAAAATAATAGGAGTTATAAAAGACCTTTATTAAATATATTCCACAAATACTAAAACTCCACTTTAAATTTTAGATGACAAACACAAGTACCTTATCACTGTGAAGCATTCTTGAGAAAGAGAATATCCTCCTCGGTTCCAACTACCTGGATTGGTATAGGAAATTGAAAATCGTCTTAAAACACGAGAGAAAATTTACGTGCTCGAAGATGAACTACTGAAAGAGTCTACACCCAATGCTTTAAATGAAGATCAGTCATATTATTCTCAGTATATGGAAGATACACTGGATGTGCAATGCATCATGCTACCTTCTATGTCTCCCGAGTTGCAAAGACAACATGAGAATATGAGTGCTAGGGAGATTAATCAACATTTGCATGAGCTCTTCCAAGAGAGTGCGAGAGTAGAGAGGTATGAAACCTCTTGAACACTATTTCGTACCATGCTAGAGGAAGGAAACCAAGTTGGGTCTCATGTACTCAAGATGATCAGATACATAGAGAGGCTCGAGAGCTTAGGTTCCAAGTTGGATCAGGACTTGGCTGTTGACCTAATCTTGTCGTCACTACCTCCATCATTTTTTTCAGTTTGTGTTAAACTTCAACATGAACAACATGGACAAGAGTTTGACTGATCTGATGGTTAATATTAAAAACTGCTGAGAAGGATATGAAGATAAATCCTTTACTATATGTAATGATGGTTAGAAAGACTAACAAGCGCCCTATCACTGGGATGTTTAATCCCAAGGCTAATGCAGTGAAGAATCCTAGATATCAAGCATAGAAGAAGCTTAAGAAAGGGATGCAGGTACCCTAATCTGATGAGAAGGAGACCATGTGCTTCCATTGTGGCAAGAAAGGTCACTGGAAGAAAAACTGCTATATTTTTATGAAGAAGAATGCCAGTGGAGTTAATGCTTTAGGTATCTTTATGATATAATGCAATCTTTCTATTTCTTCACCATGGGTCATCGATTCTGGAAATAGTTCTCACATTTGTATGAACATGCAGGGTCTAAGTAACTACAGATAGTTGTCGAAGGGCGAAATGGACCTACGAGTAGCTAATTGAGCAAGAGTTGTTGCGTTAGCTGTAGGAACTTATTCAATAAATTTGGTTAATGGACTTGTTTTGAATTTATAAAACTATTATTTTGTTCCTAGTTTCTCAAAGAATATCATTTCGGTGTCGAGTTTGGATGCCAAGGGATTTATATTTTAATTCAAGGACAAGTTATATTCCTTTTATTTGGACAATGTATTCTATGAGAATGGTTTATTGAATAATGGTCTTTATATTCTTAGCTTAGATGAACTGATTTATTGTATTGAAAGTAAGAAACAAAAATTGCATGACTCAAACTTGACATATCTCTGGCACTGTAAACTTGGTTATATAACCCAGAAATGCATCACTAGATTACTTAGTAATGAGTATTTGGATGGGCAAAGGAACTACTAGAACTCATACATAGTGATATTTGTGGGTCATTATAAATTCAAACTAGAGGAGCATATACCTACTTTGTGACTTTTACTGACGATTTAAGTAGATATGGATATATCTATTTAATGAAACATAAGTCTAAAACTCTAGACACGTTTAAGGAGTTCAAGAATGAGGTAGAAAATCAATGTTGCAAGAAGATTAAGGCCCTTCGGAGTAATCAAGGTGGCAAGTATCTAAGCCAAGAGTTCATTGATTACATAAAAGAGTGTGGGATAATTTCCCAACATACACCTCCTAGAACGTCGGAGTGGAATGGTGTTTTAGAAAGAAGAAATCGCACACTCATGGATATGGTTAGATCAATGATGAGTCATGCAAGTCTTTCAATGTCATTTTGGGGTTATGCCTTAGAAACAGTAGCATACACACTTAACCGAGTTCCAACCAAGATAGTAGATAAGACTCCTTATGAATTATGGTTTGGAAAGAAACCAAATTTGTCTTACCTTAAGATATGGGATTGTGATGCTTACGTGAAGAATGAAAATTCTAATAAGCTTACAGCAAGATCTATAAAATGTACATTTGTAGGTTATCCCAAAGCTACAGTGGGATATTATTTTTATCTCCCAAGTGAGCACAAAGCTATTGTTGCTCGATATGCTACTTTCTTGGAAAAGGAATTTATTTCTAAAGAAAATAGTGGGAGTAAAGTAAGTCTTGAAGAAATTATAGACTCTACAAATAGGTTAGAAGATGAACAGTTGGGCAATGAGACAGTGCCACAAGTACAAGTGTCTCCTTCATCCGAGACTACTCAAGAAACGCAAGATCTATTAAGATGTATACTAAAAGTCTAGTTTTTTGTATGAATATTTATTTTGTAATAAGAATCACATTGGTCAAATGTCTACATTTAGTAAAATGTAGTTGTCTATTTAATTTATATTGTAGATAACATGGTGTGTGGTGTCATACAGAAGATCATGTTATCAGTTCCTTATAAATTATAAATAGTAGCTCACAACCAAGATAGATTGGACAAACCATTGGAATAGTTATAATGTAATTTGGTACTAGTTTATAAAATTATACTAGTACACTATGTGTGTATTAAGCAGGACCATTTGAGGTTGTTCCTTTTGTACTGACTGCATAAAAGAACATAACCTCTGTTATTATGTATGTGCGTACTCTTAATCCTGATATAATAACAAGCACATATACTTAGTATTTATTTCTTTAATTTATCAATGGGTGAGATTTATTCGTTAAATCAATAGGCACGATAAGTTGGGAAATAATATTATTTATATGGTGTGTTGATTATAAAAAAAAAAATTGTGTCCTAGTTATTTAGGTTGATGATGCCCCCTTGAGGAGCTCATAAGGATTGTCATGTAAACCCTGCAGGTGGACTTAGTTCCGACATGACAATGAAATTGAGTGGTACTACTCTTATAGCTAGATATTAATTAAGTGAGTTGTCAATAACTCATTTAATTAATGGACATTCGATATCTTAAACACAGGGAGACTAATGCACTCATGATAAGAAGGAGCTCATAATGTAATATAGGATTGATGCGGTAGTTCAATAATGACTCTTTAGTGGTATGAGTTATTATTAATGAACTTGAGTTGAGTGTTCGGGTCGAATACAAGAAGCTCAAGTCCATTAGGAGGCCAAAACCAATTCCTCCTCTAGGTCCCTGTTGTAGCCTCTTATTAAAAGTTTTTTTTATCCACCCAAAGCCTAACTTCTTATCCAAGCTAGGGGCTGGTCACATCCTTGCTTGGTGCCCAAGTAAGGGGCCGACCACTAAAGTAATAAAAAGAGAGATTTTAATTTTTGTAAAAATCTTTCCTTTTATAGCAATCTACAAAAGATTAAAAGAGATATTTTAATTTTAAAATCTTTTTTTTTTTGAAGTCATCCACATGGTTTTAAAAGAAAGTTTTAAATTTTAAAATCTTTCCTTTTTTTATTACCATCTATATTGGTTTTAAAAGAGAGATTTTAATTTTAATAAAACTTTCCCCTTTTGTAACCATGATTTAAAAGAAAAGTTTAATTTTAAACTTTCCTTTTGTTGTCATCACAATAGGAAATTCAAAAGAGAGATATTTTAATTATTATTAAAATTTCCTTTTTTTTTATCATGATTGGAATTAAAAGGAAGTTTTAATTATGTTTAAAACTTTCCTTTTTTGCATTTACCAAGGATTATAAAAGAGAGATAGATGGTGCCTTATGGAACAACAACACAACCTAAAGTTCCCTCTTCTCTTTTCCTTGGTGGCCGACCCTTCTCTTTCTCTTCTCCCTTTGTTTTCTTCTCTTGAGGCCGACGACACATCAGGCTCCATCTTCTTGTGGCCGATTTGCTTGGAGGGGAAGAAGAAGAGAAGGAAGTTTCCTATTTTAGCATTCCTTGGGTGGCCGAAGCTTGTAGGCAAAGAAGAAAGGCTCGGGTGGATTTCATCTTGGTAGATTATCGCCCACACGACGTCCAAGAGGAGGAGAGGAATATAGCAGAATATCAAGAAGTCTTTAAGATAGAAAGGTATAACTAATTATTTGTTTCCGCTGCATAATTAGTTTGTGTTCTTTGTATGGATCCTGAAATACTAACACAAGAGTCTAACAATTCTGTGTTTCGATTTTGTGTTTCTATTGTGGTCTCTATAGTTAAACCTAAGGTTATTGTAAGAAGTTTAAATATTCAATTTCTTTGAAAGACTTTGTCTAGGAAGTGGTGGATGATCTCATACCCAAGAAGGCCGAGTGCCTCGCCATGTTTAACCTAGAAGCCAATCTTTGAAATAGATATTTAATCAACTTTTGTAATGTGGTTTAACTTCTGAAGAACACATGAGTTGAACTTGGAGTAAAAATGTTAAGTTCCATTTCCAATCTAAGTTTAACTTTTGAAGAACAACTTGGATTAATAATATTAAGTTTTGTTTGCAATCCAAGTTTAACTTCCGTAGAGCACATGAGTTGCTAAGAAAAGTTCTTTTCTTGTACAATTTTTTGAACAAGGGAAACAGAACGAAATTCCAAGTAGCACCCAACAAGATCAACGTAAGTATAAAAGAATACACTGAAAGTCAAACAGATATGGTTGGCTGGTAACCCAAGATGAGGAAGTGATACTCATTGAAGATGATGAACCGTCGACTTACGAGAAAGCAGTTGCTTCAAATGATTTTGAGAAATGGCTGGAAGTCATGAAATCTGAAATGGACTCCATGTACACCAACCAAGTTTAGGAGTTGGTTGATGTGCCAGTTGAGTAAAACTCATAGAGTGCAAATGTATCTTCAAGAAAAAAATTAGCATGGATGGGAACATAAGTACCTATAAAGCCAGCCTTGTGGTAAAGGGTTTCAATCAACGTCAAGGAATTGGCTATGATGAAACATGTTCGCCCATTGCAATGCTTAAGTCCATTAGAATTTTGCTAGCTATAGCAGCTTACAAGGATTACGAAATTGGGAAAATAGATGTTAAAACTACTTTCCTAAATGGAAGGTTACAGGAGAAAGTATATATATGCTACAATCTCCCGGTTTTATAAAATTCAAGAACGCCAATAAATTATGTAAGCTTAAGAAGTCCATTTATAGACTAAAGCAAGTATCTCGAAGTTGGAATTTGTGATTTGATGAAGTCATTAAAGATTTTTCTTTTGTCAAGAATCCAGAAGAACCTTGCGTTTACAAAAAGGTTAGTGGGAGCAAGATTACGCTCCTAGTGTTGTATATTGATGATATACTTCTTATAGGCAATGATATCCCTAAGTTAGAATCTACCAAGACTTGGTTGGAAGAGTGTTTCTCAAAGAAAGATCTTAGGGATGTAACCTATGTCTTAGGTATTAGAATATACCGAGATAGACAAAGCAGGTTACTAGGGTAAAGTTAAGGTACATATATTGATAAAATGCTGAATAGATTTGGTATGTAGGACTCCAAGAGAGGATATTTACCAGTGTCACATGGTGTGCATCTTTCCAAGGCTATGTGTCCAGGAACACAAGAGGAAAGAAGTAGAATGGACAAGATACCTTATGTTTTGGCTATAGGGTCCATAATGTATGCTATAATATACACATGACCAAATATCTTGTATATATTAAGTATGACGAGTAGATATCAGTCAGATCCTGGAGAGGGTCATTGCACTGTGGTAAAGACTATCCTCAAGTATCTTAGAAGAACAAAGAACATGTTCTTAGTTTTCAGATGAGACGAGGAATTAGTCGTCAGAGGATATACTGACGCAAGTTTTCAAACAAATCAGGATGATCTGAAATCACAGTAAGGATATGTGTTTTGTTTGAATGGTGCAGCTGTTTGCTGAAAGAGTTCCAAGCAAGAGATAGTTGCAGATTCAACAGATGAGTCCAAGTACATAGCAGCTTCAGAGGCAGCAAAGGAAGTTGTATGGATCAAGAATTTCATAGTGGAGCTTTAAGTGGTTCCTAGCATTGTTGATCTAGTTGTGCTATACTGTGACAATAATGCGGTCATAGCGTAAGCAAAGAAGCCAAGGTCTCACCAAAGATCCAAGCATGTACTAAGGAAGTATCAACTCCTCAGAGAGATTGTTCAGAGGGGTGATGTGTTGGTTAACAGAGTAGACACCAGCGAGAACATTGCAGACCCACTCACAAAGGCCTTACCTCTACAGAAACATGAGACCCATGTGAGGAGCCTAGGACTAAGAGCCCATAGTGTTTGACAATAGTGCAAGTGGGAGATTGTTAGTATATGCACTTATATGCCAAGACACTCCTTATGTATTTTGTGGATAATTATTTTATAAAGGCAGGTATTTATCATTGATTAGTTACTTCTCTGTATATATATGATTAATGATAAAGTTCCATAGATTAATGGGTATATTAATCTAAAAAAAGTCATTGATCGAATAGATATCTAGAGGAGACATGGATATCTAGATCAACGATGAGTATGATTAGGTAGAGATAGACCAAGGGATGGATATCCAAGTTGTACTTAAGGGTGCCTTGAGTTTAGAGACACACTGGGCACGACCCGCTTAAGAGGAAACCACATATTAAGCATCATTGGTCATTCCTCTTATGAACGAGTGTAACAAATCTTTTGACTTGAGACCTTCATTTATTCTATGCGTGGAGTTATGTGCTTTAACGCAGTTAAAAGCATTCTTTAATCGAATTGTGATTAATACGGTAGTTTAGTATATGGCAAAGCGTAGAGAAAATAGTGTTGAGTCAATAGAGATTCATCACTCTCTTGAATTAAGAGTTGACATCCTAGCCGCTTGATAAAGATATTAGTGACTCGAAATCCGTGGCCATGGGAGGAATGATTTATCATTCAAGAGGAGTCTATTATATCTTGGAAATTAAGTAAAACAATTAATTTGGTAATAATAATACATAATGTACCGAATTAATTGGGATGTAGGCTTAGATGAAGAGATTGAATTATACAGTAATCGGTTCATGGTGGTTTATAGTTTATGACTGATATTAATTTTATCACGTTGGGTGGCTAAAAACTATTGTTAGACGGTTACCTTAGTCTGTGTATGAATTTACACCGCCTTCGTGTATAAAACCTACAGGGTCGCACGCATAGCATGTAGACATGAACACTGATCCGGCGGTTAGAACAGGGGACCCCCATTCTGAGGTGTCAATGCCACGCTGGAGTCAAAAGGCTAAGTGACCGACCGGAGAAGGAGGGGCCAGCCTCCCGACCGGCCCCTGCAGACCGACCGGTGAATAGCCAAGGCAATAGGTGCCCCCACTGAAGTCGTAGTTCCGACGCTCAATGGAACAGTAGCAGGGAGCCGAGCGGAAGCCCTAAGAGAAGGTGACACTGCTAACAGGCCCTGCATAGTACCCTACCGAAAATATCCCCACCAGATCGATGCATATGGCAGACCGGCGAGAGGGGAATTCCGTCCGGCTGGCGCATAAAATGAGGGTCATCCGGACGTCACTCCCCGTCCGGATGGACGTACCGGCCTGTGGGGTAGGGAAGGGCAAGGACATCTTCTGACAGCTGTCAAGTCCTATGGCTAGGCCATACTCTAAGTCTGACAGCTAGGTGTTCTATTGTCCCATCGAAGACGTGCTTGGACTGTAGCAGTATGGCGTTAGGTAAGTTTTCTGACAAACACATACAGAGGTATGGGCTGCAGACACGTAGGTGCCTCGGTGGATGTGCAGGAGCTCTTTCACCGCTCTATATAAAGAGCCTCATACTTCGCGGGAGGTACGCGTTCAAGACCTTTGGAGCTACTTTTTCCACCACCTGCTTACCTGACTTGAGCGTCGGAGGGTCGCCGCCGGGAACCCCTTCCCGGCCCGACTTCTGTGCAGGTTCGCCGGAGCTTCGTGCCACCAATTGAAGATCCACGTCAGCAGTCGAAGAGCGCCCCGTGCCCAGCGTCCGTTGATTCAGCATTCGGACAGGATCAATTTGGCGCCGTCTGTGGGAACGCTCCTGCATCCGAGCGGAAACAATGGACGAGGCTGGACGACAACACACGGTGACACTTTCGACGGAGGAACTCAACGCTCTGATCGAGATAAGGGCCGCCAAGCTTGTGGAGCAAAAACAGAAAGCCACAGCCGAGCGGCCGGAGCAGCAAGCAACGTCAGCGTCTGGTGGTCGAGCGGAAGCACCGCCGGCCACGGTTGCATTTCATCGAGCCCTATTCCGCACCCCTGAAGCTGCAGCAGCACGTAGAGATCGAGGATCTTCTTCGGACGAAATGCCTAGACGAGATGACAAAAAAGGAAAAGCCCCCCGAGCGGACGCATCGCCCGAGAGGATTAATCGTCAATTTTCAGAGGTCATTCTACGAGATCCTCTGCCGAAGCACTACGTGCCTCCGACGATCGGCGAGTATAATGGGACAACCGACCCAGATGATCATCTGGGTAAGTTTGATAACACAGCTACGCTCCATCAATATACAGATGGAGTAAAATGCCGAGTTTTTCTTACCACTCTCGCGGGATCGGCTCAACGGTGGTTTCGGAGGCTGCCGGACGGATCCATCACAAGCTTCAAGGATTTCCGGACGGCCTTCCTCCACCACTTCGCAAGCAGTCGACGCTATCAGAAAACTAGTGTTAGTCTGTTTGCCATCAAACAGGAGCCGAGAGAGCTGCTCAGAGCTTATATCCAGCGATTTAATCAGGTAGCCATGGATATTCCAACGGCCACCTCAGAGACAATGATGAACGCATTTACACAAGGCCTCGTGGACGGGAACTTCTTCCGCTCGCTCGTTCGGAAGCCGCCTCGAGATTATGACCATATGTTACACCGAGCCAACGAGTACATCAACGTGGAGGAGGCCCAAGCGGCTCGAAGAAAGGAAGCTCCGACTGATCGGGCTCCACCTGCCGAGCGGAAGCCTCCCACCGCTCATCAACCGTCAAGAGGACCAAGGGCCGAAGCAATCCGCTCCCCTCATGTCAGGTCCCACGTGCAAGAGGTAGCGGCCGCCCGGCCCAAGCCAAAGAAAAAATGGACCCCGATGTTCTGCTCCTTCCACCGGACGGATACGCACAACACAAGGGATTGTCGAAGTCTTCTCTTCGTGACTCATCCCGTGCCCCGGAATGGCGGCCGACGGTCTCCCTCAGTTGACAGGCGACAGAGAACTAATGAAGCCGATCGGACGAGAGCTGATAGGCGACAGCAACAAACTCCCGATCGGCATCGTTCTCCAAGGCAGGACAATCGCCGAACGTCAAGAGAACGGTCCCGACCGTCCGCTCGGGAAGAAGAAAATAGAAGCAATACTTCCCGAGGCGAGATCAACATCATAGCTGGTGGGCCGACCGGAGGAGACTCCAACCGAGCCAGAAAGGCGAGCGTCCGGCAGCTCCAGATCCATGCAGTTGGCTGTAGCCGAGAATGAGCGGAGGGACCCAAAATCAGTTTCGGGCCCGGGGACTTGGAAGGAGTTGAAGTACCCCACGACGACGCTCTGCTCATCAAAGCGGTAATAGCCAACTACACTATTCACCGCGTATTTATTGACACAGGAAGCTCGGTCAACATCATATTTAAGAAGGCGTTCGATCAACTACAAATTGACCGAGTCGAGCTGCTGCCCATGACAACCCCACTCTACGGATTCACGGGCAACGAAGTCCTGCCGGTCGGGCAAATCCGGCTAGCCATCTCACTGGGAGAAGAGCCACTCAGGAGGACGAGGACAGCGAACTTCGTGGTGGTGGACTCTCCCTCATCCTACAACGTCATTTTGGGACGACCGGCGCTCAGCGAGTTCCGGGCAGCCGTCTCAACCTTCCACCAGAAGATCAAGTTCCCCGTTGAAGACAAAGTAGGAGAGGTACGGGGAGACCAACTGGCAGCTCGGCGATGCTACATTGAAATGGTCCGAGCAGAAGCAAGTTCCGCTCGAAAATCGCCATGGATCGAGGTGAATGCTATAACTGAAAAGCCTCCCTCTTTAGTTTACGAAGAAAAGGAGGAAGTACAGATACACCCCACCCGATCGGAGGCTACAACATTCATTGCGTCCGATCTGGAGGTGAAGCAGAAAGAGGAGTTGATCCAATGCCTCAGAAGAAACCATGATGTCTTCGTCTGGTCGACACATGAGCTGCCCGGAATTTCACCAAGTATTGTGCAGCATGAGCTCCACGTCAGACCGGACGCTCGGCCAGTCAAGCAAAGAAAAAGAGATTTCAGCGCCGAGCAGAACGCTATCATCCGGGCGGAGGTGGAGAAGCTTCTGGAAGCTGGCCATATACGCGAGGTACAGTTCCCGAGCTGGCTGGCGAGCGTAGTATTAGTCTCCAAGCCGGGCAACAAGTGGAGAGTATGCATAGATTTTCGGGATCTCAACAAAGTCTGCCCGAAAGACTTTTATCCTCTGCCCCGGATATATCAGCTAGTGGACTCTACGGTCGGCTGCGAATTAATATGCATGCTCGACGCTTACCAAGGCTATCATCAAGTGCCGCTCGCCCGTGAAGATCAAGAAAAAGTCAGCTTCGTGACGGCCGACAGCACCTATTGCTATAATGTGATGCCGTTCGGATTGAAGAATGCGGGAGCCACTTATCAGCGCTTGATGAACAAAGTATTCAGAGAGCAGATCGGGCGAAATCTGGAAGTGTACGTGGACGACATTCTCATCAAGTCCGTCTGAGCGACCGATCTCTTCAAGGACATGGAAGAAACTTTCCGAACGCTACGCAAATATGGAGTCAAATTAAATCCCCAGAAGTGTTTGTTCGGAGCAAAAGGAGGACGTTTCTTGGGGTACATAGTGACCGAGCGGGGTATTGAAGCAAATCCCAGCAAAGTAAAAGCCCTACAAGACATGCTGCCCCCAAGAAATCTAAGAGAAGTGCAGCGTTTGACCGGTCGGATAACTGCTTTGTCCAGATTCATATCCAAAACCGCCGACCGGAGCCTTCCTTTCTTCAAAATCTTGCGCAAGGACACTAAATTTCACTGGGATGAAGAATGCGATCGGGCGTTCGAAGACTTGAAGGCATATCTGAATTCTCTCCCGGTATTAGCCAAGCCGGCTGCGGGTGAGCCACTTTGTATTTACTTGTCTTCAACCGAGCAAGCAATTGGCTCGGCACTAGTAAGGGCGAGCGGAGAGGAGCCTGTGTATTTCCTTAGTCATATTTTAAAAGATGCTGAATCTCACTACACTGGACTCGAAAAGCTGTCTTTTGCTCTGGTCCTCACCGCTCGGCGCCTTCGCCTATACTTCCTGGCGCATACCATTATTGTCAAAACCAATAGCCCGCTCAGGCATGTGTTACTGAATCCAGAAGCATCCGGGCGGCTCATCAAGTGGACGACGGAGTTAAGTGAATTTGACATCCAATACCAGCCCCGCTCGGCAATCAAAGCGCAATCCTTGGCCGATTTTGTGACTGAGGTGCAAAGGCCGAAGCCGGAAGCTATGTGGAGAGTATATGTGGATGGGTCATCCACTCGGCTCGGAAGCGGGATTGGAATATTGTTGCTCTCCCCTCAAGAAGAAAAGATGCACTTATCCGTCCGGCTGGATTATAAAGCTACCAACAATGAAGCAAAGTATGAGGCCCTCATAACCGGCTTGCAGGCAGCTCGGCATGTTGGCGCCGGTCCGGTAATACTTCATTCGGATTCGCAGTTGGCCGCGCAGCAGCTCTCTGGCACTTTTGAAATTAACAACGCCCGGCTCAAGCTCTATGCTGAAGCATTTGAGAAACTTAAAGCCAATTTTAGAGAAGTTATTGTCCAGAAGATACCCAGAGCAGAAAATCAAACAGCCGATGAGTTAGCCAAACTCGCGAGCTCAATAACGTCGGTCGCCATTCAGCAGCCAATTGAAAAAGTACTGTTGGTGGCGCACGTCGACCGGATGGAAGGCCTCACGTTTCCAAGCGACTGGCGGACACCCATCATAGAGTTCCTCCGCTCGGGCGCCACACCATCCAATGAGAGTGAAGCCCAGCTGCTAAGGAGGAGAGCCGGTCGGTTCACACTCATCGGAGATCAGCTTTACAAAAAGGCTTTCTCACGCCCGCTGTTGAAATGCGTGAGCTCGGAGGACTCGGTTTACATCCTCCAAGAAGTACATCAAGGATCGTGCGGAGGGCATCTGGGCGGACGATCACTAGCTAAGAAGATCCTGCTAGCTGGATACTTTTGGCCGACTTTACAAGCGGACGCCGCTCGGACCGTGTCGACGTGCCTTTCGTGCCAGAAGTACCATAACTTCTACCACCGACCGGCAGAGGAAATGAAGGCCGCCACTGTGTCTTGCCCGTTCGACCAATGGGGAATGGATATTGTGGGTCCGTTTCCTATGGCGATCGGACAGCGGAAATTTCTATTAGTGGCGGTTGATTATTTTTCCAAGTGGGTGGAGGCCGAGCCGCTAGCCAAGATCACCGAGCAGATGGTCAAGAAATTTATTTGGCAGAACATCATCTGTCGGTTCGGCATCCCCCGTCGACTTATCTCCGATAATGGGCGGCAATTCACAGGAAAGTTGCTCGAAGATTGGTGCCAAAGCTATGGCATCGAGCAACACTTCACGTCCGTGGCCTATCCCCAAAGTAACGGTCAAGCCGAGGTAGCCAATCGGGAAATTCTTCGCATTCTGCGCGCTCGGCTCGATCACTTGGGAGGAAGTTGGGTAGATGAAGTGCCGGGCGTCTTATGGGCCATCCGAACGACTCTAAAGGAAGGGACGGGCGTCACGCCTTTCCACTTGGTGTATGGTGGCGAAGCGGTCATTCCTGTTGAAGTCGGCGTCGAGTCCGCTCGGATCCAAAATTACGATGAGGACAACGCCGAGCGGAGGAACATGGAGCTGGATTTGGTCGAAGAAGAAAGAGCCAAGGCGTCCGTTCGGCTGATGGCGTACCGGCAGCGGATGAAGCAAAACTACAACCTCCGCGTAATCCCCAGATCATTCCAGGTCGACGATCTTGTCTGGAAGAAAGTCAAGCCGGTCGGCGACGTTGGCAAGCTAGAGCAACCGTGGGCGGGCCCCTTCAAGGTTATTGAAAAGCTCCGCTCGGGCGCTTATTATTTGGAGGATGAAGACGGGCGTCAACTGGACCGACCGTGGAGCGCGAATCATCTCCAGCCTTATCGGGCTGGGTGAAAGGTGCACTAATATAGCTTATTTTTGCATATATGTTGGTCGCCCGTACCCTTGTAATGCAGGAAGCAAAATTAATTCAAAGGATGGCCAATGGGTTTGCCGAGCGGCTGTATTGAAGTTAGCCTTAAAAAAGGCCGTCGAGCTCCGACATTAAATATCGAGAGACGAACCGGCGTCTATAAACGTCCGAGCGGAAGGTCGTCGAGCTCCGACGTTAAATATCGAGAGACGAGCCGGCGTCTATAAACGTCCGAGCGGAAGGCCGTCGAGCTCCGACGTTAAATATCGAGAGACGAGCCGGCGTCTATAAACGTCTGAGCGGATAACCATCCACGTGAAACATTCTGGCGGTAAGAGCCGACCGACGACAGAGCCTGTTCTTGAAGGCCAACATACGGCCGAGCGGCTCGCTTAATGAAAATATATGAAAAACCTTATGAGGTAAGGTGCAAAGCAATAGATGGTTAATAGGAATTAAAGATGTGAGCACATGAACGAGTGACGTTCGCGCGCCGAGCGGCTGCGCAGTTGCATGGCGAAAGACTTTTTGAAGACAATCGGCTTGAGTCCATGTTAAAGTATGAAGCCGAGCGGAGGAGTTTTAAAGAACACTTTAGACATGACGAGAGGAAAATTTCTTGCCAAAACAAAAGTTGAAGGAACGGAAAAGATAATCTATTTATGCCGAGCACTGGGCAAACCAAAAAAGTTACAGCAAAAAATAAGTTTGGCCGAACGACAAGGGTACAAAAAAGTTGATGAAAAACACTCCTCACGCGTCAAAATCAAAAAGGGCATCAGGGATAGCGTCCATCACGGTAGCCAGATCCTCTGGGGGGATGGTCAGCTCGGCGGGAAGGTGGCCTTTGGTCTTCAAGTGATCCACAGCCGCCTTGATCGCCTCTTCAAAGGTGAGGGAGATCTTGTCAGTAAATTTCTCCCCAAAGGCATCCGAGCGGACGAATGCCTTCCTCACTTCCTCAGAGCGAGCCGACTCCCCCTCCTGATACTCTTTGAGCGCGGCCTGGGAATCATCGTTGGCAGCATGGAGAGCCTTTAAGTCTTCATCAAATTTCAGCAGATCGGTCGAGCGACCCTCCTTCTCGGTGGTCAAAAGGGCATCCAGATCCTTGATGCGTTGCTCTAGCCCTCTGATCTCCACCTTCATTCGGTCCATGTCGTCGATGGCCTTGCGCTTCCGAGTAGTCGCCGTCTGGATTTCTTTATCCCATTTTTTGACCACAGCTTCAAGCCGAGCAACCTCGGCCGCCAGATCGGAAGCGCGTTTCCGTTCGGCTCCTAAGAGCTTTTTGCTCTTCTCTAGAGCAGCCGTGGATTGCCCTTGGTTCGCCTCCGAGAGCTTGAGTTTTTTCATTTCTTCCTCCAACTCGGCCAGTCGATTGCTGACCACAATCTGCTCTACCCAACTCTGCGAACGAAGGCAGTTAAGCTAAAAGCTAAAAGCTAAAACAAAAAATATCAGTAAAGCAGAAAGGCATACCCCGGTCGCCTGCTGCAGGTTACTGTCCCCTAGCTGACTGGGGGACATAAGCGCGACGCGTACGCGCGCGTCCTCCCAAACTTTGGTGAGCGGACCGGTGAGGGTGATCTGCTGTTCGGGAGCCGATGGCTGATCGGCGACCAGTAGATATTCCTCCGATGGAAATCTTAGTACGGTTTTAATCACCCTCGGGCCGCTTGAATCATCTTGAGATGCAGCAACCGGGCCAGAAGACTCGCCGATCGGACCCGGTGGTCGCCCAGTCGCCTAAGTCGACGTAAAGTTCGAGAGGTGGAAGGTTGAGCCTCAACGATGGTCAGCGGCAAGTCAAGTTGAGTTGGAGTATGCTCTGAGGAAACCGCCTCAAAAATCGCAGGAGCATCAGCGCTCCGTTCGGAAAGCTGCTCCCTTTGTGAAGGCTGTGGAGCAGCTTGCTCTAGCCGACGGCGCTTTCGAGTCACCAAAGGTGTCTCGTCGGCCGAACGACCTTCCTCCTCGTCCTGGGCGGATGTTGCGATATTGATCGCGGCCTCGTCAGTGAAGGCACGGGCAACCGATACCTCGGGAGCAACTTGAGTTCCCTCGCTCCCTTCAGTTGTAGAGCCGGTCGGAACCAAACCCCGTTCGGCAACCTCTTTATCCTTTACCGCCTCAATATTGGCGGCTTTCAACTTGAGCTTTTCGGTTGCCTTAGCACGCCACATAACTTCAGCTGCAGAAACAGAGAACAAATCAATTAGCACAAAAGAAAAAGGGGGGATAAGAATCGCTTACTCATGCTACAAGGCAGGTCGGCTTGGATGGGAGACAAGCCAAATATGTACATTACTCCAGGAAGGAGCAACTTGTCGATATCGTAACGTTGGCCGACCAGCTGGTTCGCCGCATGAAGATACGCCGGATGGCTCTTGAATTTGCCGAGTCCCGGTTGAGTCGGCACCGCCGTCTGCCACTTCGTTCGGAAGGCCGGCCGCTCGGGTAGACGCATAAAAAAGAAATGCTCCTTCCAATGCTTATTGGAGCTCGGCATGTTGGTAAATAGGATGAAACCCGACCTAGATTGAAATATGAAGGTCCCCCACTCTGATTGTTTTGGGTAGAAGAAATAGTGGAAGATTTGGGGGTCCAAGGGGATATCATTCAACTTGAAAAGGACTATCACCCCGCTCAGCAACCTAATTGAGTTCGAGACTAATTGGCCGAGCGGGACGCGAAAGTGGTTGCATATTTTGATGATGAATGGATGTGGAGGAAAGCGCAGCCCGGCCAAAAATTGATCACGGAAGAAGCAAATGGTGCCGGGTGGCGGATCATTGGGCCGATCGGAAGGAGTGGCTACAACTATTTCGTGGTCGGCTGGAATTTCGTATGTTCGAATGAGATGCAGTGCGTCTTCTTCATCGAATCGTCTCTCCATAGTCGTGTACCAGAGACCAGGAGCGTCGACGGTAGGCGTAGAGGTACTCGCCATGGTCGAAACAGAAACGATAATCAACAGAAAAACTAAAAGAAAATGCCGACAGAATGCAAAAGGAAGCAATACAGGAGGCGGGTAGCTGGAAAGGAAGGCTTACGGGTACAAGGAAGATCGAGGAAAGGAAGAAGATGGCGAGCGCACCAAACAGGCGGTGAATAAGGATCGCCGGAGCAGAAAGAGCAGCGTGAAGACGAAGGAGGATGAAGCAACAGTGCGGCGGAAAATGAGTCGGGGGCTTTATATTGCCGCCCGGGAGCAACCTCCACCGTCCGATCCAGGTCGTAAAAAACGAGGCCATCATCCAGCTGTCCATTTCAAACGGCGGTATCCCATCGGAAGTGACGCCACCGCCATACGCTGACAAACGCACGATCGCCACGTGTCAGCAGGATACTGGTTGCATTTAATGAGCGCCCCTTACCGTACGCAGCACACGTGAGGGGCAATAGGGGAGAGAATTGGGCATGGATTCCAAAAGAATACAAGGCACGGACAAGATACCGCCGAACGGAGGAGCATTCCTAAGCCTGTCCGAGCGGACTGATGTGGCGGTCGGTACTCAGTCAGATCGGCAGTCCAGTCAGTCGGACTTTGCCTCCTTCGACCAGACTTGAAGGGGAGGCAAGTGATCTGGCGGTTAGAACAGGGGACCCCCATTCTGAGGGGTCAATGCCACGCTGGAGTCAAAAGGCTAAGTGGCCGACCGGAGAAGGAGGGGCCAGCCTCTCGACCGGCCCCTGCAGACCCACCGGTGAATAGCCAAGGCAATAGGTGCCCCCACTGAAGTCGTAGTTCCGACGCTCAATGGAACAGTAGCAGGGAGCCGAGCGGAAGCCCTAAGAGAAGGTGACACTGCTAACAGGCCCTGCATAGTACCCTACTGAAAATATCCCCACCAGATCGATGCATACGGCAGACCGGCGAGAGGGGAATTCCGTCCGGCTGGAGCATAAAATGAGGGCCGTCCGGACGTCACTCCCCGTCCGGACGGACGTACCGGCTTGTGGGGTAGGGAAGGGCAAGGACATCTTCTGACAGCTGTCAAGTCCTATGGCTAGGCCATACTCTAAGTCTGACAGCTAGGTGTTCTATTGTCCCATCGAAGACGTGCTTGGACTGTAGCAGTATGGCGTTAGGTAAGTTTTCTGACAAACACATACAGAGGTATGGGCTACAGACACGTAGGCGCCTCGGTGGATGTGCAGGAGCTCTTTCACCGCTCTATATAAAGAGCCTCATACTTCGCCAGAGGTACGCGTTCAAGACCTTTGGAGCTACTTTTTCCACCACTTGCTTACCTGACTTGAGCATCGAAGGGTCGCCGCCGGGAACCCCTTCCCGGCCCGACTTCTGTGCAGGTTCGCCGGAGCTTCGTGCCACCAGTTGAAGATCCACGTCAGCAGTCGAAGAGCGCCCCGTGCCCAGCGTCCGTTGATTCAACATTCGGACAGGATCAAACACTATGGATTATTTTAGTGGATACTAAAATTAATCAATTGATTATTTCAAAATAATAATTAATTGGATTATTAATTAATTCTAAAATACCAAAAACTAGTCGAGATCAAGATCAAATATAGATTTATTTGATACAAAAAAAAGAGAATTCGAATAGTCATAATCATGATGATTAATGGAGAATTCGAATAGTCATCATAATGATGATTAATGGAGAATTTGAAGAGTCATCATAATGAAGATCATAAATAAAGAATTTATATACCGTTAATGCTGGTAGTTCTCATTTAACAAAGAATTATTTTGACTTGTCCAAATATATTTGCTTTGTATTTGGATATATTGATCCAGATGTCCCACACAGTTAGCTTCAGAGATAAATTAGAAAATTAAACAGTAGCATAGGGAAGGGAAGGATATTTCTCCCAATTTTATTGGACATTGACTCTGTCTACTTCTATCAATTTTTTTTGTAGTATTTAACCAAGGGCATCTCCAATACAAATTTTACAAGATTTATAAAATCAAAAATCTTAATAAAAAAGTTTAAAACATGGTAGAGATTAAGTTTGAGATTTGTAGTTCAAGAGTGGTATTGAAAACTCAAAAAAAAAATTCTGTTGAAAATGTAATTTGTAATTAATGATAAAATAGTGTTGCGTTTTAATTTATAATTTGTAATACAAAGAGTTCTATGATTTATAATGTAGAGTTTATAGAAAAAAATTATAGGGAGATTTTTTCATTATAAAGAATAATAGGTTTTTTATTTTATATAGTATTGAAGGCTAAAAAAACCTCATTTAAAGGTTTTATCATTAGATGTGACAAAAGGTAATTCGCTCATAGAGCTGTTAGACAAGTCAAACCGTGGCGGGGCGGGTTGGCCCGTGGAGGGCTAATCATTTGGCAGGGCAGGTCGGCCCGTGGCGGGCTAATCATTTGGCGGGGCGGGGCGGGCCAACCCGCTAACTTGGCGGGTTGGGAAATTTCCAACTCAACCCATTCTAAGGCGGGTTGCGGGTTTGGCGGGCCAACCCACGGACCCATCAAAAATTTTTAAAAAAATTAAAAAAATATTTCATGTCTTCAACATTTTACTTCGAAAAAGTTTTCTACAATTAAATGTATACATAAACATGTATTTTAAATATAAATGAACATAAATGAGTACTTATGTTGGATGAAAAGTACTATTTTTATTTCAAAATTATAACAAAGAAAAATAATAAATTGACCTTAACTTACATATGTTTTTCAACCCGCGGGCCAACCTAAGCCCGAGCGCGCCGACCCGCGCGGGTCGCGGGCCTAGGCGGGTCGGCCCACGGCAGACTTGGGTTGATAAAATTTCAACCCAACCTGCTTAAATTGTTTGGCGGGGCAGGCCAATCCGACGAGCCCAACCCAAATTGACGGCTCTATTCGCTCGTCCCTAGTGCCCCCATCAATCCGTCCCTAGGCCGGCACGGAAAAGACAAATCACGGATGACTACTATCCATTAGTATAGATGACCAAGGTATAGGGAAGGCATGCTCGAACGTACCAAGCAGAGCCGGTCCTTATTGTTCAAAGGCCTTGGGTGAAATTATAAATTATGACCCAATTTTATCTAACGAGCACTACTTTTCTTTAATTAAAAAAATCATATATGAAAAAAACCATAGAATGAGGGGCTCAAACCTAATCTCATACTACAATTTACAAGGACTCTACAGACTTACATGTATTCCAAACAAAACTATTCTCTCCATACTTACATTCCAAGAACACAATATAAAATAGACTTTATTTACACACTTTCTAACAAAAATACTCTAACAAATCCAAGAGATTTCAACCTCTTCCTTGAAATAAAACCACCAACAATGAACGCTAAGCAAAAGCCTTCAAACTCACAAAATGAAATCCCATACATGTAGAACGCACTAAAATCTCCAAACTTTCAGAACACCATAGAACTTTCAGAACCACCACCACACCACCAATACATAACATAGGAAATCCACCAACTCTCCCAAAAAAGTCAACTTACACGTTAAAGCTTCATCAACAAATTCAGTCAGCAGCTCAAAACCCAACAATACCACAAATCAATATCAATTTCTGATCAAAATAAAACACAACCACAGGATATGTTTTTTGAACTCCCAATTGCAAAGAAAACCTTTAGAAATCCACCAAATAGAATTTTTCTCAATGAATCGGCCACATATACAACCCTTCAAAAAATATGCATTGCTCCACCTTCTTTAGAAACCATAACATCAGACTCCAACAACAATAGTATCTCACAATCAAAACATATCAAATACTAACCCATATTAGAACAAAACCAACCAAATACATAAACCCCTACACTATCAGAACATCACATTTTCTGATAAGAGGGAAGTGCTAGACATGAAAAACCAACCTTTACAAATTTCCAACAACTAATACAAAAAACCACTATAAACATAACACATCATACCAACATTCCTGCACAACAGATCATAAACCATCAACATCACAGCTTCAATCCAGCCCCTTCTAAGCACATTCTGTAAATAAGTTTCTCCTCCCTACAAGATACCCACTACAACATCTATGTTGGTGTAATATCCCTCAGGTCAAGGTTGACCTGGGTAACCAAGCTGAGTCTTGGTTTGGGTTTAGATGTTTGACAATAAGATATTGATTGAAGAAAAGTCAAGTAGGTCAAGGTTGACTAGATACTTGACTGGGAAGTCCTAACTGGGATGTTAGGCAAAATGAAAGTCCTGGTAAGTGAAGCCAGGCAGAAGAAAAGTCCTGGTGAGTGAAGCCAGGCAGAAGAAAAGTCCTGGTGAGTGAAGCCAGGCAGAAGGAAGTCCTAGTGAGTGAAGCTAGGCAGATGGAAATCCTGGTGAGTGAAGCCAGGTGAAAGTCCTAGTGAGTGAAGCTAGGCAAATGGAAAGTCCTAGTGAGTGAAGCTAGGCAGATGGAAAACCCTAGTGAGTGAAGCTAGGTGAAAGTCCTGGTGAGTGAAGCCAGGCAAGGAAGGAAATCCAGATGGATCAAGGATGATCGGACATCTGGTGTTGGGAAGTCCAAGTAGGTCAAAGGATTGACTGGATACTTGGCAAGGAAGGAAGTCCATATGGGTCAAGGTTGACCAGACATCTGGTGGAAGTCCAAGTAGGTCAATGGAGTGACCAGATACTTGGCACGACGAGTAAAAGTCCAAGTGGGTCAAAGGGATTGACCGAACACTTGGTGGGGAGTCCTGGCAGGTCAAGGGAGTGACCAGATGCGAGACATGATGTACCAACAGGTCAAGGTTGACCGGATGTTGGTTAGAGGTTTGGGACTTGGTTTTGGGCAAAATAGCGCCGGATCGATCCGTGGATCGATTCATCGTGGATCGATCGGTGATCGATCCGGATTCTCCCGGCGCTCTGGATCGATCCGTGATCGATCCAGGTCCCGATCGATCACCGATCGACGGACGATGTCGCCGCGTGATAGCGCCGGATCGATCCGTGATCGATCCAGCGCGCTTCTGAGCAGAGGCGCTCGAATCGATCCGTGATCGATTCAGCCCCCGATCGATTCGAACATTCGAATCGACGGGATCCGACCGCTGCGGGTTTAAAGCCGCAGCGAGCGTGGTCTTCGCATCTCTTTACGAGCTCTTCTCAGATTCATTCCAGCTCCTCCACAGCTCTCTACAAGCACGTGATCGCCAGTTCTTGAAGGTTCTTGGAGGCTTTCCAAGTCAAGAGGCGGATCTATTGCAAGAGGAAGAAGTTAGGGTTAGGGTTTTTACTGCACATCTTGTAAGCTTTTGCTTAACTTGTATTTCCCTTTCTTCTTCTTGTATTGAGAGTGTTGTAGGGCTTCTCCGCCTTTGGTAGTTACCATGAAGGAGTGTTATTCATAGTGGAGGGTGTGTGCGTTGGTGTGGATCCTTGGATTAGTCACCTCTTGTGAGGTGGATACCAAGTAAAATCCTAGTGTTAGCGTTTTGTGTTTGTTTCTGTATTTTCCGCTGCACATCCAAGAAGAAACAAGCAACACCGAGCAACGAGCACGCGACGAGCTATTCACCCCCCCTCTAGCTACTTTTGGTCCTAACAAGTGGTATCAGAGCAAGGCCGCTCTTCACCGGAATCATCACCGGAAGGGTCAAGCATAACAAGAAAAGCTAGAGGGTGAAGAAGTTGAAGCAAAAATTGTCAAAGTCAAAGATATCAAAAAGCTCAACTTCAAGATGCAATTCCAAGATGGACTTGGATTTGACACAAGGGTGGCTCCACCATACACTTCCACGAGTTTTGATTCTTGGAAATCAAGAATTGAAAATTTTCTTATGATGGAGATAGAGCAATGGTTTGCTCTAATGGAAGGCTTCAAAGCTCCAACAAACTCCAAGGGCAAGCTTCTAAAGAAAAGCAGATGGAGCTCAGAGCAAATTCAAAGGGGCGAGGCAAATGACAAAGTGACCAAGCTTCTGGTCAACTTATTGCCTAGCCACATCTTGGCTCGAGTTGGAGAGTTCGAAGATGCCAAGGAGTTTTGGAGCAAGTTGGCCAAGCTTCATGAAGAGATCCCCTCCACTGTACAAGATCATGAAGAATCCAAAGAGGGTGACTCTTTGGAGCAAGACCAAGAGGAGGACTCCGAGGTTGAGAGATACTCAACCTCCGAAGAAGAGGAAATCCAAGAAGCTTCATCCTCAAGGGAATGCAACGAAGGGAACAAGGAGGGAGCATACTCCTTGTTTCATATTCAAGATGATGAAGCCTCCACCTCTAGGATTGAGGGGGAGCAATCCTTGGTGACACCGGATCAAGAAGAAGAAGAAGCTTCTACATCCGGGTCAAGAGAAGAAGAGGAGGAAGAAGCTTCTACCTCCACAAGTCAAGAAAAATCAAATGGAGGAGAATCAAGGTCCGATCAAGAGGAAGCTTCTACCTCCGGATCCAAAGAAAAAGATGCCACCCCTACAAGCAAAGGTATAAATGTTTCAATTAATAATAAAAATCACATAATATGTTTTGAGTGTAGGGAACATGGGCACTATAAGAGCAAGTGTCCCAACTTGGCCAAGAAGAAGGGCCAAGTGGCACAAAAGGGCAAGGAGAAGCCCAAGGTGACCACCCCCGGGACAAAGAAGAGCAAGGAGCACATTGTGTGCTTCTTGTGTCAACAAAAAGGGCATTACCGAAGTCAATGCCCCAAGGGGAAGAAGATGGTCAAGGCTCAAGGAGGCACTAGTCAAGGGGGAGCCTCCAAGGTAAAAAGGAAGGTAACTTTCATTGAGCCTATTCCCTTGCAAAATGGTAAAAAGCATGCTAGGTCAAATTTTTATCATTTTAATGCGATTTACCATAAGAATAGGAAGCATGAGGGCTTTAAGGAAAAGCATGTGGCCCTACATGCCAAAACTACTATCCCTAAGGCTAGGAATGTAGGTAAAAGTCTAGGCAAGAACTCTAAGGATTGTAGCTACAAGCCTAGAAACATAAATGCTCATGAACTTAATGGAAAACCAAAAACTAAGGACTTAATGATAGAAAATCAAGTCTTGAGATCAAGACTTGATAAAATGGAAAAGACCCTAAAAAGGATGGAAAATATCCTAAAAGGGCAAAATGAGCAAAACCTAGGGCTAGGAAAGTCAAAGCCATCAAATAGCCGTAGAGGTTTGGGATACAAACCAAAGGCTAAGAAGGATGTGCCTAGTTATCATAGGGTTCCATATAGTTATGGAACAAACCCTAGGTTTAATGGTCAAGTCAAGAATACTAGGGAAGTCATCCCTAAGAGTATTTTTGCAACCAAAGTGACTAAGACTTCTAAGAAGTCTAAGAAAGTCACTAACAAGGTCACAAGGGAGGCTATCCCTAGGGTTGACCTAGAAAATGTGACCAAGGCTTCTAAAAAGCCCAACAAGGTCACTAGGAAGGTATCTAGGGAAGTTATCCCTAGTGAGTACCTAGAGCATCCAAGGAGCACCAATAGGTGTTGGGTTCCTAGGAGCATCTTCTCTACCCCATAAATGGGTAGAGAGTGTCAACTCCAATTAGAAGGGTAGTTAACCCAACTTTGAGGAAATTGACACTCAAGGAGCATTTTCAAGGTTTGGTTAACCTTTGAAAATGAAATGGAACTATTATTTACTCCTTGAAAGAGTAAAATGTGCCTAGTGGTGAAAATTTGATTTTAATCTTAAAAGGCACATATTGGGAAATTCATAAGAGCTACCAAGTTGGGATTTTAGTATGTTCTTAGGAAATTTAAGGCAATCCGGGCCTTAACTTTAAAGTGCTACTCTTGTGGAAAAATGGAATATGCCAACATTTGAGGATAAGCTTAATTTCAATTAGCATAAATTAATCAAGAGAATTAGAAATGCCCATTTAGGTTTTGGCACTCTCTTGAAGCACTTTGGGCAATCTAGGGTTTAAGTTTTAGGATTAGCTAAGATTAACGATACTTAGATAGGTAATCTAGGTATATTTCATTTATGCTAAACCTTGCCATGATTGTTTGCTCATAATATGCCATGACATCATATTTTATCTTATTTGTATTTTGCATTCATGACTTATCATGAAAAATACAAAAATACCATGTCATGTCATACATACATCATGTAGTTATAGGAATCTTTCTTTTGAAAGCTATTTTATTTTGATGTATGCCATAACATTATCATGCATTATGTTTATTTCCTTAAAAATTAAGGACATATGGCATTAGTTAAATAAGTGACATTTGTTAAACAAGTAAATCAACAAGTAACATCCTTTGTGGATGTCTACCTCTCAAAATGCCTAGATAGATATGCATGATCCCTAGAATAGGGCAAAACCAAAATCTTACATCTCACAAAGACCTATAAGATGACTTGTATGTGTTTCAGTGCACATTAGATACAAGTGAGATGTTAGGATGATGAACAAAACTCAAGATGTTGATTTAGTGCATTCTTTTGAGTTTTAAGTTCAGCAAAACACATAGTTATGTGTTTTCCCATCATTGGGAAAGTTAATGTACAAGTCATGTGCATTATGCCCAAGGAACATGATGGGATATTGGTTTTGAAAATGTTTTTAAAATGATTTTGGAAAACCTTGGTGAAGGCTATCTTTTGATAGTAATCACCATTGAATAGTTAGACACAAACTTGAAGAAAACACTAAAGTTTTTGCAAGTTTTCAAGTTTGTGTCAATCTTTGAAAATATGATGTATTTTCATAGAAAACTATTTTTCCATGATTAAGTATGCCCTAAATAATGTCTACACGAAATTTCATAATTTTTGGATTTTTGTAGAATTTTCTAGGGGTTTCTGGCTGAAAAGGAATTTCAGCAACTATCGAGCTCCGATCGATCCATGGATCGATTGAGTTCCATGAATCGATCCATGGATCGATTCAAACGGAAATTCCCGCGAGCAGAAAGCTCACTGGATCGATCAGCCGATCGATTCAGGAGTCTAATCGATCGGTGATCGATTCAGAAAGGTTCAATCGATTGGAACCCAACTCCAATCGATCCAAGTTGCTGATTTTGGCTGGGAAGGCCTGATTTCAGCATTTTTGAACCTCTTCGAGTCTAGGTAACCATTCCAAACCCCTTAAATACATTTGTATACATACAAAGGGTGTTTTCATGTTGAAAACAAGGATGGATTGGTTAACGAAGACTAAGTAGAAGTTTAGGTTGAGGTTGTTTCAAATTTTGAATATTTGAACCTCAAAACTTCTATATTTGGGTTTCCTAAAGGTTTAGGATTCCAAGTCATTGTTGGTGCAATGACAGAAGTTACCACCATGTCTTAGGGGGAGGGACTCTTTAAAGACATGAAAATTACTTTTCATGAACCTTGGAAGGTGGTTAACCTTCTGTTGTGAACTTGCTCAAGGTTGAGCATTTAAACTTGAAATGGGGAGAAATGGGGAGTGGATATCCTCATTATTTCAAGTGGACACTCAAGTGGTAGATAATGCTCAAGGTTGGGTAGTTGTCTACATTGAGGGAGAAGTTAAGGATAAATGAAGGGTATGGGACCTTCATTATCGTGTTGATCACAACGAGTGATGTTGTGAACAACGATGAGCAACTCTTCAGGGGGAGAGTCTTCAACAAATGGATTTGTTGAAGAGTGCCCAGAATTGGAGCATAGGTTGATGTGTGTCCAACGATGGGTTGATGTGTGCCAATAGGGGGAGAATGTATGGTTAAGCTTAGTCCTTCATTACCTATGGGAAGGTCATAGGGGGAGAATGAAAGGACTCATGAAAGGGAGTAAGTTAGGCTTTCATTACCAAAGAGGGAGTTTGCCCTCTTAGGAGGAGAATGAAGAGCTTAATTTATACTTTCATTACCTAGTGGCATGAAGAAGGAGGCTATGGGATTAGCCTAACTTACATATGGGATTGTAAGTGTTATTGTGGTATTGTCAAACATCAAAAAGGGGGAGATTGTTGGTGCAATATCCCTCAGGTCAAGGTTGACCTGGGTAACCAAGCTGAGTCTTGGTTTGGGTTTAGATGTTTGACAATAAGATATTGATTGAAGAAAAGTCAAGTAGGTCAAGGTTGACTAGATACTTGACTGGGAAGTCCTAACTGGGATGTTAGGCAAAATGAAAGTCCTGGTAAGTGAAGCCAGGCAGAAGAAAAGTCCTGGTGAGTGAAGCCAGGCAGAAGAAAAGTCCTGGTGAGTGAAGCCAGGCAGAAGGAAGTCCTAGTGAGTGAAGCTAGGCAGATGGAAATCCTGGTGAGTGAAGCCAGGTGAAAGTCCTAGTGAGTGAAGCTAGGCAGATGGAAAGTCCTAGTGAGTGAAGCTAGGCAGATGGAAAACCCTAGTGAGTGAAGCTAGGTGAAAGTCCTGGTGAGTAAAGCCAGGCAAGGAAGGAAATCCAGATGGATCAAGGATGATCGGACATCTGGTGTTGGGAAGTCCAAGTAGGTCAAAGGATTGACTGGATACTTGGCAAGGAAGGAAGTCCAGATGGGTCAAGGTTGACCAGACATCTGGTGGAAGTCCAAGTAGGTCAATGGAGTGACCGGATACTTGGCACGACGAGTAAAAGTCCAAGTGGGTCAAAGGGATTGACCGGACACTTGGTGGGGAGTCCTGGCAGGTCAAGGGAGTGACCAGATGCGAGGCATGATGTACCAACAGGTCAAGGTTGACCGGATGTTGGTTAGAGGTTTGGGACTTGGTTTTGGGCAAAATATGCGCCGGATCGATCCGTTCGATCCATGCGGATCGATCGGTGGATCGATCCGCATCTTCTGGTCGAGCAGCTCGGATCGATCCGTGGATCGATCAGAGGTCCCGATCGATCAGCCGATCGATCGGGACGATGCTGCTTCGCGCGATAAGCGCTGGATCGATCCGTGGATCGATCCAGGCGCGTTTCCTGAGCACAGAGGCGCTCTGGATCGATCCGTGGATCGATCCAAAGCCTCCCCGATCGATTCGGAACATTCGAATCGATCGGGATCCGACCGTTGCGTCGGGTTTAAAGCCGCAAGCGAGCGTGGTCTTCGGCATCTCTTTACGAGCTCTTCTCAGATTCATTCCAGCTCCTCCACAGCTCTCTACAAGCACGTGATCGCCAGTTCTTGAAGGTTCTTGGAGGCTTTCCAAGTCAAGAGGCGGATCTATTGCAAGAGGAAGAAGTTAGGGTTAGGGTTTTTACTGCACATCTTGTAAGCTTTTGCTTAACTTGTATTTCCCTTTCTTCTTCTTGTATTGAGAGTGTTGTAGGGCTTCTCCGCCTTTGGTAGTTACCATGAAGGAGTGTTATTCATAGTGGAGGGTGTGTGCGTTGGTGTGGATCCTTGGATTAGTCACCTCTTGTGAGGTGGATACCAAGTAAAATCCTAGTGTTAGCGTTTTGTGTTTGTTTCTGTATTTTCCGCTGCACATCCAAGAAGAAACAAGCAACACCGAGCAACGAGCACGCGACGAGCTATTCATCCCCCCCCCCTCTAGCTACTTTTGGTCCTAACAATCTATACTCCAGCCAGCCAACCACCAAAAGAAGAGCTACCCAATCTGACATGAATAAAACCTCTGTGTATCAAAGCATATCAAGAATACTCCAATAAAAAGGATGCTCCTTGAAACAAAATTTCCACCATAGAAAATGCTCCACCATTTCCCTCCGAAAACCACAGTAAAGAAAAAAGTATCAATTTACCAAACTATTAATTGATCTAATCACCAAAAGAAAAAGAGTATAAGTAGCACCAATTAGCATAAGTACTGGAGTTGTTATGACTTATGAACACTTTAAGAGCATAAATACAATGTCACGTGTACTCAAAAGTAACAAAATGTTTACCTACAAGTGCGAATGAGAGTGAATGCAGAGGATATAATTAAATTATCGGTTGTAATACACCTGCAAAAAAGCACAAAGGTAACTCATTTAAAGTGTATTCGTGATGCACTTTTAAAGGCAAAGTCATCAATAATAACATCATATTCAATGTTTTCCAAAATATTTTTTTCAATGCATAAAATTACTAATCCATTTAGTCTATCTTGAGTCATTGTGGTCCGTAAATAAGATTTTATTAATTTTAATTTTGAAAAACTTCTTTCGGTAGATGCCACTGTAACGGGTATTGTCAATAATATCCTATAAGCAATCATCACATTTGGAAACATATCCATTGTTTTTAAAAAATCTAATATTTGAATGGAAGACCATTTTTTATTTCTTTCATAAGATTCATTTGGCAACATTACTCGCAAAACTTGTAGTTCTAAAAACATATATTTTGCATCAATATCAGAAGTGTCACCAATTCTTAATGCATTTTCAAGATTAACACAAGAACTCATCAATTCATCATCATCTAATGAAACTAATTTTGTAACATCATACAAGAACCAAAATATAGATTCAAAATATTACAACTGTTCAAATCTATTCTTCAATTGCCCAAGAGCAATATCGACCACTAAGATAAAATAATCTATTCGAAAAGATTCTTCTGGTGATTGATTTTCTCTTTCAGTGTTAACGATTTCATCAAAATGTCTCTTTCTACAAATTTTACATTTTATAGGAAATATAGGCTCAATTTTCATATCAGATGCTATTTTTTTTTTTCATCAACCATAGCAGAAGTAAAACCATTTTCTCTATATTTTTCAAAAAAAGAAATAAGAAAGACAATTATTTTACAGCAACATCAAGATGCATATCCTCTTACTGTAATTTTTTGCTAACTAAGTTAAGTTTATGCAAAATATCATGTCAAATAACAAGGCTTAATATAAATTCAAAACTTGAAAGTTCACCAGATGCTAAACTTTCAGCATCTCTACTTACTTTACCATCTTCACTTATTTTTGCTAATTTGAACAAAACTTCTCTGATTTGGGAAGCTTGAGATAATATTGCTTTGACTGTTTTAATATGGCTTTCCCATCTTGTAGTTGACAATGATTTTAAAGTTAATGCATCAATATATTCAAGCAAAATATTCCATCTTTTTGTTGAGTTGAACACAGTGTACATACATTAACATGCTCCAAAAAATGATTTTGCTTTAGCACAAGAATTTGTCATGTCACAAACAACTAAGTTAAGAGAATGAGAACCACATGACATGTAAAATGCTCTAGGATTAATGTCAAGCAATTTTCTTTGCACACCTTGATTTTTGCCTTTCATATTAGATCCATTATCATAACCTTACCCTCTCATATTATCAATATCAAGTTCTAAAGATTGTAAAACAACTTGCAATTCATTGAAAAGACCTAAACCAGTTGTATCTTCTACATTTATAAATTCTAAAAAGTACTCTTCTATTTTAATTGGAGTCTCTGAAACATCTACACATCTTAATATGAGAGGCGTTTGTTCTTTGTGACTTGCATACGGTGTACAATCAAGAATTACTGAAAAATATTTTGTCTCTTTTACTTTTTTAATTATTGCATTCTTGACTTTATAAGCTAGAAGAGATATTAACTCGTTTTGAATTTTATGACTAAGATAATGATAATGATAATGAATCTTTTTATCTTGAATGAGTCGAAAATTCTCTTACATTATTGGATCAAAATCTGCAATCATTTCAAGTAGACCTAAAAAATTACCATTACCATCTTCATAAATTTTGTCATGTGTACCACGAAATGTAAAATTATGTATAGCAAGACATTTGACAACAACAACTATTCTTAGCATAACATGCTTCCAATGTTTTGTGTCCTTTTTAATTTGTTCTTGTATTTCCTTATCAATTGTCAATGTTTTCTTTAATCTCATTTGTAGTTCAACAAAAGCTCTCAGATTAGTGAGGTGTTCAACACTATTTTCATGTTGTTTAAATTTGTCACATAAATGTTTCCAGTCATTAACTCCTTCTCTTGCTAAATTACTTTTGGTGTGTATTACTTTAAACAACTTGCAACAAATACAAAATACTTTGTCCAACTCCTTCGAATATACTAACCATTTTCAATCACAAGTCTCACCATTTGGTAATATTTGAACATAGTAAGTATGAAAAAAGTGTCGAGATTCTTTATCTAAAGGAAACTTAAGAATATCTTATCTTTTAGGACCTCTTTCCACAAGTAAATCTCTCATTTTTGTATCAAGGTTATCCCAAACTCTTGGATCAAATATCTTTATATCATATCTCCTCCTCTTTTTTTTTTTTTTATCTTTTTTGATATTCAGAGAGTTGTTTCATGATGATAGATAATTATGAATAATAAGCAATAAACAAAAAATAATAAAACTTTATATGGAGAATTTTTCTTTGATTCGAAATCCACTTATATACGACCTAACACGGATATCCTGCAAGTTTATTAAAAAATACAACAATTTAATTGTTTAGAAGTTGGGACTTTATTCATGCAATTAAAGACACAAGCACATTAATTTAACTAGCTAAATGACATGAAACTTAGTTAATCTACTTATCATTTACTAGCTAAAAGAATCCATTTGAAGAGAATAAACAACTAGAAGTCAAGGCTTTTTAGAGTAAACCAATAAGAAAGTTTTTGTATCACACACACACACAAATCGATTAGTTGATATCTGCTTGTTTTTCTTAATCAAGAACCTACTAAGTGTGACTAACTATAATATTTTAATTTGTAACAAGGAATAAGAAGAAAAAGTCATTTCTTATGATAATAAGAACATTTCTATTCGACTTGAAAAAAGTAAAAAATTTGGGAAAATATAAGTAGTTAAGTACCAAAGAAGAAGAAGAAGAAGTAGAAATCATCTGCATAATGAGAACAATTTCGATGCAAAATTGTAAATTGAAAAACAAAAGTTAAAATTTTGGTAAAATCTAGGTATACAAACCTTAATTGATTGCCTAATCAAACAACAAAACCCTAATTAACTAGGCGAAGAATCGAGATTTGGTCGCAGACCATGGTTGCCCAAATCGATAAAATGATTACTGACTGGAGGACTGGAGGAGTAGCCGTTGAGGTTACCGACGCTGGCGATATCCTTTCAATGGTAAGGTTAAAGGCACTGAAGACTCCGGGGACGGTGAGGATGGCAGCCGAGGAGAATCGCCGCGAATGTGAGAGTCAAGAGAGGTAGGGCTTCATCGCTTCGGAGACGGCTTCGGTGACGGGCGACGAGAAACGCGAGGGTGAGAAAGAATAAAAATTTATTAAAAAAAATATATTTATATATAGTTTTTGGGCCCTGGGCAAGGGTCCTGGTAGCCCTTGCCCAGGGCTAGTTTTGGCACCAAGTTTCGACTATAATATCTCATGTGACAATACGTTATGTCTCAATCATCGCATCGCTTCGAGGGGATGAAGTTTAACCATTAGAAAAAAAACCTATTTACCATGCAATTTATGCTATAAATTTCTCATTATAAACTCCCCTCTACTACATAAGTGAGGTTTATAATTTATTTTATAAATCTGTCTTAAAATTTTGAGATCAGATTTACAAAAATCGTAGCAAGAAGATGTTAAAAGAAGTGATGTTTTAAAGTAAGATTTTATGATAATCATGAGAGAATTTTAAAAGGAGTAAGATTTTTACGATACGATAAAGTATAAACTTTTTCAGAAGTTTACACGACTGCGGATGCCCACGGAGATGCTCTTAAGTCTTAACTATGTCCAGTGGTGGCAAATCGATTGGCTCCGAAAAACATGATCATACTAAACCTGCGATCCAAATCCAATCCTTTAAAATGTTTTCACCCTCTGCCCAGCAAATCGATTGGCTTTCGTAGTTTTGACTTGGGAAGACTCGCACTTCTAGCCAGGATCTTCTGTGGAGCTGAGTCCGATTAGGGTTTCCGTTCCCACTCTATGAAGCTGTGCCTTCGGTCATCATTCTCCTTGACAACGTCAGCACGCAAGCGATAGAAACGAAGCGAGCGCGGCGATGGAACAGACCTTCATCATTTGAGCAAGCCCGACGGCGTCCAACGCGGCCTGGTGTGCTCTCCGTCTCCCTCCCCTTTGATTTCTTCTTCCTTCGCTTCGTTCATCCATTCTTCGGCGTTGCATTGCGTCATTTACAGTAGATGTGTTACTGAAACACCAAAATCCTTCTTCTTCCTTTTTTTTTTTTACTTGAAAGGTTGGAGAAATCATTAGTAGGTTTGAGAAAAAAGGTTTCTACTTGAAAGGTGAAGATTTTACCAACTACAATCCTCTTTTTGTTTTCCCCATCTACTTTAGAGAAGAAAGGAGAACTTTTCTTGGTTATTTTTGTGCGTCGATCAGGGTTGAAGTTGGTCGGCGTCGAACGCTCCTTTGCGGAAAACCACAAAGTCTGAACAAACTACTGAAGAACATTATTTCTCATTCATGGAATGGTAATTGGTACTGGATCCTCTGGCTCTGGTAGGATTTGATGCGTGTGTGATTTGATTTGTATTTTAACTAGTTCTAATGGCTGTCTTTCCTCTAATGCACTGTGACATGTGCTAAAACAGAAAGCATCTACTTGGAGCTGACAGGGAGAAAGCCATTCTTATGAAAAGATTCATTCAGAGTGCATGTAATCTAATAATTTTTCTGTTACTCCAAATCTACTTTCTGAAAGGCATAAACAAGGTGGCTTGGCTAATGGTAGATGCCGTTGGCTCCCGGTGTTATTATATAAGATTTGGAATAAATAAAGCTCTACCGTAGTTGTGGCTCCACTTGCAGCTAAAATTAACTTTGGTGCTCCTTTTGCATTTGTGCTTATTTTCTTTTAGAGGATCACGGTTTCAATTCTATGCGCAGGAATGTGATCCATGGAAGTGACTCGGTTGAGAGTGCTAGGAAGGAGTTTGCTTTGTGGTTTCCTGAAGGCATCTCTGAGTGGCAGAGCAACTTCCACCCTTGGATATACGAGTAGGGATAGGAAATATTTACTACGTACCTGAAATTTGTATTTCAGCTTTTCATAAGAACCCTAATATTTGGGTCATGACTGGTTGTTTGTCCAATTGTAGTTGTGGATTTTCACAAACTGCTTCAGTTTTAATGATATTGTCTCGTTGCCATTTCATTATTTAGATAACAAATACATAAATAACTAGGCATTTATTATATGTGCTTATTTGTAAATTCAAAACCAATACAGATAAAATGAATAATGCATTCTTTCTTGAAATCAAAAAACATCAAACCCATTCTACATCAAGTTTTCAATATTTCTCGGCATACAGAAAAAAAACAATGGAGTAAAACCACATGCAAAAATGGATTATCTTCGAGTTCCTTTTTTCTCCAACTCCAAGAGGTCAAACAGCAAAAGCACGCCCAAGGCCACAGAAGTGAGCATTGGGACTGATGTAATCTCCTTCTTAGGTAGCAAATGAGAGGGGGAAACGTTTAATGAATCAGAAAAAACAAATGGAGATGGCCTCCAGAGATGAAATTTTGATTGAACTCTGAAGGTTGGCTAATGAAATTCATGAAGTTGGTGATGCAGTGAATAGAAGGTTCAGGATGAACCCAAATGTTATACCAATGAGGCCGGCAAATGCAGCAAAAGTCATCGAAAAACCAGCATCACTTTTGCGGCTTCTTCGTTTGTTCAACATTTCCTGAACCATATTAATTTTTTTTAAAAAAAAAAGTTAGCAAACAAATAGGAGACATTAGGAATCAAACTGACAAGAACCGACACAATCACGGAGCAAATTTCTAACTGACCTACTAAAAGAGCAGGCAACATTGAACAAATAATGAACAAAAGTGTGGCAATTTATGGTGGAATTGCATCGACTTTACTATAATTTAAGATAAGACTTTATTCACAAATTCTGAAATCATTTATGAGCTATGAAAGAATGCGCCTAACAGAAAGGGAATAAAAAATCTTCTCTTAAACAGTTAAGTGTTCAAACGAAAGGACATGACTAACCAACTCCCTTTTGAACTGATGATTTTGATGAAGAATCAAATCACGTTCTTCCTTCAACTTTTGAAGTACCTGCATCTCAAATTCAATAGTATCGAGATTAGCTAAAAATGGATAAACAAACATTTATCAATTGCACTATGAAATTTAGGATAAGCTCATTAATGCTGCTTGTGTTTATTTTGCTAGATGTCAGTGTTCCACAGATTTTAAGGCATGGTGAGCCAATCTTCATGTAATTTCTGTGCGGAGACCCCATTCATTTTAGTCTTTTCTGAACAAATATACAAGGAACATGTTGATCCAAAACTATGCAAAGGAAATATTCATGTGTTTTCCATGATAAACATAGAAGTCTCATTCTCAATTTTCATCACATATAATCATGGAATTCAATAATGAGTAAATAACGTGATAATATACAATTTTATCTCATAAAGAATCAACAATGTTAGCTGAGAAAACTTGAATTTGTAGATAGTTATTGGTGCGACAAGCCATAAGGAAAAGGAGCATTAACAAATATTGCTCACCTCGTTTTTGAGCATCTGAGGCACCAAGAAACAAATCATATAATAAAAGCAGTCAAAGAAAGTACAAGAAAATATTTGGAACAAAAGATAGGAATTGGGGAGTTTTACATCAGACGTTCTACCAGACTCCTCTTCGGGATTTGCATGGCCATTTTCCGAGCGGGGAATGTACACAACCCTAAGTTTGAGATCCTCTATCACCCTTTCAACTTCTTTATTGAACTGCATAGATTGAGACTGAATTACATACCAAAAGACTGCAAGTCCTTAGTATTAAGTGTTAACAAAATGACATCACAAACAAACTCACCGTATCTTTAGGAATTTCATCAATGTGGCTAGTCGGGGGCACCTTAGCACTCTGAATGAGGAATTTATCCTTGCATTGCATATCCGGCGGAAGCTCCTTTTGAGCTTGGAGAGTGACTTCAATGTTAAACATAAATGAGTGAACTTGCCTCATGATGCATCGCTATCCATTGAACTAAGACCAATCCTAAAGGTACCTGTCACAGTACATGAGTCCCAAGGTTGTACGACGCTTGCATTAGGGCGAACAAAATACTTCTTAGGAGACGTCGTTTTCACCTATCCATTGAGCTAAAGAATCAAAGATCCAATTTTTTACAGAGATCAATGCGCAACGAAATCGAACCCCTTTCCTCCCGCGTCTTAGATACAACACACAAAATGGTAAAAGTAGGGGAGGGGGGATTCAGTCAAGTGTTTTGAATACCTTGAAGGCGACGTGGTGCTCCGTGTTGTTGACGACCTTGATATTGCAAGAAGATGGCTTCTCCAACTCAACTATTCATCCGAAATCAGATCCTTAGGGAACCAGAATGTGGGGCGAACGAAAGAGAAAAGTGTCAGCTTACCTTCGAAGCTGAGTTCTTCCGGGTAAATGGAGATCATTTGGCCGCCGCTGCCGCCGCGCATCGCTGGATTGGAGGTGTAGCAGAAAAGAAAGTTGAAATCTTAGGAAGAGGAGGAGAAGAAGAAGACGACGAAGAAGAAGAAAGTGGAGTCCAAAGATGAAGAAGCGGAGAAATCTTGGTGGGACGAGATTAGCAGGGAAGACGAGATTAGCAGGGAAAGCGAAGCATTGGGCGATTGATTCGAGAGGAGGAAGGGAATGGTTTGGAGTCCAATTCAGGGCGACAAGGACGGGAGGACACTGATTTGGATTAAGAAAGGTTTCATTTTGACCCTCAAAATTATATTAAATCATTAATGCCATTTATTTATCTAATAGGATATACCAATCATTTTCAAATTATCAAAGTAGTTAAAATTTTCAGACTCTTTTGTCACTTAAACCGCTAACCATTAATGTTTTTTATTTGTCTAAAAATAAAATAATAATGTCATAAAAACATACTCTACCCTACTTTTTCATCAAGCAATTAATCATATATCATCATGTCCGATAGTCGAAGTAACAAAAATTAAGGACGTAGCACTTCGGGTGACCGTGTATCGACTCCTCGAGATCCTACAACCACAGTTGCGTCAGTGCCGAGCCAGGGAAGGGGTCCCCGATGATGACCCTCCGACGGTCAAGTAAGTCATCGACGATATGTGGAAGCAGAGCAAAGTAACGAATAGTAGCAGCAACAGTAGATTATCATATACCCCCGCTGAAGCTTGGACCCCCCCTTTATATAGGGCTCCTGTAGCGCGCGTGCACGCTTCCCAAAGTGTGCACGCTTCTCGAAGTTTCCTAAAAAGATGTATCAATAAAGTGTCTCCGACACAATACCTTATCGAGCCGAGCATATCTCTAAAGTGACAGTGGAAATTTCTGCCGTACGATCTTCTGTCTGAACCAGCCGCTGACTATGCCGCCTATCAGTGGCACATGCTTCCAAAAAGATAATATCCAGCTGGTCGTGTCTTTTACTGGGCTGAGCGGAATAGTTGTTTGACTCGGCTGAGTATGTTCTCTAGCCGAGTGGGGAGGTCGCTCGACCGGCGCTTCTGTTGTCTTGAGAAAGCTGCCCGACCGCCCTTCCATTTCTGTATAGCTCAGTAGTAAATCCGTTCTGTTCTTGTAGCTCTATATAAGGCCGAGCAGGGAAGCCGCTCGGCGTGCTCTTGCAGATACCTAGCAGTCTTTCTAAGCATCAGAAGCTCGGAACCTCGCCGAGCTATTATGATTTCGGATCGAGTCTTCCTTATCCTGGTCGGGTGAGCGTGCTACTCGATCGGCGAGTGGTCTAGGGGCGTTTGACCGCCTTGACTGGCCCCCACCATGGCACTGATCTCCACCCTGGCCACGGGGTGAGGCCTTCCTCCCCTTTTCACCGCATCACAAGCCTCCCCTTCAAGTCTAGTCGACGGAGGTTACAGTCCGATTGACTGGACCAGCGTGCGTCGATTTCTTCCCAATCGACCTTCATCCTTGTATAGACTCCGGTCAGGATGTGCCTGATCCTCGCCGATTGACCTTCTGAAAGTAGTCGCTCGGCCAAGCATCATGCTTCTTTGATCCGATCGAAAGAACAAAGGTTTACCCTTGTAGAATTTTTCCTCTGGTTGTCTTAGGTGAGCGGGGGCTCGGCTGACGTTACCCAAATATCTTGAAATTCGTGTAAATCTTTTTTCATTAAGGCAGAGCGGGTTCCCATGCCGCTCTTAATTGCCGCCCAGTGATAGTGCGCCACGTGTTTAACCCATAACCACCGCACGCCTAACGTGACAGGCATTGATGGTGACGTTTGACAGTTTAAATTCAACGATCGGATCTTCGCATAGATTTTCGCGAACTAGATCGGACGGCTCTGGTCGACCGAGCCCTGGGTATGTGAGTTTGCCGCCTCACCGTCTTCTTCACCCTCGTGCTCTTTCGCTTGCATTTTCCGGCGATTCTGTGCGCATTCTCCGACGGTTCTGTGCATGTTCTCCAGCGGCCTTCTGCGCGTTGTCAGCCATTTCTCTGTTTCTGCTCTGACGATCCTCGTCTCGTAAGCCTCCTTCCCTTATTCTCTTTCGGTCGTCGGCCTCTTCTCGCTCCCATTGTCTTTCCGGTGATCTTTTTTCTTCTTCGGTCGCATTTCCTTCGCTATTTTCGCATTCTATCACAATGGCGAGCTCTTCTTAGTCGTCAGACCCCCCCCCCCCCTCTTGGACTTTGGTGCACCACCATGGCGACCAAGTTCGATGAAGGCGACGCTGAGAACCTTAAGAACTCTTTTGAGATTCCCCCTGTTCAGGAGATCATTTTAGTTTCCTTATTCGATCGGCCAAATGCATCGCCGACCGACACCATCTGTTTGTTCCGGGACCAATTTGTGGTTGATCTATGCTTTTCTATCCATCCCTTCATCATTGAAGTTTGTAATTGTTTCCTTGTTCCCCTTCCACAACTTGTACCGAATTCCTTTCGCCTTTTGTGTGGTGTCATTGTGTTGTTCCGGCTGCACGACATCCCTTTGACTCCCCGAGCCTTCCACTTCTTCTATTACCCCAAACAGACTGAACTAGATACCTTCTTGTTTCAGTTTCGGATCGGGTTGGTTTTCTTCGACAAAATGTCGACTTCCAATAAACATTGGAAGGAATATTTCTTTTTTGTACGCCTCCTCGAGCGGCCGAGCTTCCGGACCCGCTGGTAGGTCGACCTACCACCTCAATACGACCTGAAGAAATACAAGAGCCACTCAGACTATCTTCACGCCCCATTCATGCTGGTCGGCTAAAAGTATGACATCCACAAGTTGCTACTTGAAGGTGTGTTGTACATATTCGGCCTGAGTCCTATCCGCACTGGGCTCCCGACCAGCTTAGGTAAGAGATTTCATGTATGTTTTTTTCCTTTGATTCTAATTGATTTTTATACTTCTTTTGCAGCCGAAGTCATGCTGCATGCTCAGATGTCCAGTGTTGCGAAGCTTCAGAACTCCAAAATCGAGGCGGTTGCCATCGAGGAATTGGCGAACCGCGGTCTACAATCGATCGACTCTCAAGATGAGAGCGCAGCGACTCCCGCCCAGTGTCGAGGTTGTCGGCGGCTCGAAGCAACCATCCGAGCAAGTGCCCATCGTCCGCTCGAAGAGTTCGGATTCCTCCGGCGAGCCATTGCTAAGGCGTAAAAGGCGCCACACAGAGTTTTCGTGCTCTGCTGCCTTGGCAGTGGGATCTGCCGAAAGGGTCGAGGTTGGCACCTTGAATCCCTCCACGGTTCCTGAGACTACGCCCGAGATATCCTCTGACTGAACTCCCTCGGTGGCCAAGCTGTCGTAGGAGCCTATCGCCGCGGAGCTCCTGGCTTCTATCCCGCCCTCGTGGCCATCGAAGGTTCAGCGATTGGCCATCCTCCCTGCATCTGCGTCCTGCCCGGCCGACCCAGCAACCTCGACCCACTCGGCTCCGGGCGGCTGACGATCCGTCACAGTGATCCTTCACCTGCCAACGGAGGAGTACAGCGAGCCGAGCACCCAGTCGAGCACTCCTGAGCACTAAATCATCATACGGGGTCCGCTAGCCCAAGTCTGGGAAGAAGCCCGAGCCCGAGCGGCGATGATGCCCCCGGGCGTGCTCGCCAACAGTCATAGCCAAATGACAACTGGGGTAAGCTCCTTGTGATTACCTTTCCTCTGATCGGCTCTTATCCTTTTACCTGTTTGTAGTATTGGGTGGAGAGTTTGGCCATGTGCGACAGGCTAACTCATCTGGAGGATGAGTTTCAGAAGCTCCAAGTTTCCAACAGCCAACTTGTCGTCGATCCCAGGGAGATGGCCAAGATGAAGGCCGACTTGGAGAAGGCGACCAGGCTCCTGGATGGCGAACGGGCTAAAACCTTCGACCAGGAGGAGATGCTGGGTCGACTCAAGAAACAGTTCAACACTTTTGACAAGAAGATTGAGTCGGCCACCGCTAGGAAGAACAGGGCCATCGAGGACCTAGAACTGAAGAACAAGGAGGCCAGGGATCTCGCCAGCAAGCTCAAAGAGGCTGAAGATTTTATGGTGACGGAGCGAGCGAGCCGATCGGTGCGGGAAGTCGAGCTCCAAAGCCAACTTTCTGATAAGGATGCAGCACTGAAGCTGGCCCAGGATGAGCTAGGGAAGGTGAAGGCTAAGCTAGAGGGCTCCCGAGTGGCGATGAAGATTTATCAGGACGCTAAGCCAAGTTAGTTTGCAACATTGAGACAAAACTACATCCGCTCGGGCGCGTTTAATGACAAAGTCGTCACTCGTTACCTTCGGTTCTACAACCTCGCGATAGATGAGACGATCAACCAGCTCAAGGTGGGCGACCACCTCCCTGAGACTTTGAAGGACAGCGTTATCAGTCGAGATAAGATGACCGAGTCGCTACCCGACGACGCTCTGGATTACCTTGAGTGAGGTTGAGCGTTGTAAATTTTTGAAGTCTTAATGTAAGCTTGTCCGTTCGGCGAAGCTCTTATCTTTATCCTGCAACTGTGATCTTGAAATGTAATCTTGGAAATTTTGATTTTAATATATGTGCGCCTGTTCGGCGAAGCATTTCCTTTCACAATTTTTCTTATCTTTACCTGTAAATGCCCCTACTCTCATATCTGCACCAAACTGTTTAGGCATAGGGGCAGGCTCGGATTTGAGGTCGTCATTCGACCATTCATGAGGACACGTGTTTTAATGTCGTTGCTCGACGATTTGGTGAAGACCGGGGTTTTACGTCGTCACTCGATGACTTGGTATGACAATTGGGGAAGATTGGGATTTAAGGTCGTCGCTCGACCGTTGGTGAAGACCGGTTTTAAGGTCGTCGCTCGACCGTTGGTGAAGACTGGGTTTAAGGTCGTGGTTCGACCGTTGGTGAAGACACGTGTTTAACATCGCCGCTCGATGATTTGGTGAGGACTTGATTTTAAGGTCGTCGCTCGACCGTTGGTGAAAACACACATTTAACGTTGCCGCTCGACGATTTGGTGAAGACACGCGTTTAATGTCATCGCTCGACTATTTGACGAAGACTAGAGTTTAACGTCGTCGTTCGACAATTTGATGAAGACATGCGTTTAATGTTGCCGCTCGACGATTTGACGAAGACTAGAGTTTAACGTCGTCGCTCGATGATTTGGTGAAGACACGCGTTTAACGTCGCTGCTCGACGATTTGGTGAAGACTAGAGTTTAACGTCACTACTTGACGATTTGACGAAGACTAGAGTTTAACATCGTCGCTCAACGATTTGATGCAGTCGTTCGACATGTAGCTTAGAAATCTTTTATTTTGGCCCTGCATTCAGAGAGGGCGTACAAGAATGTATAAATACACGATACTTGCACACCTCTCATCCAGCCCGATAGGGTTGGAAATGATTTACGGTCCATGGTCGTTCGAGCCGCCTTCCCGTCTTGTCCTCTAGATAATAAGCACCCGAGCGGAGCTTTTCCACGACCTTGAAAGGCCCTACCCATGGGGCTTCGAGCTTGGTGACATCCCTGACTGGCTTGACTTTCTTCTATATGAGGTCACCGACCTGGAAGGATCTCGAGATCACCCTTCGATTTTAAGTTTGCTTCATCCACTGCTGATACGCCATCAGCCGAACGACTGCTTTAGCGCGCGCATGTCCACCAACTCCAGCTCCAAAAGCCTCCGCTTGGCGTTGCCTTCATCATAATGTTGCACCCGATCGGACTCGAATCCGACTTCTACTTGGATGACTGATTCGCCACCATACACCAATTGGAATGAGGTCGACCGGTCCCCTCCTTTGTCGTCGTGCGGAGGGCCCACAACACGCTCGAGAGCTCATCGACCCAGCTGCCCCCCATATGGTCAAGCCAAGCGCGCAAGACTCGAAGGATTTCTTGATTGGTGACTTCTGCCTGTCTGTTGCTCTGCGGTAGGTCACGGAAGTGAAGGTCTGCTGGATATCATATCCTTCGCACCACTCCCTGAGCCTCTGACCGGCGAATTATCTTCCATTGTCTGAGACGAGGCGACGGGGCATGTCGAACCAGCAGATGATGCTTTCCCATACGAACTTGATGACCATCTACTCAGTTATCCTGGCCAGGGGCGACTTCTATCTATTTGGAGAAGTAGTCCACCGCAACGAGCAGGAACTTCCGCTGACCGGTTGTCATGGGGAATGACCCTACGATGTTCATGCCCCATTGGTCGAACGGATAAGATACAGTGGAAGCCTTCATTTCCTCTGTAGGTCGGTGCGAGAGATTGTGGTACTTCTGGCAGGATATGCATGTGGCCATCGTCCGAGCGACATCCTCCTGGAGGGTCGGCCAAAAATACCCGGCCAGCAGAATTTTCCCCGCAAATGAGCGGTCGCTCAGATGCCCTCTGCATGATCCTTTATGTACTTCTCGCAGTATGTAATCGATGTCCTTCGGTCCAACGTATTTGAGTAAGGATCGGGCGAAGGCCTTCTTATAGAGTTAATCCCTGATCAGCGTGAACCGACCTGCCCTTCTTTTCGTCATACGAGCATCCTCCATGTCAAAAGGTAGAGTTCCCGCACGTAAGAACTCTGTTAGGGGTGTCCTCCAATCGCTCGGGAAGGTGACTCCTTCCATCCGATCGATGTGGGCCACCAATGAAACTTGCTCCATCGGCTAACCGACGACGATCAGCGTCAGCGAATTGGCTAACTTGGCCAACTCATCTGCAGTTTGATTTTCAATCGGGGGATCTTCTGTATGACAACCTTCTGAAAGTTGAACTTTAGCTTTTCAAAGGCCTCTGCATAGAGCTTGAGTCGGATGTTGCTTATTTCGAATGCTTCGGACAGCTGCTGAGCGACCAATTGAGAACCCGAGTGGATCAAGACTTTGATTGCTCTGACGTGCCGAGCGGCCTATAAGCCAGCTATTAACGCCTCGTACTTGACTTCGTTGTTGGTGGCCCTGTAGTCAAGACGAACGACCAACTGGATCCAATCTTCTTGCGGGGAGATGAGCAGTATGTCGATGCCGCTCCCCTGTCGAGTGGATGAACCATCCATATATATCCTCCACACGGCTTCTAGCTCCAAGCTCTGTACCTCGGTGATGAAATCCTCCAAGGATTGTGCTTTAATGATAGTTCGGGGTTGATATTGGATGTCGAACTCGCTGAGCTCTGTTGTCCATTTGATCAGCCGTCCGGACGCCTTGAGATTGAGAAGTACCCTCCCCAAGGGACTATTGGTCATCACGATTATAGAGTGAGCGAGGAAGTATGGGCGAAGTCTTCGAGTGGCGAGCACTAAAGAATAAGCTAGCTTCTCGAGACTAGTGTAGCGAGACTCAGCATCTTTTAATATGTAGCTTAAAAGATACACCGATTGTTCCTCGCCACTCTGCCTAACTAATGCCGAGTCGACCGCATGCTCTGTAGACAATAGGTAGATCTGGAGCGGCTCGCCAACACATGGCTTGGCTAGGACAGGCAGGGAGTTAAGGTATTCTTTGAGCTCTTCAAATGTCTTGACACACTCCTCATCCCATTGAAATTTTATCGCCCGGTGCAGTATTTTGAAGAATGGCAAGCTCCGATCGACTATCTTGGAGATGAATCTGGATAGCGTTGTGATCCGACTGGTCAATCGTATGGGCCTCCTTCAGGTTGAGGGGTGGGGGCATATCTTGTAATGCTTGTACTCTAATTGGGTTCACCTCGGTGCCTCGCTCGGTTACGATGTAGCCGAGAAAGTGTCCACTCTTTGTGCCGAATAAACACTCACTTGGGTTCAGCTTTATCCCATAAGTCTTGAGTGTCTGGCAGGTCTCCTTAATATCTACACATAGGTTAGCCGCTTGGAGGGATTTTATCAGGATATCATTTACATATACCTTCATGTTATGGTCGATCTACCATCGGAACACTTTATTCATCAATCTTTGATAAGTGGCCCCTGCATTCTTGAGTTCGAACGGCATGACGTTGTAACAGTACGTACCGTCAGCCGTAATGAAGCTGACCTTTTCTTGATCTTCGCGGGCGAGCGACACTTGATGATAACATTGGTAGGCATCCAGCATGTAGATCAGCTCGCATCCCGCAGTGAAGTCCACCATCTGGTCGATCCGAGGCAACGGGTAGAACTCCTTAGGGCATGCTTTGTTCAGGTCACGAAAGTCAATGCAAACTCGCCACTTGTTGCCTGGTTTGGAGACGAGGACAACATTAGCGAGCCAGTTAGGAAATTGAACTTCCCTCACGTGTCCGGCTTGCAACAGCTTTTCTACCTTCGCCCGGATGATCAGGTTCTGCTCGGCGCTAAAATCCCTTTTTCGTTGCTTTACCATACGGTCGGACATGTAGCTCATGCTAAGCTATGCTTGGAGAGATGCTGGATAGCTCTTGTGTTGACCATGCAAACACATCATGGTTTTGTTGGAGATAGGCGATCAACTCGGCCTTCTGCTCGGCTCCCAGATCCGTAGCTATGAAAGTAGTTGCCTCCACTCGACAAGGATGGATTTGGACTTCCTCTTTCTCTTGATAGACTAGGGTAGGAGGTTTTTCAGTAACAGTGTTAGCTCTAGCCGTGGAGTCTTCTAAGCAGACCTAGCTTCGGTTTTGACCATCTCGACGCAGCAGTGCCGAGCAGCTAGTTGATCGCCCTTGACCTCTTCTACCCGGTCGTCTACCGGAAACTTGATCTTTTGGCAGTAGGTAGAGACTACTGCTCGGAACTCATTGAGGGTCGGTCGGCCCAGGATGACGTTATAAGCTGAGGAGGCGTCCACCACGATGAAGTTCGTGGTTCGGATTCTCCTGAGCAGTTCTTCTCTGAGTGAAATGACCAATCTTGTTTGGTCGATCAACAAACTTCATTGCTAGTGAACTCATACAGCAGGGTCGTCATAGGCTACATCTCGGCCTGATCGATCTGCAGCTGATCGAACGTCTTCTTGAAAATAATATTCACTGAGCTCCCTATGTCAACAAAGATACGGTGAATGGCATAATTAGCGATCACCACATGGATGATCAAGGTGTCATCATGAGGGATCTTGACTCCCTCCAAGTCTCGGGGTCCGAAGTTGATCTCAAGCCCGCTTGCCTTCTCTTGGTTGCACCCCACCGCATGTATCTCCAATCGTCGCGTATACGACTTCCGTGCTCGATTGGAATCGTCGCTGGTCGGACAACAGGCAATGATGTATATTTATCCCAGGGCGGCATTGCTTCGATTCTCTTCCTCTCGAGCGGAGGGCCTGCTTCGATCGTCCCGGCCCCAGGCAGTCTCAACATGCTCTCTTCGCTGGTGTTGTTGCTCGGGCGATCTTCCCGTGTCTCATTGCCCAGTGGATTGATGTATATGACATCGATCGGGAGAGAGGGATCGACGACGGTAGTTTCGCTGAGGCGGTCGACTAATGATAGGCATTAATCCTTGGCAATCGCGTGTGTTATGCGACGCAGACTGGTGGAAAGAGCAAAACATAGGTGTCCATACCTTGTCTTTTGATGCTTTCGACCAGCCGGAAGTGACATGTTGCACGACATGCGTCTTTGTCTCATGTGGCCATCCTCCTTTGGTTCTTGGCACCTTAGGCAGCTGGTGGTTGCTCATCGGTCGATGTTCAGTCGGCACCGAGTGGTCGGCTAGTGTCTCTTTCCTTCTAACCGCTTGGGCTTCCTCCATGTTGATATACTCATTGGCCTTTTTGAGCATGTGATCATAATCTCTGGGTGGCTTCCTTATGAGTGATCGGAAGAAGGCTCCCTCGACAAGCCCTTGAGTGAATGCATTCATCATGATCTCGGATGAGACCAAAGGGATATCCATGGTCACATGATTGAAGCGCTGAATATAGGCTCATAGAGCTTCTCTTAACCCTTGCTTCATGGAAAATAGGTTGACGCTTGTCTTTTGATAGCATCTGCTGCTTGTGAAATGATGTAAGAAGGTTGTTTGAAAATCTTTGAAGTTTCATATGGATCCGTCCGACAGCCTTTTGAACCAGCGTTGCGCCGAACCGGAAAGCGTGGTGAGGAAGACTCGACATTTCACTCCATCTGTGTAATGGTGGAGTGTGGCCTCGTTATCGAACCTATCCAAATGATTATCTGGATCAGTCGAACCGTTGTAGGACCCGATCGCCAGCGGGGTGTAGTGCTTAGAGAGAGGATCTCGCAATATGCCCTTAGAGAACTGGTAGTTGATCCGTTCGGGAGAAGTGTTGCCCTGAGGCGCCTTGCCATTTCGTGCATCCCGAATGGGCGCTTTGTTCGAAGAAGATCCCCTCTCTTGGTTGGCTTGAGCTATCTCCGAGGGTGTTTGGACAGTGCCCAATGAAAAGGTATAGGCGCGGGTGACGCCTCACCATGCGTGTCGTTCGGCAACCTGTTCTGCCCCAGATAGAGAGTTGCTCTAGGCGGTTCTCTTGTGCTGCTCAACCTCCTGCTGCGGACGTTGCTTCCTGCGTTTGTCGATTGGCTAGCACCTTCTGTTGTTGTTGCTCGACTATTTTCTGTGCTCGGGGAGTAGGTTGAGTTCTTCTTGGGTGAGTGTCACTGTGTGAAGTCGTCCAGTGTCTTCCATCCTCTCGGCTCGGATGCAGGTTGTGTTCCCACAGAAGGCGCCAAATTTGATCATGTCCGATAGTCGAGGTGACGAAAGCTAGGGATGTGGTGCTCCGATTGACCGTGTGTCGACTCCTCGAGACCCTGCAACCACAACTGCGTCAATGCCGAGCCAAGGAAGGGGTCCCCGGCGATGACCCTCCGACGCTCAAGTCAGTCACCGAAAATATGTGGAAGCAGAACAAAGTAGCGAATAGTAGCAGCAATAGTAGATTATCGCATACCCCCACTGAAGTTTGGACCCCCCCCTTTATATAGGGCTCCTGTAGCGCGCGTGCACGCTTCCCAAAGTATGCACGCTTCTCGAAGCTTTCTTGAAAAAATGTATCAGTAAAGTGTCCCTGACACAATATCTTAACGAGCCGAGCATATCTTTGAAGTGGCAGTGGAAGCTTATGTCGTATGATCTTCTGTCTAAACCAGACGCCGACCATGCTGCCTGTCAGCGACACATGCTCCCAAAAAGATAATATCCAGCTGACCGTATCTTTTACTGGGTCGAGCGGAATAGCCGCTCAGCTCGGCTGAGTGTGTTCCCTGGCCGAGCGGGAGGTCGAGCGCTTCCGCTGTCTTGAGAAAGTCGCTCGATCGCCCTTCCATTTCTCCATAGCTCGGTAGTAAATCCGCTCTGTTCTTGTAGCTATATATAAGGCCGAGCGGGGAAGTCGCTCGGCGTGCTCTTGCAGATACCTAGCAGTCTTTCTGAGCATCGGAAGCTTGGAACCTCGCCGAGCTGTTATGATTTCGGATCGGGTCTTCCTTATCCCGGTCGAGCGAGCGTGCTACCCGATCGGCGAGTGGTCTAGGGGCGTTTGATCGCCTTGACTAGACCCCACCATGGCACTGACCTCCACCCTGGCCACAGGGTGGGGCCTTTCTCCCTTTTTCACCGCATCACAAGTGTCCCCTTCAAGTCTAGTCGAAAAAGGCTACAATCCGACTGACTGGACCAGCGTGCATTGATTTCTTCCCAATCGACCCTCATCCTTGTATAGACTCTGGTCAGGCTGTGCTTGATCCTCGTCGATTGACCTTTTGAAAGTAGTCGCTCGGCCGAGCATCATGCTTCTTTGATCCGATCGAAAGAACAAAGGTTTACCCTTGTAGAATTTTTCCTTTGGCTGTCTTAGGTGAGCGGGGGCTTGGTTGACGTTACCCAAATATCTTGGAATTCGTGCAAATCTTTTTTCATTAAGGCAGAGTGGGTTCCCATGCCGCTCTTAATTGCCACCCAGTGATAGCGCGCCACGTGTCCGACCCGCAACCGTCGCACGCCTGACGTGACAAGCATTGATGGCGACGTTTGATGATTTAAATTCAACGGTCGAATCTTCACATAGGTTATTGCAACCTAGATCGGATGACTCCGGTCGGCCGAGCCCTTGGTATATGAGTTCGCCGCCTCACCGCCTTCTTCACCCTCGTGCTCTTGCGCTTGCATTTTTCGGCGATTCTGTGTGCGTTCTCCGGTGGCCTTCTACGCGTTGCCAGCCATTTCTCTGTTTCTACTCCGACGATTCTCGTCCCGTAAGCCTCCTTCCCTTATTCTCTTTCGGTCGCAGGCCTCTTCTCGCGCCCGTTGTCTTTCCGGTGATCTTTTTGCTTCTTCGCTCGCATTTCCTCCGCTATTTTCGCATTCTATCACAATGGCGAGCTCTTCTCAGCCGTCGGACCCCCCTCCCGGACTCTGGTACACAACCATGGCGACCAGGTTCAATGAAGGCGACGCTGAGAACCTTAAGAACGCTTTTGAGATTCCCCCTGATCACAAGATCATTTTAGCTTCCTCATCTAATCGGCCAAATGCACCGCCGACCGGCACCATCTGTCTGTTCCGAGACCAATTTGTGGTCGGTCTCCGCTTCCCTATCCATCCCTTCATCATTGAAGTTTGTAATTATTTCCGTGTTCCCCTTCCACAACTTGTACCGAATTCCTTTCGCCTTCTGTGCGGCGTCATTGTGTTGTTCCGGCTGCACGACATCCCTTTAACTCCCCAAGCCTTCCACTTCTTCTATTACCCCAAACAGTTCGAACTGGGTACCTTTTTGTTTCAGTCTCGGATCGGGTTGATTTTCTTCGATAAAATACCGACTTCCAATAAACATTGGAAGAAATATTTCTTTTTTGTACGCCTCCCCGAGTGATCGAGCTTCCGGATCCGCTGGTAGGTTGGCCTACCTCCTCAACCTGACCTGAAGAAATATAAGAACTGCTCAGATTATCTTTACGTCGCATCCATGTTGATCGACCGAAAGTATGATATCCATAAATTACTATTTGAGGATGTGTTATATATTTTTACCTGTAAATGTATGTGAAAATAACTTTAAATTCTCTGTTTTTTCCAATATTATTTTTTTGAAAAAAAAATAATAAAATTTTTTAAAAAAATGTACAGACCTTTAAAAGGATTCACTCGACACCATTGAAATAGTCAACAGCACAATCCCTTCACACAAGGGATCTATTTTCACCTCACGAGCAACCTTATCAGCCAGACATGTAGCTATCTTAAAGAACTAATAACACAGCAGGTAGTTGGCCTCTCACACAGCAGTTCCATCTTTTTCCCAAGTATCTCACTCATATCCTGCACCAGAAGCCATGAGCCACAAAATGCTTCAACCCTTGACTGTTGCTCAAGATGGCAAGCCACAAACAATGAGACACTAGTGATGGATGTTGTCCCACCGCTGCAATTATTGTAGTGATGCTCCACGAGAAGAAAGAAAAGCAACTTATATCCTCTTCTATTCAGTGAGCACCACTCATCCCTTTCCAATATGTTGCAGAAATACAAAAGACCATACAGATAGAATACAGCTCGAAATTATATTATTGTAGTGATGTTTCTCGAGTAGAAAGAAAGAAAGAAATGTCACTTCCAATTATAGCAGAGTTTTATAGCATAATTATCTGTCTGTAGCAGAAATATAACATGGTGCGCAAGTAGACAAGTTATTAGATGACTCTTATTGCACCAGCGGCGCCATGGGCAGGCACTTTAGCACGGGTGCGAGGCTGAGGAGGTGCCATCCTGAGCTCCAAATCAGTGGCCTCTGTTGGGACTGTCGATGAAGGGCGAATTTGACTGCTTGGGTATGACGACAAAGACAATTCGACGAAATGTGGGGATGGGTACACTATTGTATGTGACGGCATATTTGTTTGAATTGGTACGTTGGTTGGTGGCATACCCAAAATGTGAGGGTGGCTAGTGATAACAACCTGATCACAATCCAAATTTCCTCTGGAATTAGATTGTGATTAACAAGATGTTCCTGTGTGATTAATCATGAAGAGAACGGGAAGACTGCAAATATTTTATGCTTACCATGGGAGTAGTAGGGAGATTGGTAGCATTACTTTGACTTGTAACATTTTGAAAATCTGAAGAAGTCCCTCCAGCCACGGATGACATGCCAGTTGTCCAGTTATTTGACAACCTTACCTAGAAAATGAGAGAAAATTCAAATAATTAGATTATATATTTCAATATTGAGACAAGGAGTCATGGTTAATTCATCTGAAATCGATCAATTGTAAAAGGTATAAATCTCGTTTTGAAAAATAAAAACAGTAAATGAGTATGTTGATATGTGAAAATTACAGAGTTATTGTCCTGGTTGTAATGACTATTGTTTTCTTGAACTTCATTATTTTCCTTTGAAGATGATAGAGGAGCTGTTTCTGTGGTAGAAACCTGCAAAGATAAGATCAGGAAATTAGTGTAACAAAAGAAGGTGAGTACTGCTTTTGCAATTGCATTCAACACTCATGGAAATGCTTAAGGCTTACTTTATCGTTGACCACAACATCAAAGAGGCTGCATCGACGCTTCTTTTTTCCAGTATTACTCTGCCTGAGGAAATACTTCTGAGCATGGCTAGCAACTTGGGTTGGAGTTCTAGTTGTGACGAATTTCCTAGAAATCCCTCTCCAGTCCCCCTTCCCTAGCTTTTTGAGCCCAATCAGAAAGGTTCTATGTTCCTCCTCTGTCCAAGGTATCCCTGACACAACTCATTCTTAGATGTATAAAGAAAAAGTGAGCATGTGCTGCTTCCAAAGAAGCACAGTACTTCAGCGTGTGAAAACACCAATGAAAATTTAGGAGACTGAACCTGATATACAATGAATTTTGAAGGGCAAATCATTATATTTTTGAAAACCTAGGAGAGTGAGAAGAGGAGATGCTTCATCGGAACAATGTTTTTTTTCATAGTAAAGATGAGAATTTTGCAGGACATCACGAATATACCAAGAATATCTTTCCCCAACAATGCATCTATGAGAAATATAACAAGGAACAAAAAAAAAAAGTACCAGCAGAATGCATGTGTGGCAAAATTATAGGTGATCATATCCTCTATTATGTAAAAAAATTATTTGTGCTGATCCACCATTATTTGTTGGATGATGGCAATCCACCATTGTCTTAAACCATAAAGCAAGGTACCAACTGCAAAGTTAGTAACCCCGAGTTGTTGCCAGGATCTAGATTTGAAACTGAAGGCTTTACTAGATATATATATACAAGGAAAAAGAAACAGATTTTATTAAGAGGATAATCTGATCAGTTAACAGGTTAACATTTGAGTAAAAGGAATATCAAGTTCCTGATTTTGCAGTATTAGTTTCAGATGAGACATTGAAGCATAAATCAGAGAATTTGACCATCTGATCGATTGCAGATGTGCCCAGGTTAAAAATAAAAAAGTAAATAGTCAGGAAGATTCTGAATATTGCTTGTATCTAAATTTTAAAAAAGTGAGCCAAATAAGTCAGTGCAGAGAAGGTGAGAACGAAGTATTAGGTTTTCAGATAATAACTCTACCAACCCAATCCTGCGACAAGGAAACAAAAATATCAACAGGTAGCACCAAACAATAGATTATTGTATCTAATCCCTTCTGTTAGAATGCGAGCAATTAATGAATTAGACAGTAACCAAAATTATATGTATAACCAAATGAATAGGAGATCGCAAAGCTCAAGAGATTCGCCAGATATATCCACATAATATAATATAAGCAAAGTAGATCGAGCTGTTTCTTTTTGTTCTGCAAACAGATAGATGATCCGCCCCAAATCCACGTAGGCGGTAGATAAAACACGGAAGCAAATCGAGAAGATTTCTGAAACAAAAGGGGCCATTTCGACGTACCTCTCTTTCTCTCGTGGCTTTTCTTCCTCGACCCGCTCGGGGACGGAAGGAGGCCGCCGTCGGAGTGGTACCCTTGATCGAGGCCATGATCAGCGGCCGATGCGGCGGAGGTGCACGAGACAAGGTTGCCCGTACTCCAGCTCTTCCTCATCACCTCCTCCTCCATCTCCTCATCCTCCTCGGCCTCCCCCATACCTTCCCCTCCTTCTCTCGCTTCTCCTCCGATAATACTGACACCGAATAGCTTCAAGACCTTCACGCCCCGCCCTTGCACCCCCTCTTGCGCCTCCATAGCGAAGGCCTCCGAGCGCGAACCTCGAAGCGCTTCCATCTTCCCTTGCTCTTCTCGCGTCTCCTTTCCCAGGCAAGCGGATCGCAGGAACAGGAAATCGTTTTATAAAAGAGTAGTTGTTCATCCCCTCCATCTCAGCCGTACATCAGATTACGCACGAATCACCCAAATGGACGGTCAGTGTTGCAACCAAAGAGCATCAAAACGGGATCAGACCGATTTCGCGGAAATACCCAGAACATTTCCCCTTAATTACTCCGACAGGGCTAAAATTTCGAGGAGGACGTCGAGTGTCGACCGCTAATTTGAACCGATGAACCGGTTGGCTTTTCGTGAAATAATTGAGGGGTGGGACGGGAGAATGAGTTACCAGGAAAACCTAACTAATCATGGGAGAATCTATTATGTGTCTCTCATAGAGTTGTCAGACAAATCAATCCATGGCAGGGTGGGACAGGCTGATCTTTGGTGGGTTAATCATTTGGCGGGGTGGGGTGAGTCAACCCGTCAACTTGACGAGTTGAGAAATTTCCAACCCAACCCATTCTAAGACGGGTTGCGGGTTTGGCGAGCCAACCCGCGGGCCCATCAAAAATTTTTAAAAAAATTAAAAAATATTTCATATCTTCAACATTTTACTTCGAAAAAGTTTCTACACTTAAATGTATACATAAACATGTATTTTAAATATAAATGAACACAAACGAGTACTTATGTTGGATGAAAAGTACTATTTTTATTTTAAAATTATAACAAAGAAAGATAATAAATTGACCTAAAACTTAGCTTATATGTGTTTTTCAATCCACGGGGCAACCCAAGCCCGAGCGGGCCGACCCACGCGGGTCGCGGGCCTAGGCGGGTCGGCCCACGGCGGACTTGGGCTGATAAAATTACAACCCAACCCGCTTAAATTATTTGGCGGGGTGGGCCAACTCGACGGACCCAACCCAAATTGACGGCTCTAGTCTCTCACGGTGAGAATTCACTCCGATTATAATCAACTGGGTATTCCATACCGATAGAGAGAATCTTACTCACTTTTATAGTAAAAATGATTATAATTTGATCCTGTTCAGAATCTGAGTTAGATGAAGGTCGGATGAACTGTTGTTGACATTGACAGAGGGATGACTAGGATACCATTCTCATATGCGCCTACAAGAATTGACCCATACGTGGTGTTGACGAACGACGATAACTGCACCGGTAGTACTTGAACTCTGCGCACACTCAGATATGCACACGGGACGTTAGAGGATAGAAATAAGGGGAAAAGTCCCCGGAGCAGGCCCTCCGACATTCAATTCTGGTACTTTTTCCCCAGAAGAAGAGTGTACCAATGAGAAAGAAAAATAGAAGACAAATGCGAATGTGTGAGAGAGCATACATACGGAAGAGAGAGGACCTCCTTTTTTATATGACAGTGCGTACCTCTGGAGCTTGACAGATGTCAGAGAATGTGGGATGTCAGGACATGTCGGGTGATGGAGGGCACGTGACATCCTCCTATGGACTGAAGGAAGGTTCCATTCGTAGATAACCGTCGACCGTTGGAATATTCCCTGACATTCAGCATTTATTCTCTGCCAGACGGTTACGATTTCCTGACCTTGTTGTCGTGTAGCACCTTCTGTCCCGACCTTCTGTCCCGATCGAGTATGAATAGGGCAGCTCAGGATAATCTATCGGGTATAATACCTGGCCTAAACCTTCAGGGGTCAGGAGCTGTGGTGAGTGTTGATACAGTCTGACCTGGCTGTTGTTTTGATGTTGACACTGATTTAAGTTTGTATCAGATATTAATTAAACTCAGAATGACTACTGATCGAGGTTGATCAGTTGGGAGGGAAAGTCCTGGTGAGTGAAGCCAGGCAAGGGAAAATCCAGATGGGTCAAGGTTGACCAGACATCTGGTGAAAAGTCCAAGCAGGGAGCTTGGCACGGGAAAAGTCCAAGTATGGTGACTTGGCACGGAATGGTCAGAGAAGGCTCGGTAGCTCGTTCTCTGGACCGGACGAAGTCGGAGAGGGCTCGGTAGCTCGTTCTCCGGACTAGGTCAGAGAGGGCTCGGTAGCTCGTTCTCTGGACCGGACGAAGTCGGAGAGGGCTCGGTAGCTCGTTCTCCGGACTAGGTCAGAGAGGGCTCGGTAGCTCGTTCTCTGGACCGGACGAGGTCAGAGAGGGCTCGGTAGCTTGTTCTCAGGACCAATCCTAGTATCACATAGGCGTTGGATCGGTCAACAGATTGATTGTCTGATCGGTGTACAGACCGATCTGGTGAAACTAGGTTTGCTGATCGGTCTGGTGACCGATCAGGAAACACTCAGTAGCACACTGAGAATCTGATCGGTCTCAGACCGATCAGAAACACCAAGATAGCTCATCGAGTAATCTGATCGATGCCCCAGACCGATCGTGAGACGATGTCGCGAGAAGGAAAAAGGATCGGTCTGTGGACCGATCCATATGCACTCGATCGGTCTGAGGACCAGGTCATATCCTGATCGGTCTTGGGACCGATCGGTGACGATCTTAGAGTGCGAGGAACCGCTATTAAGCCTCGATCGGTCCGCACCGATCAGCATACCGACCGGTCCTTCACGGCCGATCGACATCAATTCAAAGGTGTGGATCGGTCCACTGACCGATCCCTCCTGTCTGCACACACTGTCAGGTTCTGCTGGTTTCTGATTCGTTTGAACTAATCAACTTCTGCTGTGAGCTTTATGTGGTGCAGGTTGCAGGTTCCATTTCAGTGCTTAATTTCAAATTAAGCCTCATTAAAGGAATAAGACAGAGCTTACTTTTTTCTGTGTATCACTGCGATGAGGGAAGATTGAGCATCAACGGATACTGATGCTAACAGACTGCAATCTCTGTTCGCGATCAGCTTGACTCCTGTGGGTTGGTTGGAGCTCAGAAGACACCAGCAATACCAAGGATGGTATTGGTGTGAGTTCAGAAAACTAGCTGAGGAGGAAGAGTGATTGGCGATGCTTGTGTTTACAGCAGAGATTCGACGCAGAGTTTCTGCAGCGAAAGAGCAGAGGCATAAGAAGAGAGACGAGGAAGCAAGGAATAGAGCTCTCGGTTGATGGTGTGAAACAAGCTGTGCTGTGCTTTGTGCTTGAAGAGAGGCTGTATTCTTGTGTTCCTGCTTGTGCTTATTCTTCCCTGATTGTGGCTGTGAGCTTCCTTTGATCATTTCACTTGAGCCACTACTGTAAGTCTTGTGCTTAATTTCTTACTGCTGTTAAATACTTTGTGGAGAGGTTACTCCACCGAGAAGGAGAATCCTTTAGCCGAATAGCTTCCGGGGTGTGATCTACCGGAAGATCAAGGGATCGTCCACCTTACGGACACGCCGAGGAGTAGGGGCAAGTTATCCCCGAACCTCGTAAATCTCTGAGTTAGTGTGCTGTGTTCTCTCTTTGTTTTAGTTTTCTAATTCCGCTGTGCTAACAAAGTTCTTGAAGAAAATTGTGTTTAGTATTTTTCAAAGAGGCTATTCACCCCCCCTCTAGCCATCTAAGATCCCAACAAGTGGTATCAGAGCAAGGGGCTCTTTGATTCGGATTAACACCCAAAAGAGCAAACAAGGATGGCTATAAAGGAAGGCTTTAGCACAAATCGACCACCCTACTTCGAAGGAGCAGATTTTCAATATTGGAAGGGCCGCATGGAGTATTACCTCAAGACCGACATTGCCATGTGGTTCTCAGTCAAGGAAGGTTTCACACCACCAAAGGATGAAGAAGGTAAGGAACTCGATTCATCAAGGTGGTCTACCGAACAACTCCGCAAAGCACAAGCCGATGCCAAGGCTATGGTCACCTTGCAATGTGGAATCGCCAAGGACCAACTAGTCAAGGTAGGTCCGTTCTCGAGTGCAAGAGACCTATGGAACAAACTCATCGAGCTCCAAGAGGGAACTCGAGATTCTCGGATTGCCAAGAGGGACCTATTCTTGAATCAGCTCCAAAATCTAACCATGAAGGACAATGAAACGGTAAGTGAACTTCATGGGAGATTCAAGGAGATCATCAACGGTCTACACTCTGTGGACGAACGAGTGGAGAATCGCGATCTAGTAAGGTACACTCTTAAATCTTTTCCTAGGAATGCTTTGTGGTCATCTATGGTAGATGCCTACAAGGTATCCAAGGATCTTTCCATTGTTAAACTAGATGAATTTTTCTGTGAGATGGAACTTCATGAGCTTGCTAACAAAGGTCAAAAAGAGAAGGGTATTGCTTTATTTGCAGGACCAAAGAGCAAGGATGGAAGAAGGAAGAAGGAAAAGAAGAAGGAAAAGGAGATTTCCTCATCCACCTCTTCCTCCGAATCCGATGATGAAAGTGGATCATCATCAAGTGAGATGGCGAACTTCGTAAGAAGGATTATGAGAAGAAGCCGAAGATACAAAGGAAAAGGTAAAACTAATGATCAAAATTTTGATAAATCTAATGTTATATGTTATGAGTGTAGCAAGAAAGGACACATTCGGAGCGAGTGTCCGAAATTAAAGAGGAAGGAGGAACGAGCCAAAAAGAAGGAGGAAAGAGCCAAGAAGAAGAAGGCTCTCAAGGCCACTTGGGATGAGTCCTCATCAAGCTCATCGGAGGAAGAAGAGAAGATGGAAAAGAGCACACGACAATTAGCACTCATGGCAAGGGAGCTTTCGGACTCCGGAAGTGAGGGAGATTCGAGCGACGCTTCAACCGCGACTTCATCATCGTCGGATGATGAAGAGGTAACCTCTTCTCATATAGAAAAGTGTTATAAGACTATCACTCACTTATCTACATTGCTTAAAAAGTCAAAAACAGAAAATAAATTGTTAAAAGAAGAAGTAAAAACCTTAAGGACCCTTAGGGAAGATGAGGTCGATGACCTACATCTAGAAGTCCTTGAGGATGAGAACAAGGCTTTAAAGGGTGAGGTTGAGAAACTCAAGAAAATGCTTGAGAAGTTCTCAACTAGCTCTAAGACTCTAGACATGATTCTAAATGCCCAAAGGGCAGTCTACAACAAGGCCGGGCTAGGGTATCAACCCAAGGAGTCGAGTTTCATTTCTCTAATGTCTAGAACTCAAAATAGTAGATCACATGTTTCTAGGGCTCATGGAACTAGGAAAGGTATGACCAAGGCATGGATTCCTAGGTCTTTCGTTGTAGAAGCATTAGGTCCCAAGATTTGGGTACCTAAAACCTCTATCTTCCGTGTCTTGTAGGCATTGGTCGAGGGGGAGCATCTATCAACTTGGTTTGTTGATAGTGGATGCTCCAAGCACATGACCGGGGACAAATCACTGTTTACAACCATTCAAAATAAAAGTAGAGGTAATGTGTCTTTTGGTAATAATGGTAGCCTTAAGGTTGTAGGAGTTGGAGACATTCATATATCCGAATGTCTCCATATCAAGAATGTCCTTCTAGTCAAGGGGATGACTTTTAATCTCCTAAGTGTCAGTCAATTGTGTGATACGGGTTACACAATTGAATTTCATTCAAGTCAATGTTTGGTTAAACACATTGACACACTTGACACGGTACTAGTAGGCACAAGGGTTGATAATATTTATCAAGTATCATTTAAAAGTGCTACTAATGCTTTGATTAAGTGTTTCATGTCGAAAGAAGAAGAGTCTTGGCTATGGCATAGAAGGTTGGCACATGTAAACATGAAGAACATCCGGAAGTTGGCCAACCAAGGATTAGTGCGAGACTTACCCAGCATCAAGTACCAAAAGAACAAACTATGTGATGCATGTCAAATGGGTAAGCAAACAAAAGCATCTCATAAAGGTAAAAGCACTGTGAGTACATCTACTGCCTTAGACTTATTACATATGGACTTGTTTGATTGTAACAATGTTATCTCATTGAATGGTAGTAGATATTGTTTAGTAATTATTGATGATTTTACTAGATATACATGGACTTTCTTTTTGAAAACTAAGGATCAAACCATAGATATTTTTATTTCCTTTTGTAGAAGAACTGAAAATGAAAAATCAACAACAATTAAGACCATTAGAAGTGATCATGGTGGTGAATTTCAAAACCATAGGTTTTTAGAATTTTGTCAAGCAAAAGGGTATAGACATGAGTTCTCAACTCCAAGGACCCCACAGCAAAATGGGGTTGTGGAGAGAAAGAACCGAGTCTTACAAGAGGCTGCACGAAGCATGCTCAATGAGTACTCACTACCGAGTTACTTGTGGGCTGAAGCTGTGAATACAGCTTGCTATGTGCAAAACCGAATCTTGATACATAGGTTTTTAGGAAAGACTCCCCATGAACTTTGGTTTGGGAAACCACCTACAATTAAACATCTTAGGGTGTTTGGTTGTAAGGTGTTTATTTTGAACACCAAGGACCATCTTGGAAAATTTTCGGCCAAGGCTGATGAAGGGATACTGGTCGGGTACTCGCTCACCAGCAAAGCCTATCGAGTCTACAACAATAGGACTGAATTGATTGAAAAGTCCTCTGATGTAGCTTTTGAAGAAATCCCTAACTTAAATGATCAATCAAGGGTTATAGGAGAAATTCAATTTGAACTTAGAAATCTAAGTTTGAATGATCAAGATGAAGAACGAGTCGAAGTTGACTCTGATGTTGATGAGCAAAGGCAACAAAGAACTCAATCTGATCCTTTGCCTGATACTGAGTCTCTGCCTGTGCATAGTGAGACCATTCATGAGGCACCGCCAACACCAAGGCAGTCTAGGTTAGCCTCTAGTCATCCCCAAGACCAGATTGTGGGAGACATCCAACAAGGGGTTAGGACTAGATCATTCTTTAGAAATGAGTCCAATGAGGTTGCCTTAATCTCAGAGATTGAACCAAGACTAGTTGATGAAGCATTGCACGATCCTGATTGGATCATAGCTATGCAAGACGAATTAGGTCAATTTGAAAGGAGCCAAGTATGGGACTTAGTTCCTAGACCTAAGAAGACCACCATTATTGGAACTAAATGGGTCTTCAAAAACAAGTTAAACCAAAAGGGAGAAGTTGTAAGAAACAAGGCAAGACTTGTAGCCAAGGGCTATAGTCAAGTCGAAGGTCTCGATTATGATGAGACCTATGCTCCCGTGGCCCGATTAGAGTCCATTCGTTTGATGCTAGCTTTTGCTGCACATAGAGGTTTCAAACTCTATCAAATGGATGTTAAATCTGCCTTCTTAAATGGTTTTATTAAAGAAGAAGTATATGTTGAACAACCACCGGGGTTTATGAATACCGAAGCTCCAAATCACGTGTACAAGCTCAAGAAAGCACTTTATGGGCTTAAACAAGCACCACGAGCTTGGTACGAAAGGTTGTCAACATATTTACTAGAAAAGGGTTTTGTGAGAGGCCAAATAGACCCAACACTACTTCTGCGTAGAGATGGTGAAAACATTTTTGTAGCCCAAGTGTATGTCGATGACATAATTTGTGGCTCAAATAACAAGGGCTATTTGAATGAATTTATCACTCACATGGAAAGTGAGTTTGAGATGAGTCTAGTAGGAGAATTGACATTCTTCCTTGGACTGGAAATCAAACAAACTCGAGATGGAATTTATGTCCATCAAACGAAATACACTCAAGAGATGCTCAAAAAATTCAACATGAGCGACTCTAAGGAAGTATCCACTCCAATGGCGACAAACACTCGCCTTGACAATGATGAGAGTGGAAAACCAGTTGATCTAACGCAATATAGAAGCATGATTGGTAGTCTTCTATATCTCACAGCTAGTCGACCAGACATACTCTTTGCTGTGGGCATGTGCGCTAGGTATCAAGTCTGTGCCAAGGAATCTCACTTAATTGCAGTTAAGAGAATCCTTAGATATCTAAAGGGCACAATTAGAGTAGGACTGTGGTACCCTCGTACGGAGTCTTTTGATTTGATAGGCTATACCGATTCCGATTATGATGGGTGCAAATTGGATCGGAAAAGCACTAGTGGGGGTTGCCAATTTTTAGGTTCATCGTTGATTAGTTGGTCAAGTCGGAAGCAACATTGTGTTGCTCTCTCCACGACCGAGGCTGAATACATTGCCATGGGAGAGAGTGTATCACAATTGTTGTGGATGATTCACACTCTAGAAGATTATGGATTTTCGTATAAGGGAGTGCAAGTGTTGTGTGACAACATAAGCACAATAAACCTAACGAAAAATCCAGTCTATCATTCAAGGACCAAACACATTGAAGTGCGTCATCACTTCATTAGAGATCACGTAGCTAAGGGTGACATTGTGCTCACATATGTGGAGTCAAAGTCAAACCTAGCCGACATTTTCACCAAACCCTTCCGGAAAATGAATTTAGTCATTTAAGGAGGGAGTTGGGGATGTGTTTGGCTCATTAGGTCCTTAGGACTTCATCATGATCAATAAGGACAATTAAAATGACAAGAGAAATTGGGAATGATTTTGGGCAACTCGGGAACATCTCACACAAACTATAAGGTTGAACAAAATGTTTTTGCTTGCTAGAAATGGGGTGAGATGCTAGGATCAACCAAATTGTTCAAAATGTATCATGCATCCCTTGAATAATGAGGTTGACGAGATATAAATTGAGTATGGGGAAGACCATTACATAATTTATGTGTATTTGGTTCCTAAATCTTACTCATATATTCCAACCAAGGAATCTTGGTTGGACATTTGCCTAATAAAAAAATCTAACATGGTTGATGTGTTTGATTGATACCTTTGCTTGATACATTTCGTGGCCTTGATTGAAAATAGGACAAGTTGGTGAAGAAATATCAGCAATTTAGACATATTTTGATAAACTTGAAACTAATCAAAGAAAGGACGAATTTTGAACCAGGTTATAGATAGCCTAAGTTAGTTTTGGTACCTTGGTTCACTATAGATTATAGTTTCAGCAAATAAATAACACAAACTTCTCAGGTCTTGAGAGTTCTCTGGTTTTGAGACTTTCAGATTCAAGAAGAAGTTTAAGTATCTGAAATTTTCGAGCCCTGGATGATTCTAAACCAGGAGAACAAATCCTTAGAAAATATTCATTGGTATCACTGAATATAGTCTGTGGGCTCTCCAAATCCCAGGTTCTGACCTTAGAAGTTGTTGAACAAAGTTTCAGAGTCTTTGATACGAATTACAGAGATTGAAATCACTGGATCTCAGTAACTGATCGGTCCAGGGACCGATCAGGATGTTCTCTGATCGGTCTCTACGACCGATCAGAGGTTCTGGCACGCTTCAACCTCTCTGTTCGACCTCTGATCGGTCCGGGGACCGATCAGGCGATACTGGATCGGTCTGTCGACCGATCCAGAACGAATCCATAACTCTCTGTTCACTAACTGATCGGTCCAAGGACCGATCAGCTCTCTATGGTTCGCAGGAAGGCCCCCTGATCGGTCCGAGCACCGATCAGAGGGTTTCCTGATCGATCTGGGGGACCGATCAGACCCCTCTGTGCGTTAAAATCGATCCTGATCGAACAGCCGTCCGATCAGATCACACTGTGCACTATCCCCTCATTAAATCCTCCCGACCTCCTCTCTTCCCGATCTTCTTCCTTCTCAAAACCCTAGCCGACCGACTCATAACCTAGCCGACGCCCCTCTCTTCCACCCGTCTTCTCGACCCATCGTCTTCTAAAAGCCGAAGGTCACAATGGCACCGAGGTAATCTCTTGATCTCTACTGTTTATTGTCTTTGGCAGGTCATGTTATCATGTTCTTACTGTCACTATGGTTTGTGCTCGGTGGCTTGCCCATGGCCGGTGCTCTTTCCTTGTTCCCATTGTCCTAATTGTTAGAAAGAAACCCACTGATGGTGAGGGAACCTCTAAGGAACCGACCGAGAAATCCAAATCCAAAGCTCCTGCTCCCTCTCGACCCCAACCAGCTAGTTCCAGTAGATTTTCTAACTAACAGTTTGAACAAGCGTTTAAACAGAGGACATTCAAGTTACTTCCTTGTCGATCTGTTGATAAGAAGTTCATGCAGGAATTTTGTCCCTCTATTTTAGAAACCATTGCCTACTACAAGCTCGATTCTTTGGTTTTTCTAGAAAGGGACATCAACTTTGACCTAGTATCTGAATTCTACAACAATCTTCATCAGCCCGGTGATGGTATCTATAGAACTAGAGTCGCTAAGAGATCTATCGATTTCTCCATTGCAGAATTCTTTGAGTATCTAGATTGCTGAAGGAGTTCAGGAAATCCTTTTTCTATTTATCCTGATTTACCCGTCCCATTGCTTCCCCCACTTGATGTATCATCTGACACCATCCATGAGTATTTCTTTGGACATCCTAGACCGGATGGGCTAGATGAGTTAGATTCTGAGTTCCCTACTTTCGCAGCTTTGAAACTTTCTGCCTCCGATTATATTCTTTTTAAGATTGTCACGAACTATCTCCTACCAATCACATCCAAACCCCTGGCTGAGATCCGATCATTTCATTGTCTGATGCTCTATGGGTTGCGTCGGCGTCTCGATTTTGATATCATGTCGAGCATCTACACTTCGATCATCTCATATAGTCAGCTTAGCAGCTTCACTGTTTATATGCCTTATGGGCATATAATTACTGATTAGCTTGAGACCCTGGGTGTTGACGTCTCTAGGGGGAGGATGGTAAAGATGGTTAGGCAGGATTGCCGACTTGGGAAACGGGCATTTTCCAAGTCTGGTATCATAGGCCAGAATGGGGCAGTTCGGTGGAAGGATGGGAGAGCACTTGGTGAGCTACCACGGGCGCTTCCACGACAGGCTGCTGTTGCTGAGTACGGAGAGGCGGATCCGGATCTGCGCTGGCAGATTGCAGAGCTGGAGAGCCGCTTTGATCAGCACGATGAGATGATATCTGCTGAGCTGGATGGCCTGCGTATTCGGATAGACCAGCGCTTCGATGATCTGCGCAGTCGGCAGGTGGTGACACAGCAGTTGCTACTCGGATGGATGGTGCGCTACCCGCCTCCGCAGTCTTACCCAGGCTATCCATCCTCCAGCGTGCCGCCTCAGGATTTCACCCCTCCTGCCGATGATGGTGCTGTTCCTCAGTGTGAGGATATTGATTGATACAGTTTGTTTGTTGACTGTCTGTATGTTGATGCTATTTGTTAGTTTGTCTGACCTGGATGTTTGCACTTCTGATGCTACTCATGTACTTATGCTACTCAGTTTTATATTTGCTTGCTCTTTATTATGCTTCATTTTCTATCGGCTATTAATATGTTGTTCACTTGCGTGTCTTGTTTGTCCTTTATTTCTTTATTACTGTCTTATAATACACTTAGACGGAATTCTAAGTACTTTAAGAAACAGACAGTAAGGGTTAAGGGGGAGTTTTTTAAGTTATCTTACCTTATTAGCACCTTTTCGGTATTTGACAAAGGGGGAGAAGATAACTAAGTTTAGATGAATGCAAATTTGATTTTAGAAGACCCTCACATAGTGTTGTATCCGTCTTAGGGGGAGGATCTTGATTCCCCTAAAATTATGAAAATTTGAACAATTATGATCTAAACTTAAATCGTGTTGTCAAACAACAAAAAGGGGGAGATTGTTGATACAGTCTGACCTGGCTGTTGTTTTGATGTTGACACTGATTTAAGTTTGTATCAGATATTAATTAAACTCAGAATGACTACTGATCGAGGTTGATCAGTTGGGAGGGAAAGTCCTGGTAAGTGAAGCCAGGCAAGGGAAAATCCAGATGGGTCAAGGTTGACCAGACATCTGGTGAAAAGTCCAAACAGGGAGCTTGGCACGGGAAAAGTCCAAGTATGGTGACTTGGCACGGAATGGTCAGAGAGGGCTCGGTAGCTCGTTCTCTGGACCGGACGAAGTCGGAGAGGGCTCGGTAGCTCGTTCTCCGGACTAGGTCAGAGAGGGCTCGGTAGCTCGTTCTCTGGACCGGACGAAGTCGGAGAGGGCTCGGTAGCTCGTTCTCCGGACTAGGTCAGAGAGGGCTCGGTAGCTCGTTCTCTGGACCGGACAAGGTCAGAGAGGGCTCGGTAGCTCGTTCTCAGGACCAATCCTAGTATCACATAGGCGTTGGATCGGTCAACAGATTGATTGTCTGATCGGTGCACAGACCGATCTGGTGAAACTAGGTTTGCTGATCGGTCTGGTGACCGATCAGGAAACACTCTGTCTGTAGACCGATCAGGAAACACTCAGTAGCCTACTGAGTGTAATCTGATCGGTCTGTAGACCGATCAGGAGACGATGTCGCGAGAAGGAAAAAGGCAGGGGATCGGTCTGTGGACCGATCCATATGCACTCTGATCGGTCTGTAGGACCGATCAGGCCATATCCTGATCGGTCTTGGGACCGATCGGGTGACGATCTTAGGAGTGCGAGGAACCGCCATTAAGCCCTGATCAGTCTGCAGACCGATCAGGCCATACCCTGATTGGTCTTCACGGCCGATCAGACATCAATTCAAAGGTGTGGATCGGTCCGCTGACCGATCCACCTCACTGTCTGCACACACTGTCAGGTTCTGCTGGTTTCTGATTCGTTTGAACTAATCAACTTCTGCTGTGAGCTTTATGTGGTGCAGGTTGCAGGTTCCATTCCAGTGCTTAATTTCAAATTAAGCCTCATTAAAGGAATAAGACAGAGCTTACTTTTTTCTGTGTATCACTGCGATGAGGGAAGATTGAGCATCAACGGATACTGATGCTAACAGACTGCAATCTCTGTTCGCGATCAGCTTGACTCCTGTGGGTTGGTTGGAGCTCAGAAGACACCAACAAGACCAAGGATGGTATTGGTGTGAGTTCAGAAAACTAGCTGAGGAGGAAGAGTGATTGGCGATGCTTGTGTTTACAGCAGAGATTCGACGCAGAGTTTCTGCAGCGAAAGAGCAAAGGCATAAGAAGAGAGACGAGGAAGCAAGGAATAGAGCTCTCGGTTGATGGTGTGAAACAAGCTGTGCTGTGCTTTGTGCTTGAAGAGAGGCTGTATTCTTGTGTTCCTGCTTGTGCTTATTCTTCCCTGATTGTGGCTGTGAGCTTCCTTTGATCATTTCACTTGAGCCACTACTGTAAGTCTTGTGCTTAATTTCTTACTGCTGATAAAGACTTTGTGGAGAGGTTACTCCACCGAGAAGGAGAATCCTTTAGCCGGATAGCTTCCGGGGTGTGATCTATCGGAAGATCAAGGGATCGTCCACCTTACGGACACGCCGAGGAGTAGGGGCAAGTTATCCCCGAACCTCGTAAATCTCTGAGTTAGTGTGCTGTGTTCTCTCTTTGTTTTAGTTTTCTAATTCCGCTGTGCTAACAAAGTTCTTGAAGAAAATTGTGTTTAGTATTTTTCAAAGAGGCTATTCACCCCCCCCTCTAGCCATCTAAGATCCCAACAGTGAGATCGTCCAAGAGCCGATCTGGAGTTGGCTGATCGGGAGTTAACTTGCTGAGAGAACCAGGCCTGGACATAACCAAGCCGTGAGAGCCCGACCAGTCAGATTTGGGTCAGATATTACCTCGACTGCCTCCCCTATCTTAGACCAGGGTGTCTCAAATCTGGGGTCCTGGTCTGTGAAAACTCGACCGAGAATCAAGTTGCTGACGACGGGCATACGATCCTACTTCTTTTTTCTTTAACTGTTGACTGTCACACCCCCTTGACTTCTGACTGCCCGACTTTATCAGACTCTACCATTATGCACCGTATCACAAGGCTTCCTCCAAGTCTAATCGAAGGAGGCTCAGGTCAGACTGACTAGACTCAAGCTATGGTTTCCTATTCCACCATGACGTCCTTAAATGCTGCTCCTTTTCCTAGATTCTCGGAAGTGTAACCTGTTTAATCACCCAATCAACCTCGAGGGAAGAGCCGTATAAACCCTTCGAAGCTGACTCTTCACATCTTCCTCTTTAAAAGGGGTTGGCTCCCCTTACACCATTAAATAAATGTAAATATGGTCGAACTTCAGTCTTTGTTTCTTTTTTATTTCTTCCCTGCCACTTTTTTTATTTTAGGCAGGCCCCAAGGGAGGTTAATGAAGGCTTTGTTTGTTGGTAACCTGCACGAGAATAAGAGTGTAAAAGGCTAACCCATGAGTTACTAAGCGTGGTAATGTGCTTGTTTATAGCTCATATTAAGGCGCGAGGGCGAGAGTCTGAAATCCTGCCCAAGAGGCCGTTGGTCGTGAGAGCAAGCTCACTTATAATTCGCGTTGGGGCGAGAGTCTGAAATCTCAACCGAAAGGTCATTGGTCGTGAGAGCAAGCTCACTTAGAACTCGCGCTGGGGGCGAGAGTCTAGAAGCGTAAGAGCATGCTCACTTATAACTCGTGCTGAGGTGAGAGTCTGGAATCTCGACCAAGAGGTTGTTGGTCGTGAGAGCAAGCTCACTTATAACTCGCGCTAGGGTGAGAGTCTGGAATCCCGACCGAGAGGTCGTTAGTCATGAGAGTAAGCTCACTTAGAACTCACGCTGGGGCGAGAGTCTGGAGGTGTGAGAAGCATGCTCACTTATAACTCACGCTAGGGTGAGAGTCTGGAATCCCGACCGAGAGGTCGTTGGTCGTGAGAGCAAGCTCACTTAGAACTCGCGCTGGGGCAAGAGTCTAGAGGTGTGAGAGCATGCTCACTTATAACTCGTGCTGGGGCGAGAGTCTGGAATCCCGATCGAGAGGTCGTTAGTCGTGAGAGCAAGCTCACTTAGAACTCGCGCTGGGGCGAGAGTCTGGAGGCATGAAAACATGCTCACTTATAACTCGCGTTGGGGCGAGAGTCTGGAATCCCGACCGAGAGATCGTTGGTCGTGAGAGCAAGCTCACTTAGAACTCGCGCTGGGGCGAGAGTCTGGAGGCGTGAGAGCATGCTCACTTATAACTCATGCTGGGGCGAGAGTCTGGAATCCTGACCGAGAGGTTGTTGCTCGTGAGAGCAAGCTCACTTAGAACTCGCGCTGGGGCGAGAGTCTGAAGTGAGCTCAAGCTCAACTATAACTCGCGCTGGGGTGAGAGTCTGGAATCCGGACCGAGAAGTGATCGGGAGGTCTGATCAGGACTTGACCAGGAATGGATCTGGAGGTCTGATCAGGACTTGACTTGGAGACCTGATCGAGAATGTATCTGGAGGTATGACCAGGACTTGATCTGGAGATCCGACCAGGATTTAATCTGGAGACCTGACCATGACTTAATCTGGAGGCCTGACCAGGAGTTGATCTGGAGATCTGACCAGGATTTGATCTGGAGACCTGACCAGGACTTGATCTAGAGGCCTAACCAGGAGTTGATTTGGAGATCTGACTAGGATTTGATTTGGAGACCTGACCAGGAAGTGTCCTGAACGAGCAGCCTTTGTGGCTTGAAGGGATTATGCTCGGGGACTTACCCCAACGCTCCTGCGACTACAAAGTGCAACACATAAGGTTTTAGTCAAATTTAAACCTTACTCTGATTTCAAGGTGGAGTAAAGGCGCCGAATTTTGATTAACACTTCCCGCCGTCTTCTTATTCGTTTCCCAAGGTCGCCGCATGAAATTTTCAGTCCTCGAGGCATGGTCTTCACAAGGTAGGGCATTCGTGTTTGCATACCCCCCTCCATGATTTTTCTGTCACTTCCATCATAAATGTCCTTTCATAGGCAGATGACACGTGCCCCACTAACTTAACTCGTCATAATGTATGACACACGTTTTTTGCACGTTACCCCAAATCGCTTCTGCTTCTCGATCTGACGGCTAACGTGCATTATGTCATTTCAGTTGTCCAGCTCGCTTCCCGATGTTTTCTAAGGGTTTTGGATTAAAAACCCTAAAGGTTGTCCGTCGTTATTCCCTATCGCTTCGACTTCCTTCAAGCTTTCTTTTCCTTCTTGCTTTCGCTAGCTCACCTTCTTCTTCGTGTCTTGCCTTTGCCTTCTGTAAGTACTCTTCCTTCTCCATCTTCCACTCCTTCTTTCGATCCTATAATGGCCGGCGAGATGAAAGTGCCCTAGTATACGTACTTCTATTCTGACTTGGATAAGAGTGATCTTAGGGCGGTTCAGTCGAGTTTGCAACTTTCTGAAGCCAACAAGTTTCGTCCTCCGGGGCCTAATGACCATCCTTCCTCCTCTCCTACCAGTTTTGTGACCTTTTTTAAGGGTCAGCTCCTTGGCGGTCTTCGCTTTCCTATCCATTCGTTCTTTTCTTCTTTGAGTAGGTACTTCGGCGTTTCACTATCCCAATTCACCCCCAACACCTTACGCGCTATGTGTGGGATGGTGATCCTTTGTCGTCTATATCAAATCCTCTTGACCCCGCAACTTTTCCACCATTTTTACACCCTCATTCAGAGTCGGGTGTTTTAATGGTGCAATCCAAGGTTGGGTACAAGTTTTTCGAAGGGATGCCTTCTTCCAACAAGGGTTGGAAGTCTAGATTCTTTTATGTCCAATTGCCCAAGTCAGCACCTTGGCCTGTTGAGTAGCGCTACACTCTTCAAACTCCCTTTGAGCTGCGCGACCACCAACATCAACCGAACTACCACACGACTTTTGAAAAATTTGAACGCGTGCAACTTCGGCTCTCCTTGCTGCTGCGAGAGAGTGTGTTACACACTTTTGGGCTTAGCCCTATCTGACCGACATTGGGCACTCCTTTTGGTAAGATCCAATGTCCCAACTTCCCAGTCTTCACTAACTGAGGTATTTTCCATTGGTTTTACAGAAGCCGCCATGTTTCGTGCTTACGCCCTCGACTCCTCTAAATTGCCTAGCGATGTTCTGAAGAAGCTGGGCCAAGAGATTTTAGCGGGCCAGGAGGTTTCTCAGGCCCCTCAGGCCAGCGCCCCAGCAGAAGTTTCCTCGCAACAATCTGGGGATCATGAGGCTCAGGGAACTTAATCCCTCCCCATTAAGGTGGCCGCCGGTGAGAGGGCTCCCTCTCTAGCCCCCGAAAAGTGCTTGCGCCTCCAACGCAAGAGGAAGCGAGTTATCCCATCAGTCCAAACTTCTCCATCAAGGCCTCTCCTATCGCAAGTTTCCTCCAAGGCTAAAACCCCGTGCCGGGTGGCCCCTTCTTCGGCAACAGAGATTGTGACCTCTTCTCCTGTTCTTGTCTTCGTCCAGGAGCAAACCAACCCCCGAACCGGAGACGAGCCCGGGGACTCCTCAGCCCCCTCTCTTCCCCGTTTTGCTCCAATTTCAGCACTTGCCTCTTCTTCCCACCCCAAGGAGCGCCTCAAGAGCAAGTATGCCTTCATCTTCTCCTTCCAATTGTCGTCTCTGCAAATGCTAGACCACATTCCTTCTGCCAGCGCCTCTCCCCTCTATGGTCAAGTGAAATTCATGGGGCCTAGTCGAGTCATGAAAAACTGCCGCCGACCAAATTTTGGAAAGCCCGCCACTGGAGTTAGCCAACCTATTCTCCAATCGGCTAGTATCGGTGAGTTTCTTCTTTCTTTTTCATACCCTTGGGATAATGCTAATGCTAATCCTCCCTTGCTTTTAACAGACCTGTGCCCTGGGACTTAGCATATCATAATACGTGGCTAGTCTGTAGCGAGAGAACGAGTCTTTGAGGGCTCGCCTTCGGGAGCTGGAATCTCCCATGACCACCAGCCACGTTTTTTATTTAACTGCCCTCGACAACCTGGTGTAGTCCAATCTTCAGACTGCCGAGGAGCAGACCCAAGTCACCAGGGGCATGACTCAAGTGGAGTCAGAGAGGGTACAGACCTTACAGACAGCCCTGAAGACTAGCGAGTCTAAGCTCAAGTTTGAAGATTGAGGCGCGCCTAGATTTTAAATGATTTGGAGGAGAAGGAAGCTGAGCTAACTATCGTCTCTCTGCGGCTATGGGAGCTGCAAGAGGCCCACACCGCTCTAGAGAAGGATCAGGCAACCAAGAAGGCAGATCTATCTGCTAGCATCGATCGGGAAGCCTCCCTTCAAAAGCAGTGAGAGGTAGGCATGACTACCCTTAAGTCCCTCCAAGCAGACCTCTCCAAGGCCAAGGACGAGGCCACCACTACACATTAGGAGCTAGTGATGGTCCGAGCCGATGCTGACAAGCCCACGAATGAACTGAAGGATTATCAGGCCGGTGAGGCTGCCCGTTTGGAAACTCACAAGGTCATCTACCTTCCTTCCAAAGAATTTGGAGCGAAGATAGACACTCTCATCGATCGGATGGTCTGCTACAGTGGTGTAGGGGCCCTATTGCAGCTTTGTGAGAAAGGTTACCTTCGGTTAGCCCCTCTTGACAATTTCTTGGACAAGGGTCGCCTTCTCCAAGAGCTTCCCGACGACACCTTTCATTCTTTTGATGATTAACCTGTGCTTATCTTGTACCCTTCTCTTCCATGAATGTACACTTGGATTTTGAAAATTATTAAAGGCATATGTCTGGGTGGATGAACCTGGTGTCATGTATTGTTCGCTTAGTAAGTTCACGTATATCTCACGCTACTTCCTACTTGCTATGTTCAAGCAGTTTGTTAAACACTTATCCCTCCGCAGAGGTTTTGTTGACTTAGCGTCCTTATAGGCGTCAAGGCACGCAATCGGTCAGGTTTTTTTACCTGACCGGGCATCTATCCAGACCAGTCCGTTTAATGTCCCGACCGGGTTTGGCGATTAGGCGACCCGATTAGTTGCTTTGTTTGACCAGTCTACTCCATAGTTTCACGCAATCTAGCTACCCACCCAATCACGAGCCACGGTACTCGAGAGTTTCGAGAGCGAACCACTGTAGCATCGCCTATTCCCGAAGCCACAGCAAACCTTTATCTCCCTTATGTCTCTCACCTCTGCTATTTCCGACACGCCTCCTTAGCACGGTTTTCTCGAATGATCCTATGACTATTGTTGCTTTTAAGTTTATGGCTAATGCCAGCTACTTTACACTGAACCACTTAATGGGTCCTGATAACGAGGCCCTCTGTGCCCCCCCCCCCTTGACAGCTATAAATATCTTTTCCCTTCCGCTTTACTAAACTTTTCGTCTCCATAGTAAGCCTTCCTCTTTTTTCTGGTACCGACTGTCCTCTACCCCTTGTGCTTCGTGTTTGCACCATCTCATGGATTCGCCTCCGCCTACCTATGCTCCTAGAGTTTCGACCTTCACCGGCGTGAATCTGGATGATCTTCGCTTCTCGTATGAAATCTCTATGGTCATGCACATCATCATACCTTCTGAGGTTCACAGGGTCTCTTCCCCTCCGGCAGAGTACGTGACCTTCTTCAAAGAGCAGTTTGTTACTGACCTCCGCTTTCCCATTCACCATTTCTTTTCCGAAGTGAGTCGTTATTTTCGCATCCTCCTTTGTCAACTTACCCCTAATTCCATGAGGATTTTGTCTGGATTCGTCCTCCTCTGCGAAGTGTGCAACATATCCTGGACTCCCCGCTTATTCCACTACTTCTTTACCCCTCACTGTCACAGTGAGGGCATTTTCCGTCTACAAGCCCGCACTTGAACTACCTTTTTTGTTCCCCTCCCATCCTCAGACTCGGAGTGGAAAGAAAAATATTTCTTCTTAAGCTTTCCCCTAGCCGTGGAATGACCTACCCAGTGGAGCTCAACTCTTCCTTCGGCGCCACCTCTAGGGGATTTTCAGACAAACCTTGATTTACAGAGGCCTCCGCACAACTAGGATGTTGGCGCTTGGACCTACTCAGACTGCTGACAGAGGACGTACTATTTCTGTTTAGGTTGAGTTGTATCTCTTCAGAGCTACCACATTCCTTAAGTATGGCTTACTCTATCCCGACTGACCTTCGTCCCCCTATTCTGATTTTGATGCTCTTCTTGCAGCAAACACTCTAGCTCGAGCATCCCCGATCAGGCCTATTCTCCTGAGCGATTTGGAAATAAACCGTCGAGGATGCATAATAATGGGTAGGAGGGGTCTCTCGCATCTTGTTCCCCTACCCATAGGGGTGAATGCCTCAACTGCTCCTCGATCGGCTGCTCGAACAACCCCGTACATTCGCTTCGCTCCTGAGCCTTCAAGGAATGCTCCTCCCGTGCCTCCCTTTCGTAGGCCCCGAACTCCATCAGAGGAGTCGAATTCAGATGAGCAGCCACTTCTTCGATGGGCCAGATACTGACCTATGGAACCCGGTCTGGCATCTGAGACCCCGACTGTTCTTCCATCGCCCCGACTGCTCTTCCATCGCCCCGACTAGCCTCTACTTCCGTTCCTGATCCACAACTTCCGAGCGATCCTGTTAGGCTGCCTCGAATCAGGGCTGGAGCTGAGTGAGGGAAGGCTCTGGCTGTTAATGAAGAAATTGACCCAGGGCGGCAATATAGATCCAGCACCCCGGTCAGACCTTCTCCTCGACCGACCGCTTCCGCTCAACCTGTCCCTTCCGTTCATCCTGGGTCTGCCCCTTCTTCATCTGGCCCTTCTACTTAGCCAGGATCTGCTCCTACCCCACCTAGTCCCTCTACTCAACTAGGATCTGCTTCCACATAGTCGGGCCCTAGCGGGACCACCCCAGACTCTTCCTGGACTCGCTATTCCCGCTTCCATGCCACTCTGCCCACAAAGTGGAGATTTCGATGTTATCCCGCCTCCCCTGCTCGCGCTATCCTATTGTGGGGTCGCTTAGCAACTCAATGGGAGCATACCATGCAGGCGATGGACACCCGCGCATTGCCTGGCCGGGTGGACCTAGCCTCTGAAACTGCCACTATGGTAAGCTTCAGCTCTCTCTGACAACTATCCTCCTCCTATTTTGTCTTCCTGTTCTCACTCCTCCGTGATTATCAATAGATGTTTGCCCACTCGTTCCGCTTAAATCATACATTCCTGCACATAAATCGATTTAATAAGATCTTAAAGGACTGGGTTGCAGACCTGGAGTCTCAAATCTCCGACCTTGCTGTAGTCGTGTCCCGACTTAAGGTGGAGGTGGAGACTTTGAAGAAGGTGAACGCCTCCCGGGACCAAACCTTAGAAGAGGCCCAATTAGAGATCATCCGTCTCTGAGATGACAAGAGCAAGCTTAAAGTTTTCCTACAGACGTCTGAGACTAAGTGTCAAGAGGCTCAGTCAGAGCTGTCTCAACGATCTGCAGCTCTGGAGGACTTCAAGCTTATACATAAGCAAGAGATGGATCGTATGGCCCATGAGCTAAATTCTCAGGACCTGCTTATTATGAACCAGAGACGGGATTTGGAGTCTCAGGCAACAGAGCTGGGCTCTTTGCAGACAGAGCTGCCTCAAGCTCAGTCTGCCTTATCGAGCTCCGTTATTGCCTTAGAGACCTATAAGGCTGGGGAGAGCCACCACTTGCAAGCGAGCCGAGAAGAATATTTACACTCTTCAGAGTTTGACTCACAGGTGGGGGATCACTTCATCAAGTCCATGGCTCATGGTGCGGTAGGGGCACTTTAACAACTTAAGGAGAAAGAATATCTGTCCTCTGTCCCTCCTGAAGATTTTTTGGATCATCGTCGCATCCTCAGAGAGATGCCCGACAATATATTCGCAAAATTCAAATAACTTGTGTATGAACATTATATTATACTCTATTAATGTTCACTTACTGTTGTTGCTACTTTCTTTTTAGATTTTATGCCTTCTTCTTAGTCTTAACTTAGTGGGGTTTGAGTTGTTTAACTCGAGCGCGGGGGCTTGATCGGGTCTTAAAAAAGATTCATGAGTGTTCTAAACCAAGATATCCCGACCTGACATTTCATGCCCAACCGGTCATATCTTCCCGATCTCAAGTCTTACAAAGTACAATAGGGCTGGAGGTAGATAGCACTCCAAGGACGAACTAACTTCTTACCTTGAGCGTCTTGCAGATAGTAGGTGTTGGAACCCCAAGGGTGTTTTGGTGTGATCAACAAGTTAAGTTAGGTCTTGTGTGTTTCTAACATTGTGTCTAAGTGTGCAAGAGCTTAGAAGCACAGGTAGTTGAGCGGAAGACGAAGCTAGCGAGAAGGACGGCACGCTGTGCGTTCGAGGGACGAGGCGCTGTGGAAGAGTATACCGGCGGACGAGAAGGAAGCGTGCGGTGGTTCCGAGGGATGAGAAACCGAAGCAAAAAACTGCTCGAGGAGCAAGAGACGTAGCTATCGAGAAGGTCGGCACGGGGTGCGACTGAGGGACGAAAACTGCGGATGAGTACGCTGGTGGACGAGAACCACGCGGCGATTCCGAGGGACGAGAAGCCGGAGCGGAAGCCTGCTCGAGAAGACCGGAAGTTGGGTTCGGGTGAGCCCTATTCCGGATGGCAGAGATCACCCAAGTTAGCGGAAGACTCGGTCTAAGGCAAACGGAGCCGGAGCAGAAGACCCGGGCTGAAAAAGTCAACGAGGTTAACTTTCTTGCCCGGGGCGCCCGAAACAGTCCGGGGTGCCCCGACCGTATTGGGGTGCCCGGACCGTACCGGGGCGCCCGGAACGTATCGGGGCGCCCGGAAGTCGATATTTGACCAGATCGAGATTTGACTCGATCTAAACGTTGGGGATAAAGTTTTATCCCCCCCAGGGCGCCCGGAACCCTTCGGGGCGCCCCGACCAAAGCTATAAATATAGCTTTAGTCCAGAAGCTTTTCAACGAACTCACGAATTATAATTTCAACACTTGTGTGCTTTAGTTTAGAGTTAAACTTCTATTTTCAACACTTCATTGCTGTAAAAGGCTTCTCCGGCTGAAGGAGATACTAGTGCTTCATCTTCCTTGGATTAACAACCTTCCTGGTTGTAACCAAGTAAATCGCTGTCTGCCTTTTACTTCCTTTATGTTTTATTGTGTACTTTAGTTATGCAAGTGTTAGTTTAAGAGTTCGAGAATGGTTGGTTTTTGTTTTTGTGTTTGTAGGCTATCCAATCCCCCATTCTAGTCGGCCCCCAACGGTCCTACAGTATAGGCACCCGACTCTAACCTTTTAACAACTTTATACAGACCGTCCCACTGAGGTGTCAATTTGGTTACCTCCCCTACGAGCTTTGTCCTCTTCCACACTAAGTCCCCTTCTCTGAAGAACCGGGGAATCACCCTTCTATGATTCTATCGTAATTCTGACGCATCCTTTGCCGATATGTCATTAATCGGGTAGCTGCCCGCTCACGAATTTCACTAATAAAATCCAACTCTGAAAGTCGTCGCTCGACATTTCCTTTGTCATATAGCATTCTTCTTATTGAGGGCACCCCAACCTCTATAGGCACCACAACCTCACTGCCGTAGACCAGGTGAAATGGGGTGAGTCCTATTCTTTCTCGTGGGGTCGTGCAGTAGGCCTAGAGGATGTTGGGCAACTCTTCTACCCAATCGCCTCCAACATAATCCAGTTTAACTTTCAACCCTTGAACTATCTCTCTGTTGGTAACTTTTGTCTGCCCATTGCTTTGAGGATAAGCTACGGATGTGAAGGCCTGGGTTATGCCAAATCCTTGACATTAGGCCTGAATTTTACGGCCTTGGAACTGTCTTCCGTTATCTGAAACCAACTTGTGCGTTATTCCAAATCGGCAGAGGATGTTCTTCCATAAGAATTGAATAACAACTCCCTCAGTGATCCTGGTCAGGGCTTCTGCTTCCACCCATTTAGAAAAGTAGTCCACTGCCATGAGCAAGAACCGTTTCTGACCTGGTGCCATCGGGAATGGTCCCATAATATCCATGCCCCATTGGTCGAAGGGGCATGAGACTATTGAGGTTTTCAGCATGTCGGTCGGCTGATGGGTCAGGTTTTGATGCTTTTGGCAGGATAAACAAGTATTCACCAGTCGTTGAGCGTCTTTCTGCAGAGTAGGCCAAAAATATCCGGCCAGCAATACTTTTCAAGCCAGCGTCCTTCCCCCTGTGTGGTTACCGCAACATCCTTGATGTACCTCTCATAGAGCATACTCTGCCTCCTCCGTTCCTAAGCATTTGAGTAGCGGTATGAAAAATGTCTGCATGTATAGCTAGTCCCCGATCAAGGTAGACACATGAGCTCTTTTCCTGATCAACCTCGCTTCTTCCGGATCAACAGGCAGGACGCCTGATAACCATGATTTTACTGCATTATTTTGATTCATATATGCATGGTTTGATGTTGATTTCATAGGTTAAAATCATGGTTACATCACATTTTGTGCATTGTGTGTATTTTTGGACTTAATTGCAAATTACTTTATTTTTATATTATTTGATGCTAATATTTGATTCTTATTTTGTAGGCATTAAAGGATCTTGAATTTGGATCTATTTGGACCGAAATTGGGCTCGAATCGGAGTTCAAACAAGAAGATCAAGCTTTGGAGCATTATGAGTCATTCATCAAGAATAGGACAGATCTGGACCATCCATTGAAGATCTGGCCGATCCAACCTAATGGAGAGCAGATCTAAGCCATTGATGAAGATCCAGAAGTTTTGATCCAGATCTGAGTTCATCCAACCATTGATCCAGCAGGATTTATCTGGGCCGTTCATTGAAGATCGGCAGATCTGGGCCATCCAGTGATGATCTGATCGATCCGACCTAAGGGAGGGTAGATCCAGACTCTAGATCAAGATCAGTACCTTCGGATAGGATTTTGGGCAAGCTTTTACCGTTGATTTAGCTCCAAATTGCTCCTAGCCGTCCGTTCAAATCTGGATCAGATTTAAAACAGAAGCTACAGTTCCCTTTCTTCTTCGTCGATTCCTCCACACACAGCAGCCTCGTCCTCGCGGTAATCTTCCAGATTTCGGCCCCATTCCTTCTCCAATCAATCTCCCGAGCTTCTATCTTGGTGGTGAGCTTCTCGGCGGCGACATCCCGATCATCTGGAGCCTTCGGAGAGTGTTCTCTCCGGTGGAATTTGGCTCGCGGCATCTTCCTTTTCCAGCTCGATTTGGCGGTGGTCCTCCAAATCCAAGCTCTGATTCCCATCAACAACATTCGGAGGTGGTCTTCCGGTGTTCCTGAGCTTCACTCGACGTTCATCCGCGTTCCACAGCCTTCCATCAGATCCAGAGGTAGATTTCCAGATTTTCGGCATTTTCTTGGGTTTAGGGTTGTTTCAGCTCGTCGGGGGTGGTCCGTCGGCGTTTTTGAACCTTCCTTGAGCTGATACGTAGCTTAGACGATCCATTGAGGTCCAAAGTTGGGTGGTTTCGACTTTGGCACTCTTGTGTGACAGCTTGAGTGTGAAACTTGTGGAATTGATTATGAGAATGGATTGGTTTACCTTTTTAGTTGATTTTATTACTGTTTTATAGCTTAGATCAGATTCATTTTATGTTCATTATGTTTTTAGCAAGTAGTTAGTATTTTATTACCTTGTTGAAGCTTAGTTTAAGTCTTATTTGATGCTTGATTAATTGTTTAGTTGGGTAGTTTCAAATTAGGGTTTGAATTGTTGCTGTAGATCAGATTTAATTGCTTCTCGTCATTTCCTATTTAGTTTTAGAATGTGGTGATGATTTAATTATAATGTAGGGTGACAATGCATTATGGTTTGATTGTTGGCACACAAGTAGATTTCACTATTGCTTTAGATTAATTTCTTATTCGCTGTGCTTTACTTTTGTTAGATTTAGATTTAAAGTTTTTAAATCCCCAACTCCATTTTTATATAGAAAACCCCCAAAAAAATAGGAATAAAAGACAATCCTAAATTACATTCTACCGTTGGTTCCTCGGATCGATCCTGGGCTCGTTACTACAACATTATTGTTTAATTAAGGGATTCAGTGAAATATACATTTGTACAATTTGATTAGCGGATGTGACAGATTCTCGTCTTATCAACGCCCTACTGAAGATAAATGATCATCGAGGCCCTCCAGTCGATCGACTCCTCAATATTGTTCTGCAAGTTTATCTGAGCTATTAGGAAGGTCTGGGCTATCGACCTGTCTAGCACACAAGTGGTTAAAGAGCTAACCATTTTAGCTAGTTCGTCAGCCCTTTGATTATCTGCTAAGGGAATCTTAGTTACCATGACTTCCTTGAAATCCTCTTTCATCTTCTCATATGCTTCCCGGTATAACTGCAGCTTGTCACTGTTAAATTCGAAGTTACCTGCTACTTGTTGGGCTACAAGCTGAGAATCTGAATAAACAACCACCCGGGCAGCTCCGACATGCCGAGATTCTTGTAGCCCTGCCAATAGTGCTTAATATTCTGTCTCATTATTCATGGCTCTAAAATTTAATCTGACGACCAACTGAAGGATATCCTCTTAAGAGGATATCAGAAGGATACCGACTCCGCTTCCTTGTTGGGTGGAGAATCCGTTTATATAGACCTTCTAGGTTTTTTCAGAATCCGTTTGATGGACCTCCATCATAAAATCTGCTAGGGTCTGCGCCTTAATTGTCATTCGGAGCTGGTATTGTATGTCATACTCTCCCAACTCAGTGGCCCATTTGATGAGGCAGCCTGCTACCTCCACATTAGTGAGAGTCTTACCCATGGTGCTATTGGTTAGGACTGTGATGGGGTGTGCCAGGAAATAAGGTCTTAAGCAGCGACCCATGAGTACCAGTCCATAGACTAATTTTTTCAGGGTCATGTATCGGGACTCGACCTCTTTCAATAAGTGGCTGTAGAAGTACACTGGTCGATGTACATCATCCTGCTATTTTACCAACACCGCCCTCACGACCTCAGGGGTGACTGACTGGTAAACCCAGAGCGGCTCTTCAGCAGTAGGTTTGAACAGTGAAGGTAAGGTCGTCAGGTGCTTTTTTAATTCCTCGAAGATCTGGTTGCACTCTTCATCCCATTGAAATTTGGTTGCTCTCTTGCACTTTGAAGAAGGGCAGGGCTTTATCCGCAGACCGAGATATGAACCTGGACAGTACAGTTATTCTGCCCACCAACTTCTGAGCTTCCTTCAGATTCTGAGGCGCCTTCATATCTCGAAGTGCCCGGACCTTCTCCAGATTAACTTCAATTCCTCGCTCAGTAACGAGGTATCTCAAGAATTCCCCCCCCCCCCCCGGGAGCTCCCAACAGGCATTTCAATGGATTCAACTTCAGCCCATACTACCATAGTGTGTCGCAAGTTTCTTCCATGTCGGCAATCAAATTTATGGCTAGAGTGGATTTGATGAGGATGTCATCCACATAGACCTCCACATTCCACCTTATTTGCTCCCGGAATATCTTATCCATCATCCTTTAGTAGGTAGCTCTGGCATTCCTCAATCCAAAAGGCATGATGGTATAACAAAAGGTACCATCTCCCGTAATGAAGCTGACCTTCTCCTGATCTTCCTGTGCCAGAGGGATCTAGTGGTATCCTTGATAAGCATCGAGTATGCAAATTCTTTCACAGCCCGAGGTCGAGTTAACCATCTGATCAATCCTGAGCAGCGGGTAGCAGTCCTTAAGGTTGGCACGGTTGAGATCTCGGAAGTCGATGCAGTCTCTCCACTTATTGTTGGGTTTAACTACCAGGACCACATTAGAGAGTCAGGACATGAATTATACTTCTCTAATGTGACCTGTTTTCCTGAGCTGATCTACCTCAGCTCGGATAATCTTATTTTGCTTGGCTGAGAAATTCCTCTTCTTCTGCTTGACTGGTCGGGAATCAGGCAGAAGGTGTAATTTGTATTCAACCACCTCGGGCTTGACCCCAGGTAGCTCTTCGGGTGACCAAGTGAAGACGTCCTTATTGCGAGTCAAGCATTAGACCAGGTCCGTCTTGACTTCGATAGGCAGGTCGCTTGATATGCGGGTGAGGCTCTCCGATCATTCGGAATAGAGCTGGACCTCCTCCCAAGGGATGGGCTCCTCTTGGATGACGTGGATCCTGTCATCCTGGGTTCTCTGAGTCTTGCGGGCCTCCACCTTCACCATGTCTATGTAACACCTGTGAGAGAGCAATTGCTAACCTTTAACTTCCCTGACCTGATCTCCCACAGGGAATTTAATCTTCTGATAAAAAGTGGAGATGGTCACCCGGAACTCGTGCAGCGCCGATCTCCCCAATATGACGTTGTACGAGGACAGTGAATCCACCACTATGAAGGTGCTCCTCTGCACCCTCACCAAGGGCTCGCTACCCAAGGATTTGGCTAGCTTGATCTGGCCCATGGGCCGTACTTCATTACTGGTGAACCTGTATAATGAAGTAGCAACGGGCTGGAGTTTGTTGTCGTCGATTTCCAATGCCCTCGAATGCACTCTTGAACAACACGTTGACAGAACTTCCGATATAAACAAAAACTTTGGTCACGCAACTATTGGCGATGATGGCTTTGATTATTAGGGCATCATCGTGAGGAAGCTCCAGCCCCTCCAGGTCTTGCGTCCCAAAGCTGATGATGGGTCCTGCAACTTGCTCATGACTGCATCCCACGACATGTATCTACTGGCGGTGCTCATAGGATTTTTGAGCCCTAGCGGAATCCCCGTCTGTGGGCCCCCGGAGATCATACCAATCTCACGGATGGTCGTGTTTCCTCTGTTCTCCTCCTCAGCGGCGTCCATTTGTTCTCTACCCCGACCTGGCTGCTGGCTTTCCCGACCTATATTTTCGGGCAGACGCCTACCCGTCGGACCTGTTGTCACACCAGGTTGGTTGGCCAACAACCTTTGAAGCTTGGGTGCGACCAAGGGTGGAGGTAGGCCAAGTTTGACTGCGCGCCGAGAGTGCCGAGCGAAATGGACGTAATTTCCAGTCACTACTAGAAAATTAGGCTTTTGAGACACAACAAAATATGTCTTAAATTATAAATTTAGTGTCTCAAAATGTTTTTAAGACGGTGATGAGACGGTAATGTAGTCGTCCCTAATACAAGCGTTTCAAAAAAATATTGAGACAGTTGTACTGTCTCAAATGCTATTTAAGACAGTGATGAGACAGTTATTCAATTGTCTCAAAAGTATTTAAGACAGTTATTGTTTTGTCTCAAATGTTATGTCTTATCATGTGAAAAAACTAAAGACACTAAATTGAGATGGTAATGTGTTGTCTCAAATAGAAGTGAAGACAATAAATTACTGTCTCTAATATTTTAACTTGTTAGATGCAACAATTATGACAAAAATTAATAATCTTAAAAGAACATTTATTATACAAATTAATTTAGATTAAATTTATTAAATTGTCATTTAAAAAAAAAAGCAAAACTCTCTTTTTATAAATTAAAAATGATATGCACACAATATAAAATTCTATAATCATTAATTGAAGTGCATCCAACATTCATCCAATAATAAAAATATCTACATATCTATTATTAATTTGATAATAAAAAAACAGCTATTCCCATGAAAGTTACACAAAAGAAAGTCTAAAGAACAACTCCTCGTGATCTAGAGATAACTTCTATAATCCTTCTTCACCAGAATCCTGAACGTAAAAAAAAACTCTTATTAGAGGTAAAGATGATTTATAATATATATTGTTTAAAAAAATCAATAAATAGAACATTTCAATAAGAAATCTCATCATCTAACACATAATCCTCTTTCTTGCAATTATATATATATACAACATAAATAACCTCAAGTTAAACAAACTTCTTCATCTCGTAATAATAAATGATGGTTTATGTGTTTGTCAATATCTTTGTGCCTTTCAAGTTGTTGCACCTGTAAAATAAATTTATCTACAACTTAAAAATATGTACACTACTACATAACCAAAATTGTGAATAAAACTAAAAAAAATCTTATGAAAATAACTACCAATATACTTATTGGTTATCCAATCCTTTTTCTTGCGAAATAATATTATCTGCAAAGCCATGACTTTTCTTTAGTTGATTTGAGTGTTTCCTTATAACAAGAACATGTATATCTTGAAAGATTTGCATAGAGGCATGCATAATAGTAACATCAAAAGAAAAAATATATCTTGAAAAGGAGCTAACCTTGGTTGGCAACAGCAGAGACACATATTCCGACATGGCTGACCTAAATCATCCTGTACTCCTTGATCACAACACGTTATGAAGCAACCAGACAACCCAAGAATAGCAAAGAATAGTATTGCTCCTGCATAAACAAGTACAATACAACTCGAAATTGAGATGTGTAATGAGAGATATACCATGAAAAGACATAACTAGGATACAATATATGATTGTTCATAATTCTAAAAGCTAGATGCATAATAGTCTTCAAGTTATGGATAACAAGGAGCAAAATACAAAAACTTAATTATTTCCAAAAGAATATATAGAAGATAAGACGATCAACCCATGTTTCATGCATGGTAGTGATAAGTGAAACCCATCAGTGTGAAATTCTTTGTGAACTAAAAGAAACTGCAGCTTAAAGCTTGTTCTTGAGTTGGCGTCTATCACAACACTGATCATCTAGGACATTTACATGAATTTTGAGACTCAGATATGGGAGCTTGAAAAATTAGTTTGCATCTATAAAGTTAGGAGTGAGAAATGTACCCGTGTTCTTTTTTCTATTAAAAATTTCTTATTCAAGGGCAGCATTTGTTCATTGACTCAAGTCTCTCTGTATATTTTTTATATTTTTTATCCTCAAAGAAATTTAGAAACAAAAAAAGAGTTCCCCTCTTTATTTCTCTCAAATGAGAGAATGGAAAAGATTTCTCTCTTGATTTTCTTCCCTTTGATGAAACATAAAGAAAGGATTAATCAAATCCTCTTCTTATTAACTTCTTTCTCTATCTCCCCTGCACTTCCCTGGTGGGAAAAGGGGCTGCGACATTAGAGAAAATTCCTCTTATTGAATATGTGGATTTTTTAAATCAAAATCCTTGTGATGTTATATGTTATTATTTTCAATGTCAAGATATAAACTGAGATACGGGGATGTAAACTGACAAATGACATGACATAAAATAGAGAGCCATCAGCATAATTCTAGTTGAATGAATAAATAAAACCGTTAAGCACTCTTAAAGTATAGCTCTATACCACAAAGATAGTAGAAACTTATTTCTCCATCGAAAGCCCAAGTCAATCGCAACCAGAATTTTGCACAACTATCAATCAAATAGACAAGATGTGCCAACGAAGATATCCATCGAAGATAGAATTTTGAAAAATCAAAGGAAATTGATAGAAATGGCATCAATGTATTTTTAAAATCAAATATAAGAAAATTATTCAAGCTACTAGAAGCAGGAAGCTGAATAGGAGTCACTACTGTCAACTCCTGTCGTGCGATGCTTTGGCCGCAGTAGTGGTCGCGCTGTGATCTTGGAAAAGTAGGGGTCTCCTATGGCCATGTGCGCAGCAGGAGCCACGACCAAAGCATCATGCGGCATAGCGGAGGGCAGGATTAGGCCGCAGGAGCAGGGGTGCGAGTTGGTTGCGCAAGCGGCAGCAACCGCGCGACGTCGGTGGATGCGATAAGAGAGGCAATCTTAATAGGTTGGACGGAGAAAAGAGAAGAATTAAAGAAGTACCTGAGATTTGTTGTGGAGATCGCCGTTTCCTTCGTCGCCCTCTTCGCTGTCGCCGTGTTCTCTTTTGTCGCACGAAAGAAACAAAAGAAACAAAAGAAACCTAACCCCTTTAAAGATAATAACAAAGGTAAATAATTTAATTGTTAAAATAGAAACCTAAAACCTTTAATTATATTAACGTAGATATATAATAAACTTATTATTTATTTCAATATATATCCTAGCCTATCAAAACATAGTATATTATTAAATATTTAATATGTTTTTTTTCATAATTTTTAAATTATCAATAATCTAAACACAAATTATAAATTAAAAAATTTTATTAAGTTAAATTTGTAGATGTATTTTTCTATGTTATATATATATATATTCGATCCGTGTCGTGACCATTCCGTGAAAAGATATTAGAACTAGAACGGTAGAGTCTGTAACGATTATCGTGACCGTTCCGACGAACCATATTCAAGATAATTTAAGACAAATACTTTTTTACCATCTTATTTGAATATCTTATATAATTATATTTTTAACCGTCTTTATTAGTGTCTTATTTAGTTGAATTTGAAACAAAATCTTAAATACTGTCTTAAATTTAATGTCTCCATATAAAATTTTGAGACATCTATTATTACTGTCTTAATTACTTAGTATTTGAGACGAATTTTGTCACTGTCTTAAATTTTGTCTCAAAAGCCTAGTTTTCTAGTAGTGAGTGGAATGAGTGTGGGACCGGTGGTAAGTGCAATAGCGGGGCTCCCACTGACCGGGCCTTGGGGCTTCGACTGCTACCACACGTTGTGCCGGCCTGGGATCCTGACCAAGAGGGAATGGTGGTCGGGCATCCTGGGCGCGTGAAATAGGCTGAGCTGGTGGTTGGGGTGACCTCTTCTCTGGTTTGTTGGCGGGAGTAGACGTCTTGTCCGCTTTCCGCCGAGCCGCCTAAGGTTCTTCTATGTTGATATAGCTAGCGGTCTTCCCTAGCATCTTATCGAAATTCTTCACGAGATCTCAGATGAGATCTCGGAAGAACTCCTCCTCTAGTAATCCGTGAGAGAAGGAGCTTATCAGTATTTCAAAGGTAGCGAATGGGATGTCCTGGGCCACCTGGTTGAAACGTTTAATATAGCTCCTCAAGGGCTCAACAAACCTTACTTGAGGGTAGGGATGACAATGGGGCGGGGCGGGAGCGGGTTTGTCATTCTCATCCCCGCCCCGTTCTCATTTTTTCGGGTTCGGGGATTCCCCGAACCCGAACCTACGGGGATCAAATCCCCATCCCCACCCTCATCCCCGCCTTATTCCCAAATTTGATTTATATTATTATTATTATTTAATAATTATTATTAATGATAATATCAATATTAATAATATTATTAATAATAATATTTCCAAAATTTTTAATATTAATATTAACACTATTATTAATATTTTTTAAAAAAAATCATATTATTATTTATTAATAATAATAATAATAATATTCGGGACAAGTTCGGGAATGGGGATAGTATTCCCATACCCGCCCCGAACCCGCCCCATCCCCGAATAATTGGGGATCTCCATCCCCATTTCGGGTTTTCCCCGCGGGGCCTCAAACCCGCGGGGAAAATTGTCATCCCTACTTGAGGGCAAAGAGACAGTGATCTGTCTTCTGGTACTTCCTGTTACTGGCAAAGTGGCGTAGGAAAACAGTCTTAAAATCAAGAAAGCAAGTGATGGACCCCGTTCAGCAATCCATGAAATCATTTCTGTGTCGAGCCAGACAGAGTATTCAAGAATACTCAGCACTTGATGGCGTCGCAGTATTGGTACAACAACGCAGTGTTCCGAAACTTACGGAGATGATCCTTCGGATCTTTGCTACCATCATACTCTCCGATGGCTGGGGGCTTGTACCCCTTCGGTATCTTCTCCTCGAGTACCTTTAGAGAGAAAGACACTTACTCATCAGGCTCTTCCCGGGGCTCCTCCCTAAGGACTATGGCTTTCCCTTTCTTTGAGTCCCTGAGCGGGGAGCTTTCGACCATGGAGGCTTGCGGTTGTTCTTTCTTATTATAACAGTCCGGGTCCTTGTGATAATAGTCAGTGTCAGGTTCCCAATAGAAGGCCGGGGGGAACTCCTTGGGTTGTTTCCTCTTGGACCCTTTATTAGAAACATAAGTCGGGTCTTTGGAAACTGCAGACATCTTGTACGGTCGCGAAGTAGTGGTCTGTTTCTCAGAAGCCGCTCGCCTCTTGGCCTCCTTGAACAGTTCATACTTCCCTGTCGTCATGGTCACGTTGATCCATCCGATGTCCTCCATCTTCATCTTCCAAAATAGGTGAAGAAAGTTCCCACAGACGACGCCAAATTGATCCTGTCCGAAATCTGAGTCAGATGAAGGTCGGATGAGTTGTTGCTGGCGTTGATAGAGGGGCGATTGGGACACCGTTCTTGTATGCGCCTATAAGAATGGACCCCCACATGGTGCTGATGAATGACGATGACTACACCGGTGGTACTTGAACTTTGCGTACACTCAGACAAGTACACGGGACGTTAGAGGCCAGAAACCAAGGAAAAAGTCCCCGGAGCAGGCCCTCCAACGCTCAAGTCAAGTACTTTTTCTCCAAAAGAATAGTGTACCAAGGAGAAAGAAAAGTAGAAGACAAGTGCAAATGTGCGAGAGAGCGTACCTGCACAAGGGAGAGGGCATCCCTTTTTATATGACAGTGCATACCTTTAGAGCCTGACTGATGTCAGAGAATGTCAGGTGTCAGAACCTGTCGGGTGATGGAGGACACGTGGCATCCTCCTGTGGACTGAAGGAATGTTCCATTCGCAGATGACCGCCGACCGTTGAAATATTCCCTGGCATTTAACAATTATTATCTGACAGACGGTTACGATTCCCTGACCTTGTTGTCGTGTAGCACGTCCTGTCCCGACCTTCTGTCCCGATCGAGTATGAATATGACAGCTCAGGATGATCTGTCGGGTATAATACTTGACCTAAACCTTGAGGGGCCAGGAGTTGTGGTGAGATCATCCAAGAGCTGATCGAGAGTTGGCTGATCGGAAGTTAACTTGCTGAGAGAACCAGGCCTAGACATAATCGAGCTGTGAGAACCCGATCAGTCAGATTCAGGTCAGATATTATCCCGACTGCCTCTTCTGTCTTAGACCAGGGTGTCTCAGATCTGGGAACCTGGTCTATGAGAATCCGACCGAGAATCATGTTGTTGACGTCGTCATACGATCCTATTTCTTTTTTTCCTAACTGTTGACTACCACGTCCTCTTGACTTCTGACTATCATGTCCTCTTGACTTCTGACTGTCATACCCTCTTGACTTCTGACTGTCTGATTTTATCGGATCCAGGTGTATCATAATTCATCTAAGGTGCCTCTCACAATCAAAGCAAGGAAATCTAAGCGGTAAATACCTAAGTGGGATCCACAAGACGATTACGCCTTGCTTACAAAGCATAGTACAAGATTGCTCTATAAACGAAGAATCAAAATCATCTGCTTTTGTCTGGTTGATCTCAAACTATACCCAAGGCGGCGAAATCCTTTGCTGAATTTTAACCCCTCGACCATTACTGTCTTATCCCAAATAATTACCACGTACCGATGGCCCAAGGAGGGACAATCTTACTCACGAATCATACAAGATTGCTCCCTAAATGAAGAATCAAAATCATCTGCCTTTTTCTGGTTGATCTCAGACTTCGACCCTGTCTATAGCATTCATTCATGGTCCTTCTCCCTAGCATTCATGGCAGGAGGAACAGTGGGAGAAGCATGAAGTCGGATCCTTTTTCTCCACGCACTTATTGGCACCCACCAGAAGCCATATGTCTCTCACAGCGAACCTACCAAAAGGAGGATACTCGAAGAACGTTTCGACTTCCAGCACCGTCAGTTTGGCAGGAACAGGACTCATCTTGATAAAACTAGCATCACCATTCTGTGTGTATGTATAGACAGAGATCTTCTCTAGACTGCTGACTGATTTCTTGAAATTTTCACTTGCTACTTTTGCTAAGATCATTCTCTCATAAGTCGAACCACTTCTGCATTATCTTCAGGTAAGGTAATATTAGAAAAAATCAGAACTTGCGTCTCTGACAGATGGTTTGTCTCCCTTCTGGATTGTGCGCATAAAATGCAGCAGTAGTTCCCATATGAAATGGAGGAAACTAATTCTCTAATTTTTCAGTCTCAAAGCATTGTTTTCTATGTGAAGTTATATATTGTTTAACTCTTTTTGTTTATTGCTGGGCACAGCCTCTTTTTATTCCATAGCTGATAAACAAATTAGGTTTGTGCATCAGCGAAGAGAAAGGTTTCAAGATAATCAACTGATCACACTGAAACCAGAATATTCCAGCCAGAACCCCAAATCAAGTGATGCTTGTCTAAACAAGAAAGAAGAAAATTACAGCTTTGCATACTTCTTGATAGTGTCTTCATAATCCTTGTGCGCCTGGGAAGTTTGCCGATTGCATAAGATGGTGACCTTTGAAGATGAGACTAATACATTTCTCCCTGAGGTCGAGGAGTCCATCTTCCGTATCTGCACCTCCCAAACCTTCCAACAACAAACAACGAAATCACAAAACACACAAAAAAATAATAATAAATAAATAAATAGTTAGTTATTCGTCTCTACTTCACTTTCACTAACATATGAGACTAAAGAGGGAAGGGACGAGGAAGAAGGATTTAGTTGAAATCTCCGCAACTAATTAATCCAAGTCTCAATTTACAGATCGCAGCTTGGAAAGGCTGCTGCATGCAAACTCTAGTAGTAAATTCTCAAGAGGAGATCGAACCAGCTTATTTATTACTTACTTGGATTGTCCTGCCGACATGGATTGGGCATGCTTCCGCCTCCACCTCTTCCCCTAGCAGAGCCGCCTTGACATGGTTGGTGGAGAGCTGCACGCCCGCCACTTGCCGGAAATCCGACGCCACGTATGCACCCAAACTCGCCAACGACTCCGCCACCAGAGCCGACACTCCGCCGTTCAGCAAGTTGAACGGCTAACGAACCAAACAGGCCAGCAGCTTAGCTTAGGAATTTTAGAAAGAAGATAAGCAAAAGTTTGGGATCAGGAACAGTTCGTTCTGCTTCTGCGGACCTGGCAACATGTCTCGGTGACCTTGAGCCGGCCGGCGACTTTTCCCGGCGAGATGTGCGTGAAACGGAAGCCGAGGGCGTGGAGGGTGCGGTCGACGAGCGCAGCTGGCGGCGGCAGACAGGAGCTGCTGCTTGGCGTCGCACCGGCCATGTTTCCCGTCGATATTACACGGCTCCGAGCTCAATCTTCGGCACGCAGTTCACCTCTACTCTTCTTGCTACCTTATCGGAATTCTAAACCTAGCTATGACTTTTAGATCAGCCGATTGAATTAAGGGGTTCAGATTTCAGAAAAGAACAGCACGTACATATATGCTGTTGCAATACAAACAATTGTCGGATATTTTAAGCAATTTAGTTGAATTTAAAAATTACATAAAATTTAAATTTAGTTGAATTTAAAAATTACATAAAATTTAAATTTTATAGTTGAATTAACCTCAACAGATGATCTCAAATTAGCATAGGATGATTTTTATCCAAGTCAGACGAGATAGACAAATCTAACATGAGAAGGCCAGACAAGTCGAGTTGTCAAAGAGACTGGTCGACCGGGCAGAGAAGTCTGTCGATATGATAAAGAAATCGACCGAGCAAGCTGACCGAGGCAGAGAAGCCTATCGATATGACAAAGAAATCGACCGGACAAGCTGACCGAGGCATGCGAGTCGCCCACCTCCAACTGAGGTGGACCAAGCACTGCTCGAATTTAATGCATCCGATTCATAGCAGTAAATGTGGGGCGCGCTCGTTCACAAGTCAACTTGGTTCAGTGTAATCCAAGCCCTGAATTTGTACCCCCTGCGCACCTGTGCGTGAGAGAGATCTTCTCCCCATGTATTTGTTCACATCCTCAATGTATATGAATCAATATAAGCCAACAAAAATACCTTGAAACTTTCAATGTGGGACTAAAGTCTCATTCACAATGGAGCATCTTTCCTCTTCCATTTCTTCTCCATTCACTTATTCAACAATCCCCCACATGAATGGAGATAGGATAAGTGATAACATTCAGCAGTTGAGTCAAGTATAGGATAGGTAGGTTTTACCCTTTGAACCTTCTCTTGTGAAGATTTGGTTGCTTACTGGCTGATAGTAGACATGATATTCTTGAACTATATTACCGTCTATGTAAGACAGTGACAAATCTCACCCAAAACTCTCCCTGATACAACTCAGTTCTCATGAGTATGTTCGTTCTTGGCCATGAACACGTCTGGTTCTGTGAGAAGCTCTAAGAATTGTGCCTACAATTCTCTTCGAAGCAGCCCCACTTCTTGCTCACATAGGTGATCTCTCAAGAGTTGTCATCTACTTTTCTTGATCATTAAAAGTCCATCGGCTTATCCTGGTCTAGTCACTGTTTCATTGGGTTATTCCCCACAGTGTCTAGTCAGTGCAGATTAGTTGTCCCATTAAACTTAGTTCTTGGAATATCCAGTCAGCATAGATTGGGTGTCCTCCTAGCTAACTCCTTCCATTCTACCAATGAGTTACTTCTAATAATTCTCAAATCTGAATCGGCTGATTGTTCTATGATAACACATGCTCCTGTAGAGATTTCTCGATTTTGAAATGTCTCGAAGACTTGGGTAGTAAACAAAAGTGGTATGCTGTATTTTCGGGATTGGATTTCATATTCGAATAAACCTCGTAATCGTAAGAAAGTAGGTTTTTTAACTATGAGCCTAGCAAAAGAAAAATCGAAATAGGTTCCTGTAGGGTTGGATTCCCTCCTTTAAAATCGGACGTGAAAGTTTCCTTTCATCCGGCTCAAGTAGTTACCTTAAAAAAGGGAATTGTTTCTTATTTTAATAGTTTGTTTGAAAACCCCTACAAACAAAGAACTCTTTACTCAAATTCCCACTAAGGACCAACGATTCATTCTTCTTTTTGTTACTTTCATTTTAAGAATTACTTATGATAAAATTGGATAAAATGAAAATATGAGATTTTTTAGTAGTCTACTTCTCGTTAAATGATGAATCTCCTTAAAAGAATACTTTGGGACTCGTATATGCGATAAATAGACTTTTGTAATCATGTTATATTTGCTTGCTTAAATGCAATCTCGCTATGCTATAAATAAATGAAATAATTGATTCCACAAAAAAAAGTCTTTTTTTCACAAGGTATAGGTAGAATTATAAATTCTTATTTATACGAAGTCGACCATGGATTAATTCCCCTTTCATTTGGAAGTATTGTATGCACCTATAATTCTGAGTTTCATGTTACGTACTTCTACTTCTCAAAAAATACATGTTAGAGTCGGGGGCATCCCAATCGGATTGAGCGGGATGACAGTTTCTCAGTCCAAATCTGTAAAACGCAAATTTTGATCAAATCACACATCACAGTATACCAAGCCTTCTAACTCCTTAAGGGGTTTATCTAAAAGATTCGCAATATAACTAGGAAGACCTTTTAAATACCACACATGAGTCATTGGACATGCAAGTTTTATATATCTCATTTGATATCTTCATATCCGAGAATCAACAAATTCCACCCCACATTGTTCATAAAATTTCGGGTCTATACCATAAAATCGATTTTTGACAGAATGAAAAAGGCATATCTGGTAGAATCATAACCATAGAATATAACCCTAATCGAAATGCATATATTTGTCTCATACACTATGGGGGATGGTGAGAAGAGATATATTCTACATTCCAGAGGGGATATAATTGGAGATATCATTGTTTATGGTACAGAAGTTTCTATATTAATGGGAAATGCCCTACCTTTGAGTGTGGTTTGAACTATTAATTTACGTAATTGGAAGTAACCAATTAGGTTTACGACGAAACCTAGAAATCGATCACTGATCCAATTTGAGCACCTCTACGGGATAGACCTCAACAGAAAATTATTGAGTAACGACAGCAAGTGATTGAGTTCAGTAGTTTATTATAGAAAAGTATTGACTCTAGGTATATGGTAATATGGAGAAGATAAAATTGTTTGAAGCATGCACAGAACCAGAAGCACCCCTTGTTTCAAAGAGAGGAGGACGAGTTATTCATATTTAATTTGATGGTCAGAGGCGAATTGAAAGTTAAGCAGTGGTAATTAAGATACTCCCGGGGGAAAAGAAAGATGTCTCCTATGTTACCCATAATATGTGGAAGTATCGACGTAATTTCATAGAGTCATTCGGTCTGAATGCTACATGAAGAACATAAGCCAGATGACGGAACGGGGAGACCTAGGATGTAGAAGATCATAACATGAGTGATTCAACGGATTTGGATTCCTATATATCCACTCATGTGGTACTTCATCATACGATTTGGGATACACATTAAATGCTGAGATCACCTATTAAAAAAGGAGTCTTTATGTCTCGTTACCGAGGACCTTGTTTCAAAAAAATACGTCGTCTGGGGACTTTACCGGGACTAACTAGTAAAAGACCTAGTTCCAGAAGTGATCCTAAAAACCAATTGCGTTCTGGTAAAATATCACAATATCGTATTTGTCTAGAAGAAAAACAGAAATTGCGGCTTCATTATGGTCTGACAGAGCGACAATTACTTAAATATGTGCATATTGTTGGAAAAACCAAAGGGTCAACAGGTCAGGTTTTACTACAATTACTTGAGATGCGTTTGGATAATATCCTTTCCGATTGGGTATAGCTTCGACGATTCCTGAAGCCAGGCAATTAGTTAACCATAGACATATTTTAGTTAATGGTGGTATAGTGGATGTACCAAATTATCGTTGTAAACCGAGAGATATTATTACTACGAAGGATAAACATGTTGGTTGGTCCTAGGAAGATCGTACCGATTCCACTATACAAAAATTTGTACAAGTCCTGAACCTTTCCTAACAACCTATTGTGTTCTTTAGAAATTAAATTCGGAATCACAAACGGAACTTAAAATTATTGATTCCAAATTTAACTTATCTGTTCTTAATGGTTTAGACTTGGATCGCAAACGATGCTTAACATTATTAATCTAAATCCACCTATGTTATAAATTTAATTAAATATTAATTTCTAAAATTGGCTTCCAGAACTGCATGGCGAGGCACTAGTCCTTCTTGGGTATGAGATCATCCACCACCGCCTAGACAAAGCCTTTTAAAGAAATCTAATATTTAATTTCCTTATATAACTCTAGGTTTAACCAAAAAGAACAATTGAATCACAAATCCGAAAAACAAAACAAAAGAAACACAACTTCGAAAATCTAGAATCTCTAGCCTCTTGTGTTTGGAATTCATACAAAGAAAAACTAGTAAGATGCGGAAAAGAATTACTAGTTGTACCTTTCTTTGTATGCAACGACCTCTTAATCTTCTACCGTATTCCTCTTCTTATCTCGGATGTTGTGTGGGCAACGATCTACCGAGATGAGAACCACCCAAGCCCTTCTTCTTCCTTCTTGCAAGTTTTGGCCAAGCACTTCTCTTTGGGATGAAGAGTTTCGGCCACCACCACCAAGCTCCAAGGGATGCTAGAAACAAAACCTCCTTTCTCTCCTTCTTCTCCTAGCTAGAACCGGCCACCAACAAAAGCTCCAAGAGAGGGATGAAAACCGGCCACTAAAGAAGAAGAGAAGAGAAGAAGAGCTAAGTCTAGGGCCGACCACCACCAAGGAAGAGAGGGAGGAAAATAGAATAGAGTTTGTGTCTCATGAAGACACCCCTACCCCCTCTTTTATATTCCTTGGTCTTGGCAAATAAGGAAAAATTAAATAAAACATTCCTTATTTTCTTTGTCATGAAAAAGAAAATTTTAATTGATTAAAAACAATTTCCTTTTTCTAAATATCATGGTCGGCCACCTCATTGCTCCAACCAAGGAAAGTTTTAATACAAAATTAAAACTTCCTAATTTGTTTCCGAAAATTTTAAAATAAAAATTTCTCTAATAATTTTTCCCTTCATGGTTGGCTATAAAAGGAATTTTATAAATTAAAATCTCTCTATTAAAACATGCGGATGATTTCTAAAAAGGAAAGTTATCTTTTAAAATTAAAATTTTCCTCTTAATCTACAAATAAGGTAAGATATCAAATCTTTTCTTAATCTTTTGTATAAACTTATAAAAGGAAAATTTTATAATTTTAAAACTCTCTTTTAAATCATGAACATGTTTACAAAAAAGGAAAATTTTCTCAAAATTAAAATCTTTCTTTCAATCTACAAATAAGGAAAGATATCAAATCTTTTCTTAATCTTTTGTAGAAAGCTATAAAAGGAATGATTTATAATTTTAAACTCTCTTTTAAAATCATGGAATCCACATAAAAAAAAATAAAATAAAATTAGAATCCTTTTAATTTGATGTGGCCGGCCACACAACTTGCTCATCCTATTTGCTTGGCCGACCCAAGCTTGGGTTCCAAGCTTGCTTGGTCGGCCACCTTAGGATAGGTATAAAGGTGGGTATATGTGGGTATAATACTTTATAAATAAGAGGTTACGATAGGGACCGGGAGGAGGAATTGATTTTTGTCTCCCGATGAAATTAAGCTTCCTGTGTTCGCCCCGAACACCCAACTTTATTTCATCAATAATAATTCATACCACTAAAGAATTATTATTGAACTATCGCACCAATCCCAAATTATATTTTGGGTTCCTTCTTATTATGAGTGTGTTAATCTCCCTGTGTTTAAGAAGTCGAATGTCCACTAATTAAATGAGTTACTGACAACTCACTTCAATTAATATCTTACTCCAAGAGTAGTACCTGTTGGGACCTTGACGTCCGCTAGAGGGGGGGTGAATAGCGTCTCACCCAAAACTTTACTTCCTATAATGTTAGTGCACAGCGGAATACAAAAACAAACTAACAAAACGAAAGTTAACCTAAAACAAGAAAGAAGAAGACAACAAACCAAACACAAACCCTAACACAAGGTGTTTACGTGGTTCGGAGATAACTTGCTCCTACTCCACGGCGTGTCCGTAAGGTGGACGATCCCTCAATCCGTCGGTGGATTAGTCCCCGGCAAACTCCGGCTAGCTCAACCTCCTTGTGGGTGGAGAAACCTCACCACAACTCCAACCAAGATCACTTGGACACAAGAGATCCTTGAGCACTTTGGTGACTACTAATTAGGCTTTAACCAAGTCTAATTTCGTCGCCTTGGCCGGCCATACCAAACTCCTTCTTATAGAGCTTGGAACAAATCAGAACCTGATTTGCCCGTTACCAGTCGACTGGTCCTTGCACCAGTCGACTGGTGCCAGCCCAATGACTATCTCAACGGCTCTGCTACAGTGCATCAGTCGACTGCTACAGTACTGCTACAGTACGCTACAGTAAACTCTAATTCTAGGATTTTACCTCGAGTACATTCACTCAGCACTCGTTCTCGCCCGACCAACCTAGACCTAGCCTTCTAGCCTCCTCCATCAGCCTTGCGTCCCTCGGATGCCTCCCCATCCTTCACGTCTTGCCTTCTGGAGCTTCCATCGGCTTTGTCATTGTTGTCGGGTCTTCCTTTGCCAAGAGGTCGCGCCTCCGGGACTTCATCCATTGCCAAGTCACACTTGGACTTACGTTGCCAAGACTACATGCTTGGACTTACACCGCCAAGACTCATCCTTGGACTTTCCTCCTTTGCCAAGATCACACTTGGACTTACGTTGCCAAGACTACACACTTGGACTTACATCGCCAAGACTCATCCTTGGACTTTCCTCCTTTGCCAAGATCACACTTGGACTTACGTTGCCAAGACTACATGATTGGACTTACACCGCCAAGACTCACCCTTGGACTTTTCTTGTTGTACCTATATCCTGCACACTCACAATGCATATCAAATACAACAATAAACCTAACTTAAACCTTTGCCCAAACATCAAAACTTAGGGCACCTAGATTGCTCCAACAGTACCACTCAACCTTATCGTCATGTCGGACTAAGTCCACCTGCAGGGTTTAACATGACAATCCTTATGAGCTTCTCTTGGGGGCATTATCAACGTAGATTACTAGGACACAGTTTCCTTCTATAATCAATAACACACACTATAAGTAATATCATTTCCCAACTTATCGGGCTTTTTGATTTATTGAGTTAAATCTCACCCTTTGATAAGTTAAATAAATAAATACTAAATATATGTGCTTGTTATTATATTAAGATTAAGAGCACATACTTCCATAATAATTAATGTCTTGTTCTTTTATTAAGTCAGTATAAAAAGAACTTACCTTAAATGGTCCTGCTCAATATACTTAGAGTGTACTAGTGTAATTTATTAGTCAAGGTAAACTAATACTTAATTACACTACGACTATTTTAATGGTTTGTTCCTTTCCATCTTAGTTGCGAGCTCCTGTTTATAATTTATAAAGAACCGATAACATGATCTTCTGCATGTGACATCACACACCATGTTATCTACAATATAAATTAATTGAACAACTACACTTAGCATAAATGTAGACATTTTTGACCAATGTGATTCTTTATTTCAAAACAAATGTTTACAAAGACTAGACTTTTAGTATACACTCTAACAAAACAAAGATCGAAAACTCTAATTAAAAATTATATTTCTTTATCCCCTCATGAGAAATTGCCAAAACATTTGACTTTTGACTCATTCCAATATAAAGGAGTAGTAAATCAAATAGTAGATAGTAAATGGAATGGTTTGAAAATAAATGAGTTGTTAGTCGTAGAATATTATTCCCGTCAGACTTGAACCTCACAAAAATAACAAAGAAAAATTCATAGAATTTTGTCTGTTTGCGTCGAAATAAAAATAAATAGATCTAGGGCCTTTGTCCGAATTTTTATTATTTTTTCGATATTTGTATTTTACATATCAAAGTAATGTTATTAGGAATTGAGAATTTATATCAAAAAAGAGTCCTCTTCTTGAGATGATGATATTTGATTTAATTCATTCAGCAATTGAGTCAAGTATAGGATAGATAAGTTAACAAATCTCACCCAAGACTTCTAGTTCTGTGAGAAGCTCTAGAGTTGCCATCTACTTGGGATCTCCAATCAGCATAAGTTGAGTGTCCTCTACACTAATCGCTCAATATATATGAATCAATATAAACCAATAAAAATATCTTGAAACTTCTAATATAAGACTAAAATCCCATACACAATAGGACTTCTTTTCTCTTCCATTTTTTTTCCATTCACTTATTCAACACACACATTACGACCTTCGGCGTATTGGTCAATAATATCAACCTAACTTTAAAGACGTCTGACACGCTCATCTGAATCATAAATAACATTAAAATTATAACAGTCAAATTAATGACAATTTTCTTTGCATAAATGATAGAGAACATCGAATGTCTGATTAATTTTATAAGGGGATACGGTGTGTCTTAGGCAAACTGTATCGCCTTGTCTCTGAATCACTAGCAAGTGAGGCACTTGCGCATCGTCTGTTATTCTCTGTGTTATGCTGCTTCCCGACATTGACAAATTAGCCAATGAAGATGGCAACGACCACAATGAATAGAGGAAGAAATTGAAAACAAATCATTCAGATACTCCCCCTGAAAACAATATGATGACAGGTATTGTCACAGGGGTATGAGCAGTCTACTGCGATCACTTGGCCCCGTTCAAAGAACCAGTCTCCCACATCGGTGGCGATTCTCTGCGTATCAAACATTTCCAACGGTATCAGATGATTCATATTCATGAGAACGGTTCCAGATGTGGGTAGGTGAATATACCTTGTGTCCAAGAAGCGGGGAATTACTCGCATACCATGTATCCTGCCTCTCGCTTTGACAGTGAGCGAAACAAGAATTCAAGAACAAGCCATTTTTCCCCGACCCGGAGAAGTCTCTGACTGCATTTATCATTCGATTTCTAAACCCTGCATTTGCACAACAATATTGAATGTTGCATTGATTATCAAGCTAATGTAAGGGTGAATGAAGTGATGGAACCTTGCAAGAATTGCATTTGATATCCATTGCAATTTGCATGGTTCATTTTGCATTCTCTCCAATAACCATTAGGATCAGCTGTTTTGGGAGCTAAACTTTGCTGTAACTGGAAATCCAAGAAGGCGATTTGTCAGAAAAACAGGCAGATCAAAATTATAAGAATCTGTCACTATCTAAGGATCGGCAATATGCCTAACTGTGATTGTATGCAAAGCCGAGTGAAAAAATAAAATAAAATCACAAAGAAAAGAAAGTGACCTGCCACACATCATATGCAGCGTTCAACACAAATAATGGAGTCTGAATATTTGAAACAATATTTTCTGGGAAGAAACACTGCAAAAGACAGAGGAAGAGAGTTTGAGCATAAGAAATTCACATCTTTATTCTCCATCAAATAAATAGTTGTGTCAAACGCAACATCACCGAAATTGCATCCATGCGAGCAGTGCATGTTCTTGGCAAATTCCTCCAGACACCCTTGATTGATAGAATTTTATGGTAAGAATGGTTAAGTGAAATTTTGAGGTTTCGTGATTAAAACAAACAGCAAATGACCAATATGCATGGTGTATCTCAACCAACAGAACATAAGTCTTAGTTGGCAAAAATAATATGGAAATATATGTTTACCTGCAACTTCACTACACTTCTAAAGTAGGACCTCATGGTCTCACCACCAGCTACATCTGCACTGTAATGTGTATAAATAACTTAGATTTTACATGATGGTAATTCAGCAAAAAATTGAAAGGGAATCCATTTGTATCCAAGACAGTATAGCAGCATCGACGGATCCTTAAAATTAACAGTAAACCTTACACATCAAGAAACATGCCAGCATCAGCCAGGCACTTGACTCTTGTATATCCTGGAAATAATTCTCGGAATTCATCACAGTGTAGTATGGTTGCTAGACCACCCGCGGAACATCCAGAAAGGAGGGCCTGGAAGTAGAGTATGAGAGCTAAATATAGGAATGATTGAAGATGTGTTGTGGAATCATAAACAAACCTGGCTAGCATGGCGCATTCCAAGTGACATTAGTTCTTCCATAGCAGCTAACCAAATACGTTGCCCCCGGAAGTAAAGGCCAGCAGCCTAAACCATAAAACAACACATCCATGACTATAATTCTTGTTTTTATGTGAGGTAAGAAAATGTAATGAATGAAGGCATTCAGCTTCACATTATTTTGTTTACTTTTTTTTTTTTTTTTTGTGAAGTGGGTAAGATAGTGAAATAACCATTTAGCAAACCTTGTTATAGCCTTCGCCCATAAATGATGCACCATCACAATAGCGAATCTTGACTCTGTTCCAGTTGTAGAAGTCTACAAGGAACAGATCATGAGTGCATAAGAAAGGCTAAAATTCACTTGTAGAGAAAAGGAGTCCAAGGTGAACCTGGATTTTCATTAGGTTTGTCACTGAGTATTCCAGTAAATTGCATCTGGCTCTCCATGTGGTATGATGAACCATGGTGGCTCATCTTTCGATAAACGCATGATCGGATGTCATTACACCAGCCTCCTCCCTGAGTAAGCAAGTTGAAGCGCTCACGATCAGTAGCATTCAGATTGAAGATTGGATAGTGAAAAAAGTGAAATACGGCAGAGATAATACAAAGTGTGCATTTAACTGAAGCATCTTCAGAAATCAAGTCAATCTCCAGATTTTGTAAATCACCTCTAAATTGATGATCCAGTTGTTTGCTCCAGATCCGTAGCCACGATGAAGGTGGTAACCAGGTGGGCTCCCATCCAAGCATACTGGATTCGTAAGTAATACAGAAACCAGGAGCTAATCAGTCGCCCCTCAAAATAACGGGCTAGTGTGCATCACATTGATCTTATTACAAAGAAAATATAATGCAAGCAAATGTATTGATCAAGGAAATTGAACCGGACAAAAATTTCTATGATCAGTTCACAGTCAGTACAATTCTAAGTTTTTCAACATGTTTTCCTAATTCTATTGTTAGTCTAAAACTCCGACATTAATACCTAAAGAATATATACAGGCTATGATTGACAGTGTTATGTTATGCAAATCTCAGTAAACGTAGAATTTTCTTTTCTTTCTTTTCATTAGTCAGCGAGTATTTGATTTCACAGATGAAAAATGAAAATATGTTGAGAAGTACAAGCAAATTTGACTTAAGAATTATGTCTTGAGGAGAAAACTAAGGCATCTGATGAAGGTGAACCCGAATGACTGGAGAAAAAATTGTCAGATGACAAAGAAGAGATAAACCACCGGATCAGACAATGAAGAAAACAACATTTCTAGGCGAGACGCTAGAAAAGTTTTCAAACATACATTCTTTGGATTCAGAGTCTTAGAAAAATAGACGAAAGGAATTAATCATGCTATCTTTTAGGAAAGAAGCCCAACACCCACACAGGAAGAAAATCAATGTTCTTTGCGCTTACGAAAGCAGTCACAGCCAAAGTGATTTCGAGAGAAAGACTCGGGATGAGGAATGCTCATCGCATAAAAAAAAATAACAACCCACCGCGCACGGATCAGATAAAGAAAAAAATAAAAATAAAAGTGAGCAAATCGGAGAAAGGCGAGGGCTTAGGAGAGCATTACCAGCTCCCTTGGCGACAGCAGACTGAATGGTTGTCAGTCCCACCAACAAAGGAGAGCTCCCAGAGGAAATCACATAGTTTGCAGCTTCCAGCTCGCTCACATTCCATAACTCGCTTCCTTCCCCCCACCTCGCCAGGAGAAGCAACAGGGAAGCCCACAAAAACCCCATGGCCACCCTCCTCCTGCCGCACTGTGGAAGAAGAAGAAGAAGAAGAAAGGAAGAGAGCGAGTAGCAGATCTGAAGTTGGAGGAGGAGGAAAAGCCAAAGAAGGCTCCCCCAAAAAGAAATGGGTTTTACAAGTGGAAAGAAGAGAGTGTGTGTCTGCGTTTTAATTAGAGAGCAGCCCGCTTAACGCAGTGCTCTGCGTCCTTTATGTTCTGTCTTTGAGGCTATTTCGTTCGCCCCAGCGCGTCGTTAGTCCGTCCCAATCATAATGTATATTATTAATCTTGTACAGTTAGAAAAAAATATATATAATTAATTAGATCGGGCAATATCGAATTTAGGATCATCGATTTAACTTTATAAAATTTTTAATGAATATCAGAATAAATCAGAAAGTATTTAATATTAGATCGGGCAACTTACTAGGAATAAGTTGGTAGTTTTCGACCTTTTGTAATTATAGACATCCTTTTCCTTTCTTTTAAAGGTAACTCGGCATCAAAGGCAAACAACACCTTTCATTTTCTCAATTTTTTTTTCAAAATCTCACTTGGGCGGCTTTTTCGTTAAGATTCAGCTTGGCCCCTCCTTTAACCTCTTACATGAGTATTTCCATACATCTGTTTAAAGATTCCTATGGTGCTCAGCGTTTAGAAGCCGAGCCTTTGAGAAATCATACTAGCAACAATCACTTGAAAAAATTTCAATCTAAAAGAAGTCCAATAAGACTGATATAAAAAGAAGTCTGACTGAAGATAGACTTGACAAACACTGACCTAATGTTTATCTGATTCTGCCTGAAAATTAAAGAAATAGTGCGTTGGCAACAGTGACTTAGATTGTTGATTGAGAGAAAATATTTTATTTTACGAAGAGACTTCTTTTTGATCATGCGCACATAGAGATGAGCAAATAAAATATCAGTGCCAAAAAATTAGGAAAAATCTCTGGCAAAGGAAATTTCAGACAGGCAAATGGAGAACAGTAGAGAACGTGCATGCAAGAATCAATTTTTGATGTCCAGAAAAAATTCAGCCAATGGATAGGACCTCATTTATATACAACTTCTCATAACCTTCGTAATCATAAAGTGGTGAAGAATATCAAAGGTTGTCATTTATAATTTATGTCGTTGATAAGAAATATACTGTCATAAGCGGTCAGCTGATGGAAAACATAATAATCCCCGAAGAAAGTTTCAGAAGAATATTTTCTGGCATACGATTGTTATTCTGACTGGGCGTTAGGATTCTCTACTTATGTTCTCCACTGAGTATATCTCAGTCGGCCTATAGGGTCAACCGTCTATATGTATGTCCTTGCACTAATGGTTATGTATTGAATGCTGTCAATATTATTTTCGAAAAAATAAGATAATGCATTGAGCGTGTCGAATATCCCTTCGAGAAGCAATATAATAAATTGTCTGCTAGAGGGCGTGCGAGAAGTCTGTTTGAGAAGTAGTATGAAGCTAAGTGTCTCAGGCTCGGTCGACCTTTCATCCGGCTAGGCATGTAATAGGATGCCCAGAGAAATGAAGCTGTACTCTGAAAGGTTTGATCGGTACTTACAGCTGATTGTCCGTATAATAATTTGTAGTTAAAATGAGTCGAAGATATGGAATTCTAACCGGATTTATAAAGGACTGCTTTACACCTGTGTGCATAAAAGAAAAGTACGTTCGAGATATATGGGTCTATCGAGCGGTATGAGTCTGTCCGGCTATAGTACTAGTCCAATACGCATGGAGGTCTTCTATCTCATACAAAGACTCATAAGATTAACTAGTAATGGGACCGACCAGATATATACAGAGAGATTCATATAGAATAGAGAGTTTGGCCTTTACCTCAACCTACCCTAAGGTCAATCGAAAATGAAGTGGGCCAAACATCTCCTATACTTGGTTGACGATTGAATGATCAGACATGCTAACTTCCCAGTTCAAGAGTAAAGTACTAAACCTCCTATGTTCGACCGGCTTAATTAAATGGCTTATAATCCGGTCAGGTTGGCACTACGAGCCTTAATGGTGGCGAATAACAAAGCCAGTTAGAGAATGCTTTCTTTTCTTAACTTTGACCGTCACGTCACCTCCTAAGTGTTGTTAAATACCATATCAATATCCAACTTTTTAAATGAAAAAAATGCCTAAATTATTTCACAGTTTGTTGAATTGATCTTTTACAATTAAAGTTCCCTAGGATTTTCACTACTCAATTTTATCCTATGATAAACTTAGAAAAAAGTTGTTACTATCGCATTAATGCTCCATTGTTTGGACTTTGAACGCTAATTTGGTTCCAATCTTTCGAAAGGTCGGTTGGCAGGTAGGTAGTAACAAGCAAGAGTTGGATGTGCAAATCTCATTTATATCGTTTGGTGTACCATCCATGTGTTAAAGCTATGTAGCTAGTGTTAGAACCCTAATAATTTGGGAAGAACAAGCCAACTCACATCCATGATAGCAACGCCCCCCTTCCAATCTTAACATGGATTCATTAATGCCACAAAATGCCAAATAACAATTTAACTATTAATTGTACTTAAATTATAAATAGATCTAATGGAAAAAGTTTCCCATCAAATAGTTAACGAAATACTTACGTATAAGGAACTATCTATCGAAGGCGAGATGTGAATAAAAAATCTTCTTCACGAGTAGGGCCCAACATAAAATAGATGCTTGCCCCCTTTTCTATCCTAGTTCAATGTCGGTCAAAAGAAATAGCTGTAAAGCTTTTAATTAGGTCGAAATGATTGAAAAATGGTCCTGGATCTTAGGTTTTTCATTAAGATAAATTAATTAAAATAATGGATGATGAATGGCATTGAGAAGAATCAAATCGATCCCTCGATCGAATCAAATCAAATCTTAATGATGGAGGAGATACATGACAACAGTAGTCAACATCTGATCTATTAATCATAGTTTTGTAGGATTTGTTGTCCGTTAATTGAACAATAATTATAAAGATATTATATTTAAATATAATTCGAGATGGTGGAATGGTGACTATGAGAATACTGGCGGTTTAAATAGACCCATGAGCACTTTCGGATTTTTCTTTACGATTGATGAAAAAAAATTTACGGGACTAAATCACTACATCGGAATTAACCGGTTCGAATAACCGAATAGATTAAAAAAAAACGAAATACAATTGGCACACGAATCTATGGAGCAAAGGATTAAAAAAACAAGAAATACAAATTGGCACGCGAATCTAATCTATGCAGCAGAAGGACACTGTGATTACTAAAATAAAAGCATGCATACTTTCTGGGATAAATTTACCAAAACTGTAAATGTAAAATTTTAAGATAATTTATTAAAAGTTGTATTAATTTTCTGAATTTACTAAAAAAAATGCATCTTATTTTGATATTTATTAAAAAAATATATTTTTAAAGTACATTTTCTATTTTATAATTCTGACAAATATGATTTTTTATTTTTCTAGATTGTTTCTCACTCTTTTTACTATTACTCTCTTCTATGCATATAACTAATCTTATTTATCCTCTCTTTCTTTTTTTTTTTTTTCATACGTGCATAACATGCGCATGATATACAAATCATATCGTGTCCACGACGTTTAAAGTTTAGTTGATTTTTTGATAATATTTTAATATATTTGGAGAAGTTAAAATAATCAATAAATAGCATATTTGAACTCTTTGTAACCTCATGAATTGATTCATTATTTATTTCAGCTTCTACAAAGGTATAAAATTATAATAATGAGGAATCGACAAAACTTCTCATGTGTGGGCCTAACATGGAGGTTTTTTATTGATTTTTTATTACATTTTAACATCTTATAAATGTTAAAATAAATAATAGATAACATATTTGAACTCCTTGCAACATTAGAAATTCACATGAATTGAAATGGGCGCAATCGAAACTCTTTAGGTCTATCAGTAGATTTTGACTAAAATCTACTGATGGACCTAGAGAGCTCTGATTGCGCCCATTTTAGTTTCTATGGATTTCTGATGTTGTAAGGAGTTTAAATATGCTATACATTATTTATTTTGACTTCTAGAAGGTGTTAAAATATAATAAGAAAGAATCAGTAAAAATTTTCAAACATTGGGCCTAATATGGAATTATATCAGGCCCAACGTTGGCATGATATAATTCCATATCAGACCCATATTGGACCTGATATGATTCCATATCAGGCCTACGTTGGGTCTGATATGAATCATATCAGGCCTAACGTATGAGATTTTTACTGATTTTTCTTATTATATTTTAACACATTCTGAAAGTCAAAATAAACAATGGATATCATATTTGAATTCCTTGCAACATCATAAATTCACAGGAACTGAAATGGGCACAATCGGAGTTCTTTAGGTCCATAAGTGGATTTTAGTCAAAACCCACTGATAGACCTAAAGAGCTCCGATTGCGCCCATTTAAGTTCCTGTGGATTTTTGATGTTGCAAGAAGTTCAAATATGTTATCTATTGCTTATTTTGACATCTATAAGGTGTTAAAATATACTAACAAAGAATCAACAAAAATCTCTAAATATTAGGCTTGATATGAATCGTATAAGCTTGAGTACTGATATTCCTCCCATACCCAGCTTGCAGAGGTAAAAGGACACCAGAACTGAGTGAAAGTTTCAAGAAAGTACCTCAAGTTTCAAAGGGGAGGAACTCAATTTAAACAAGGTGCCCTTCATTACATTGATGTCATCCAAGAGGCTGAGTACTGCCTTAAGTGATTGTGACTTAATAGTTTGTTCAATTTAAGCATTTGCTTATTCCTTCTACCTGTATGTGCTTGAGGATTTTTCATTCTTGATTGCACCAAACCAGTGGCACATAGTGTTGGAGCAATCATAGACACATCCATTATGAAATGAAGAGTTCCTAAAATTGTTGAGCATTCCTAATAGAGTGAGACCCACATTGGACCTTATATGAAATCGTATCAGGCCCACATTGGGCCTGATACGGAATCATATCAAGCCTAACATGGGCCTGATATGATTCATATCAGGCCTAACATGGAGATTTTTTACTGATCCTTTTTTCTTATATTTTAACACCTTCTAAAGTCAAAATAAATAATGGATAGCATATTTGAACTCCTTGCAACATTAGGAATTCACAAAAACTGAAATGGGTGCAATCAGAGCTCTCTAGGGTCATCAGTGAGTTTTGACTGAAATCCACTTATGGATCTAGAGATCTCAGTTACACTCATTTTAGTTTCTGTGGATTTCTATGGTTACAAGAAGTTTAAATATGTTATTCATTATTTATTTTGGCTTATTAAATGTGTTAAAATGTAATAAGAAAGAACCGGTAAAAATCTCTAAGTTGGGCCTGATATGATTCAATATCAGGCCCAACGTAGAGAGAATGAATGTACAATACCTATTAATGGGAAATTCTATTATACTTCTTTGAGGATTTTTGAGAATTATGCTGAATTACTAGCTAACCAAGGGCTTTTGACAACTGCAATGGAGTATTTAAAACTTTTGAAACAAGATGAACCTTCATGCAAGCTTACCATATTGAGAGATTAGATTTCTCTAACCATATAAGGTTTCTTTATAGATATTTTATAGCTTTTTATGCATAAATAATTTTGGTTTATTTGCATAGTTCTGTTATTTTGTTGATACCCACCTACTTTTAACAAGTTGCTCTTATCTAAAATTTGTGTCATTAACCCTTAGTGAACCATAAGTAATTCTATACTGTTTGCTTTGCATGAAATTTGTAATTTCAGCACAAACCTGTTAGCTTGGTATTTTAGAGAATTTCATTATTAGTTAATTGTCTTTGTTTCTCTAATGAAGAACCTTATATTTGCACTTAATCCTTCCATACTTCAAATCATCATGGGTCTTAGCTGGTCTAGATGATAAACCTGTTGGTTTATTCAAGTCTATTTTCATTGTTGTATCCTCAAAGAAGTAAAATAGAATTTTTCATTATTAGACATTGTACATTAATTCTCTCCACATTGTGCTTGATATTGAATCATATCAGGCTCACGTTGGGCCTAATATAATACATATCAAGCTCAACGTAAAATTTTTTACTAATTCTTTCTTATTATATTTTAACACCTCTGATAAGTTAAAACAAATAATGGATAGCATATTTGAACTTCTTACAACCTCAGAACTCCATAGAAACTGAAATGAGTGCAATCTAAGGTCTCTAGGTCCATCAGTAGGCTTTGATTGCACTTATTTCAATTTCTGTGGATTTCTGAGATTACAAGGAGTTCAAATTTACTATTCATGATTTATTTTATCTTCTCTAAATGTATTAAAATGTTATCAAAAGATTAACTAAATCTTAAATAGCGTTGGGTCGATATGATTTGTATATCAGGCCTATGCTATGCATGCATGCAAATAAGAAAAAAAAGAAAGAGAGGTAGAATTTCCCATTAATAGGCATTGTACATTCATTCTCTCCATGTTGGACTGGATATTGAATTATATCAGGCCCAACTTGGAGATTTTTATCGGTTCTTCCTTATTAAATTTTAACACATCTGATAAGTCAAAATAAATAATAAATAACATTTTGAACTCCTTGTAACCTCAGAAATCCACAAAAATTGAAATGTATGTGATTTGAGGTCTCTAGGTCCATAAATGGATTTCAGTCAAAACTCATTGATGACCCTAGAGAGCTCCGATTGCACCCATTTCAGTTCCTGTGAATTCCTAATATTGCAAGGAACTCAAATATGATATCCATTATTTATTTTGACTTTTAGAAGATGTTAAAATATAAGAATAAAGAATCAATAAAAAAATCTCCACATTAGGCCTGATATGGATCATATTAGGCCCATGTTAGGCCTAATATGATTCCATATCAGGCCCAATGTGAGTCTCACTCTACTAGGACTCAACTATTTTAGGAACTCTTCATTTCATAATGGATTTGTCTATGATTGCTCCAACACTATGTGCCACTGGTTTAATGCAATCAAGAATGAAAAATCCTTAAACACATAGAGGGAGAAGGAACAAGCAAATGCTTAAATTGAACAAACTATTAAGTCACAATCACTTAAGGTCAGTACTCAACCTCTTGGATGACATCAATGTAGCGAAGGGCACCTTGTTTAAACTGAGTTCCTCCCCCTAGAAACTTAATGTACTCTGCTGAAACTTTCACCCAGTTCTGGTGTCCTTTTACCTCTACAAGCTGGGTATGAGGGGAATATCAGTACTCAAGTTGATACGATTCATATCAGGCCCAATATTTAGAGATTTTTGTTGATTCCTTTTTAGTATATTTTAACACCTTATATATGTCAAAATAAACAATAGATAGTATATTTGAACTCCTTGCAATATCAGAAATTCACAGAAACTGAAATGGGCACAATCAGAGCTCTCTAGATCCAATAGTGGGTTTTGACCAAAACTCATTGATGGACCTAGAGAACTTCGATTGCACCCATTTCAGTTCCTATGGATTTTGTATATTGTAAGGAATTCAAAGATGCTATCCATTTTTAATTTTGACTTTCAGAATATATTAAAATATAATAAGAAAAAATCAGTAAAAATCCCATACGTTGGGCCTGATATAATTCATATCAGGCCCAACATAGGCCTGATATGGAATCATATCAGGCTTACATTGGGTCTGATATAGAATCATATTAGGCCCAATGTTTGAGAATTTTTATTGATTATTTTTTATTATATTTTAACATCTTCTAAAAATCAAAATAAACAATGGATAACATATTTAAACTCCTTGCAACATCAGAAATTCACAAAAACTAAAATGGGCGCAATCGGAGCTCTATAAGTCCATCAGTGGATTTTGGTCAAAACCCACTGATGGACCTAGAGAGCTCCAATTACGTCCATTTTAATTCTTGTGGATTTCTGATATTGCAAAGAGTTCAAATATTCTATCCATTGTTTATTTTGTCATCTATAAGGTGTTAAAATGTAATAAAAAATCAGTAAAAAAACCTCCATATTAGGCCCACACATGAGGAGTTTTGTCGATTTATCATTATTATAATTTTATACCTTTGTAGAAGCTGAAATAAATAATAGATCAATTTTTGGGGTTACAAAGAGTTCAAATATGTTATTTATTGATTATTTTGACTTCTCCAAATATATTAAAATGTTATCAAAAAATCAACTAAACTCTAAACGCCGTGGACCTGATATGATTTGTATATTAGGCATATATTATTCATGCACGTATAAAAAAAAAGAGAAGAAAGAAAAAAGAGGAGAGGAAAAATAAGATTAGTTACATGCATCGGAGAGAGGAATAGAAGAGAGAGTGAGAAATAAAAGTAAAAAGTCAGATTTGACAGAAGGATAAAATAGGAAATACAATTAAAAAGGTGCGTTCTTTAATAAATATCAAAATAACATGTATTTTTTTGGTAAATTCAGAAAGCTACATGCGCCCGTTGATAAATTATCGAAAATTTTAACTTTATCCTCGATTCCCACATGAGAAATATTTTATTTCTAACTCTTTAATTCATATTAATTCATCTAATGTATTATTTGTACACATAATTCAAAAGATTATTATAAAATATAAGTAAAAAAAAAATTAAAAGGAAAAAATCATTCATCCAATGTAATTCTTGTTAAATTTAATATTATTTAAACTCAAATTTAGAACACTAACTCTCTCTCTCTCTCTCTCTCTCTCTATATATATATATATATATAATTTCTCCTAAATTTAGGATCATTTATATGAACACATTTTTTAGGTACATAACAAAATATAGATACAAAAAGTTTATAGTGAAATATAATTCCTTTTAAATTTAACATCATTTAAGTTAAAATATTTTATATCCAATTGAGCACCATTTACATATATAATGTGGCGATAAAGGGGGGTCCGTCCGTCACGGGTCAACTGCCAAGGTAGAGTTCAAAGTCAAGGTAGTCAATGCCAATGTATCAAAATGTTCGCCTACGGTGGTCGAGCGGAGGACCTTAGTAAGGCCAGTCGGGGTAATCAGTGTCTGATCAGTTTGAGAATTGTCCGAGCTGACCACCCGTCCAGATCGGGATAATACGGTAAGACTGATAGATGTTCAGTGTGGAACGGTAGGACGCTAAGGAGACCGAAGAACTTGTTCAATCGAGAGGGACAAACTATTACACCCAGTCAGCTTGTCCAATCGGGAGGGACAAACTCTACACCCAGTCCCCGCAAGGAAGAGTAGCTGAGGCCGATAGAGAGGAGAAGTCCCGGCTGAGTGGCTACCTAGCTCGGCCAAGTAGCAGGACCATTGCTATATCTCTCGACATTCTTTTGGGAGAGTGTCGCTAACACAAGGCATGGTCAACAAGCGGATCGTATGGCGAAAGCTTCTACCATATTATCGGGGATATGCATGCCCTATTAAGGTATGACATCAGAGACACTTTTCTAATATGTCCTTTCATATGACACATTGGAAAACGTGTCCATGTCTTAAGAAGCATGCATGTCACCCACCAAAACTCTATGTAAAGGGGGTCTTAGCACTGGTGGAGGTACGCGATATTCACTGTTTGCGTTTGTGTTACTGTTGCTCCGCTCTCCTCTACAGTTCCGGTGACTAACTTAAGCGTTGGAGGTCAACATCGGAGACCCCTTCCCTGGCTTGGTACTGACGTTGCTTGTTTTACAGAGCCAGACACAGTCTACATCCAGTCAACGAAGCAGCCACATCCCCAACTTTCCACCTTCCCGTTTCCGGACAAGATCATTTTGGCACCGTCTGTGGAAACGTAGCCTGCATCCGAAATGAGAAGATGGAGGATGTTGGATGATTCACCATGGTTACATTGATAAAGGAGGAGCTCGATATGCTTATATAAACTCGAGCGGTAAGGATAATGGAGCAACAACAACAACAAGCGCTGGCCAAATGCCAAGCGTATGAGCCCACGGCATCAGCGGCAAGGCATCAAGCAAGATGTGGAGACCGAGAGGAGCATGTATCCGTTCGGGGATAGAACAAGAAATCGATCAACACATATGAGGAGGCACCAAATGCATCGATCCCCTTTCATCGAACGTTGTTCCGGACTTCATCAGAGGAACGGGGTCGAGCGGACAAGGACCGGGGGTCTTCCTCAGATGGTGCACCCGTTCGGGACATGTGAAAATGGAAGGCACCAAGGGACGATGATTCGCTCGAGCGGATCAATCAGCAATTCTTGCAGGGGATTCTGGATGACCATCTGCCCAAGCACTACACTCTGTTGGTGATTGGAGAATACAATGGAACAATCGACCCGGACGACCACTTGACCAAATTTGATAACGCGGCCACACTTCATCAGTACACCGATGAGGTAGAGTGTCGGGTCTTTCTCACCACCCTCTCGAGCCACACAATGATGGTTCAAGCGATTGCCGAATAGATCAATTCACAACTTCAAGGACTTTCGAGCGACATTTTTACACCACTTCACCAGTAGTCACGGCCACTATAAGACAAGCGTCAATCTATTCTTCTTGAAGCAAGGGCCCAGGGAGACATTGAGGGCCTACATCCAGTGCTTCAACTAGGTGGCCATGAATATTTCCTTGATCTCTATAGAAGTATTAGTGAACGCCTTCGCCTAAGGCCTCACCGAAGGGGAGTTTTTCCGATCACTCATCCGGAAGCCGTCGAAGGACTTCGACCACCTGCTTAGGAGGACCACGAAATACATAAACGTGGAGGAAGCCCAAGCGGCAAGAAGAAAGGAGGCGCCTGCTGAGCACATAGGAGCATCCGAGTGGCGACCATCGAGTAGCCATAAACCTCCAAAGGGGCCTCGATTGGGAGGAACCCAGCAACACTAGGAGCCACATACACATGTTGTGCATCATGTAGCAGTCGATCGCCCAAAGGTTGCAAAAAGTAAGGCATGGACGCCATAATTCTGCTCCTTCCATCAGTTAACGATGCATAACACGCATGACTGATATGATCTGACTCCGATTGCAAGTCAACTGGCTTCATAAGGATATCATCGTCGGTCACCATCACCCGATCAGTGTTATAGATGTCGGTCGACCGACCGGAAGGAGGAAGAGAGAGGGGCGTCTGAGCGGCATTATTATCAGCCCCAACGAAAGAACAACACGAGTCCCGCCTGAGCTACTATTGAATGGAATAAGACCTCGGCTCGGGAGGAAGAAAATAGGAGCAACATTGCTTGGGAAGAAATTGGAATGATTGCTGGTGGGCCGACTGGCGGTAACTCCAACCAAGCGAGGAAATCACACACTTGGCGACTAGAGATTCACGCTATTGGGTGCAGCAAAGGAGAAGATTGAAGGACCTGAGATCAACTTTGGCTCTCGAGACTTAGAGGGAGTGGGCGTCCTGATCATTCGAGTGGTAATCACCAATTATACTATTCACTGAACCTTTATTGATATAGAAAGTTTGGTGAATATTATATTCAAGAAGGTATTCGACCAGCTACAAATTGATTGAAGTGAGTTGTAGCCAATGACGACCCCGCTCTATGGATTCATAGGCAATGAAGTGTTGCCGATCGGCCAGGCATGACTGACCATTTCACTCGGAGAGGTGCCGCTCAAGAGTGTTAGGGTCAATTTGTAGCTAGAGGGGTGAATAACTCATCGTGCTTCGGTTGCTTGCTTAAATGTTGTTATTGTGCAGTGGAATACTCTCGAAGCAAGCTCCAATGCTAAAAATATGGATTTACTTGGTATTCACCTCAAGAAGAGGTGACTAATCCAAGGATCCGACCCTCACTTATTCATCCACTATGAAAACACTCCTTCTCGGTAACTACCGAAGGCGGAGAAGCCTTGTACAACGCTCACAATACAACAAGAAAAAAAGGGAAACAAATATAAGTAAAATCTTACAAGATTTACAACATACAATCGAAACCCTAGCTTCTTCTTGTTGTGTGAAACACCTCTTGACCTTGGAAGTGCAACAACACTTTGCTCTAAGAAGCTTCAAGAAACTAGCGTGAACCTGTGAGAATCGTGAGAGAAAAACAGCGGAGAGATCTACTGAGTCATTGCGAGGAAGAAGGCTTTAATCCCGATGCTTCCTTCGCAACAATCACATCTCAATCGATTGACCAATCGATTGGGGAGGCTTGAATCGATCGGCTGATCGATTCGGAGCATCTCTGTGCTCTGTTGGAGAAACCTAAATCGAACTACCGATCGATTTAGCTTTCATCGTGACTCGCGCGATTTCCAACCCCCCAATGATCGGTTGATCGATTGGGGAAGCTTCTGTGGTCGCGATTCAAGCTCCCAATTGATCGGCTGATTGATTAGGCCAGCCCTCACTCACAATCATCTCGAATCGATCAGTTGATCGATTGGACTGTGGTTCAATCGATCAGTTGATCGACTGGACTGTGGTTCAATCGATCAGTTGATCTCCCTTTGACTTGCTTAACTCAAGTTTAGGATCACCAAATCCAACATTCGGTCAACCGTGACCTGTTGGATCTCCTCATGCTTAGCATCCGATCAATTATGACCTGTTGGGACTTCTTCACCAAGTGTTCGATTAACCTTGACCCACTTGGACTTACTATCTAGTGCCAAGTGTCTGGTCCTCCATGACCCTCTTGGACATCCTTCCACTAGGATGTCCGGTCACTCTTGACCCATCTAGATTTCCTTGTGCTAAGTATCCGGTCACTCCTTTGACCTACTTGGACTTCCCAACACTAGGTGTCCGGTCAACCTTGACTCACCTAGATTTCCACGTGCCTGTCTTCACTCACCAGATCTTTCCTTCTGCCTAACTTCACTCACTAGGGTTTTCCATCTGCCTGGCTTCACTCACCAGAACTTTCCATTTGCTTAGCTTTACTCACCAAGGCTTTCACCTAGTTTCACTCACTAGGGTTTTCACCTAGCTTCACTCACCAGAATTTTTCCACTGCCCGGCTTCACTCGCTAGAAGTTTCACTTGCCTAGCTTCACTCACTAGGTCTTTCACTTGACTTCACTCACCAGGATTTTTCAACTACCTAGCTTCACTCACTAGGTCTTTCACCCGATTTCACTCACCAGGATTTCCAACTGCCAGGCTTCACTCACTAGGACTTCCCTTTGCCTAACCTCCAGTTAAGACTTTACCAGTTAAGTATCCGGTCAACCCTTTGACCTACTTGACTTTTCTTCACACACTACTAGAAATATGACATATTACGACACTTTTTTAATGACATTTAATTTTAAATGTCACTATAAATATTTTTTTAATGACATTTATCAAAAAAAATTATTTTAAATATAAAAATATCATTTAAGACAATATATAGTGACAAATTTCATTAATGTCACCGTATACCATCCTAATAATAACTTAATTAAGCCATCTTTTTGTTTTTTCCCTACTGTAACCTAACGCTAAGCCCTCATGCACGCGCGATCGATTCTTTCTTCTCTATTCTCACTGTCCCACCCACCGCTCACCCACGCTCAAGCCCCACTCCTCATCCTTTCTCCTCCCTAATCTGCTCTTGTCATCGCCGCTCCTCTCCCTTTGTCCTCCCTAATCTACTCTCGCCGTTGTTGCTCTTCTCACCCACGCTCATGCATACCCATGCCACCGTTGACCTCTATCATGTGTCGCCACCACGATTCCTCCATAGCACTGCCTCCACCATGATTCTGCCTTTCTCCTCCCTAACCTATTCTCGCCATCATGACTCCCTAATTTGCTCTCACCATCGTCGTTCCTCTCACCCACGCTTACTCATCCTTGTCGCTGTTCCTCTCCTTTTCTCCTCCCTAAATATAGTTCATATTTCTCAATATGCGGTGTGACTGTTAGGACAACTACTTCAAGTTATTCAAGTATAAAAGATCACAATTCAATATTAAGCGAACTTGATTATTATGAGATTTTGCAAAATGTAATTGAGTTGGATTATAGGGGAGGTCGAAAAGTTGCTTTATTTGAATGTGAGTGGGTCTCCAAAGGCAAATGACTAAAATTGGATGAAAATGATTTTATATTGGTCAATTTTAAAGATGTTAGGCGTCATAATGAGCCTTATATTTTAGCATCTTAGACTATGCAAATATTTTATATGGAAGATCTAAATGATTGTGATTGGCATGTCATTATTACGACTGATGCATGAGCGAAGTATAATATGTAGCCTATGGTAGATGTTGATACATATCTTCAAAGTTATATTTGTAATTCAGAAGATTGCAATGAACATGAAGAAGTAGTTTGAGTTCGTGATGATATTACAGGAGTGGAAATTGATATTGATTTATGAAGAGATTTTATCTAGTCTATGCATTATGTTTAGTCAATTATTATTGTAATAACAGTAGAATAGATTCTTACTATATATGTTTGAATGATATATGGTGATATGTATTTCTTTTTCATTTTTAATTATTGACTTTTTATTATTTATAATATGTTACTAACTATTATTTGTAGTAGGAATGACTCCTAAGCGTCGAACTAAGAGGAAATCTCATTTTAAACTTCAAGATGAGATAGATATGCAACCACCAAGTATAAGTAAAAATCACGCAGATCATGAACAAGATAATATCTCATTTTATGCATGACAAATTTAATGATTGATTGTTTTTATTTATATTTATCTTTTTTAAATAGAATCAATACTTTTACAGATGGTCAAAACATAGAAGGTACCTTGAATGACCAAAGAGATGTAGTTTCAAATCAACTACATGTTAATGTGCAAGGTAATGCCCCACTTGTCGAAAACATGTCTTCAGTTCCAGACTAGTTTTGAGGCTATCGACGGTGAAAAGAATTGAAAATAAACTTTGTGGCTTTTTGGTTGTGTAAAAAATTTATTTTATCAATTAAATCTTTAAGGATTTTTAATGAGCCAAATTCCATATTTAGAAAATATATAGTACAAGATGTAGTCTCTACATATGCCTACATCAATTTTAAACATTGATATCAGTATCTTCATCAATTGCAGTTCCACAAAATGTTTCTTCATATTGGCAAGTCTTATACTGCATGCTTATTGCGTGTCTAGAAAGACTATCATAGTCCTTTCTTTGAGTTTGGAGATGCAAGTACTGGCCTAGCTAGTATCATGGTTGTCAACAACTTATATGCATATACAATTTCTTGGATACAAATAGTGGTTCATTATGCATTTTATCAAATGTGTGTCTCCAGTATTCTGTATTTAATAGTAGTCCCATGTCGGGTTGAAACGAATAGCTATTTCATTTTTACTATATATGTTTGAATAATATAGGGTGATATGTATTTCCTTCCCATTTTTAACTATTGACCTTTTATTATTTATAATCTGTTACTAACTATTATTTGTAGTAGGAATGACTCATAAGTGTTGAACTAAGTGGAAATCTCATTTTAAACTTCAAGCTAAGATAGATATACAACCACTAAGTATAAGTACAAATCACACAAATCATGAACAAAGTAATATTTCATTTTATGCATGACAAATTTAGTCACTGATTGTGTTTCTTCATATGTATCTTTTCTTAATGGAATCAATACTTTTATAGATGCTCAAAACATAGAAAATACCTTGAATAACCAAAGAAATGTAGTTTTAAATCAACTACATGTTGATGTTGGAGCAATATGGGTACCATAGGTTTTGATGTTTAGGCAAAAGTTTAAGTTAGGTTTATTATTGTATTTGATATGTATTATAAGTGTGCAGGATATAGGTACAACAAGGAAATTCCAAGTGTGATCTTGGCAAAGGAGAAAAGTCCAAGAATGAGTCTTGGTGGTGTAAGTCCAAGCATGCAGTCTTGGCAATGTAAGTCCAAGTGTGACTTGGCAATGGATGAAGTCTTAGAGGCGCAACCTCTTGGCAAAGGAAGACCCGACAACAATGACAAAGCCGATGGAAGCTCCAGAAGGTAAGACGTGAATGATGGGGAGGCATCCGAGGGACGCAAGGCTGATGGAGGAGGCTAGAAGGCTAAGTCTAGGTTGGTCAAGTGAGGATGAGTGCTGAGTGAATGTACTCGGGGGGTTAAATCCTAGGATTAGGGGTTTACTGTAGCATTATTATAGTAGTCGACTAGTGTTTTCATCAGTCGACTGATACGGTCGACCGAGCAGTCGACTGAGAGCGAACAAAATGCTTCTGTTCATTCGGTTAGTGTGGAGCAGTCGACTGATGGAAATATCAATCGACTGGTATCGAGCAGTTGGGTTGTAACGGTCGAATCTCCATAGAGGACAGTTGACTGATGGTTTTGACAGTCGGCTGGTAGGTGGAGTTTTTCAACTCGTGGCCTATATAACCAAACATTGGAAGCTTAATTAAAGTTGACAAAATTAGTGGTGGTTAACCCTAATTAGAGTATCCAAGTGCCCAAGTGATCTAGCGTGCTTGTACGAGATTGTGGCGAGGCTTCTCCACCTACAAGGAGCTACGCAAGCTAGCCGGAAGTTCTCCGGGGAATCATCCACCAACGGATCGGGATCGTCCACCTTACGGACAGCCGTGGAGTAGGAGCTTTATCTCCAAACCACGTTAAATCAGCGTGTTAGATTTGTTTTCTATTATTAGTATTTATTTTTGTATTTCGCTGTACGTACTAACCATTGTAGGAAATGACGTTTGGGATGAGATGCTATTCACCCCCCTCTAGGGGACTTCAAGGTCCCAACAGTTGATGTGCAAGGTATTGTCCCACTTGTTGAAAACATGTCTTCAGTTTTAGACCAGAATGATGATATGAACCAGGAATATAATGAAGGTAACATATATGAAGAATGTAATAATTTAATTGAATCATTATTTTAAAGTTGTATTATAACTTTTTTTGTACAGCTAGTGAAAATGACCATAATACTAAGAGGAAAAAAAGAGATCCTATATTTATCAAAGAAATTTGGAGCCGACCTAGTACACTACCATGTATTAAAATTCTCTGTGATGATATGGGACATCCTATATGAACCAAAAAAATAAATTTACTGATTTCTTAGGTTCTTTAACAAGGAATGGTAAGTATTGTCCAATTGATGTAGAAGATTGGCATAAAATGCCAATGGACAAAAAGAAAGACATGTTAAATGCTATAAAGGTAACTGAATTACTTTATATAATTTTAGTATTTAAAATTTTTAATTTATGCAATAATAATTTGTCTATATATTTTTTTTACAGGATAAGTATGACATTCCTTTAGGAACAAAAAATTGGACATTATGCTCAATAGCAAAAAAATGAAGAAATTAGAAGTCTGAACTAAAAAGAAAGTACTATGATCTTGAGTTGTCAATTCAAATTCTTTTACAACAAAGAGATGAAAGAGCTCAAGTAAAACAAAATATGAGACTAGTTGCTTTTTGGAACATAGAAAAATCAAAGATATGTATGAAATGACCCTCATCCGAGGGAGCATAGGGAAAGGAGAAATTTTGCAAGTATTGTCGCCCATCGCCCCGATCGACACAGAGTGGGTTATCACACAGCCGAGTGACCAATGCACCATCTGCCTTAGTTGGTATGATCCGAGTGGCAACTACAAACCTAGCCAACAAAATAAAGCCGAACAACGTATACATTTGTTTCGATCAGAAACCTGGGAGCATATATGGTCCAATCGGACATGGAAACCACCAAAGACTCTACTGCTTCAGTCAGTTGGACTTGCAACTTCCTTAGACTTGACTTGAGGGGGGGGCTTGTGATGCGGCGATATAGGGGGCCCGCCCGGCACAGGTCAACTGCTGAGGTGGAGTTCAAAGTCAAGGTGGTCAACGCCAAGGTGTCAAAATGCTCGCCTATGGTGGCCGAGCGGAGGACCTTAGTAAGGACGGTCGGGGCAATCAGTGTTCAATCAGGGCAATCAGTGTCCGATCGATTTAAGAATAGTCCGAGTTGACCACCCGTCTAGCTCGGGATAATACGGTAAGACGGATAAATGTTCAGTACAAACGGTAGGACGCTAAGGAGATCGAAGAGTTTGTGCGATAAGAGGGACATGCTACTACACCCAGTCAGCTTGTCCGATCAGGAGGAACAAACTACTACACCCAGTCACCGCAAGGAAGAGCAGCTGAGGTCGATAGAGAGGAGAAGTCCCAGCCGAGTGGCTACCCCGCTCGGTCAAGCAGTGAGACCATTGCTGTATCTCTTGACATCTTTTTGAGAGATAGTGTTGCTAAACGATGCATGGTCAATAGGTGGATCATACGGCGGAAGCTTCTACTGTCTTGTCAGGGATATGCATGCCCTGTTAATGTACGATGTCAGAGATGCTTCCCTGACAAGTCCTTTCATAGGACATATTAGAGAACGTGTCCATGCCTCGAAGAGCGTGTACGTTGCCTACTAGGGTTCTATATAAAGGGGGTCCAAGTACCGGTGGAAGTACACGTTATTTACTGTTTACGCTTACGTTATTATTACTCCACTTTCCTTTACAGTTCTGGTGACTGACTTGAGTGTCGGAGGGCCAATGCCGGAGACCCCTTCCTTGCTTCGGCACTGACATTGCTTGTTTTGCATAGCGGGATGCAATCTACATCCAGTCAATGAAGCAATCACATCTCCAACTTTTCACCTTTTTATTTCCGGACACGATCAATATATATACATAATCTGTTTTATTAGGTACAAAATATTTGAAATCAAGTATATATATATATAGTTTAATTGTGTACCATTGTATAAAATTATGTACCGATAATGAATTAAATGAATGAATTGGTATGGATTAGGAAGTTAAAATAAATATTTTCTGAGACAAGTACTGACAGTAAAATTAAAATTTTGTATGAGAATTTTAGGACAATTTATAATCATAAAGATTATATATTTACTTTGCAACGGATTTGTCAATGTTTCCAAAACGATTCTAAAAATGTCAAAATGCAGTATTAAGATGAAAACGGATTGGATTGTGTTAGAATTGTCTTGAATTTGGATTGATTTAAATATAGGATTTAATAAGTTTTATTAGAGTTAAATTAAATTTTATTTTAAAAATTAATATATTTTTATATATATCAATATCAGTAGGATAGCGATGAAGTACTCAAATAAAAGTAAAAAAATTATAAATAAAAAAATATTTAATCAGATTATTCAGTCATTTAATCATGATTAAGTTTGGATTTAAGATTTTTAAATTGTGTTCAGATCCGATTCAAATTATGATGTTTTTTAAATCTACTTTAACCCTACTATGCATTCGAATTGGCACTGACATTTTTCCTTGAACATAATAATACAAATGCATAGAAAACTAATAAATTTTATAATTTTTCCATAAGAAAAAAAGGTTATGAGATGAAGAATGGGCATTGGTGGAAATCTATAAATGGGCCTAATATGGGCTCATTTTATGATTATGGGCCTTAATGATGGGCTCAGAGAGAAGGGTAAATAGGTCAAATTGCCTAAGGAGACAGCTCAAACCACGATCCACGAACGCGAATCGGCTTTAACTTCTCGCGTGATAGTTACTCGATTGGGGTTTCATCCGAGTGTTGCCTTTGACATGGCCTCCATGGAGATGACGGCGCTCGCGGCTTCTCCCAGCGACGAACTCGAGCAGGCCAGCACCGAGCCGACCGTTGCCGGAACCGTTAACGATGCGTTGGATATTGACGGATTTGGCGGAAAGCGAAAGAGGGACGAGGAGGCGGAGGAGAAAGGAGGGGAAGAAGAAAGTGCTCGGGACGCCGGCGATAGGGTCCCATACTGGAAAACGAGTCTTTGCTCGTTTTACAGAAGGAAGTCCGGTCGAGAGGGGTGTAGCCATGGAGACTCTTGCCGCTACGCACACGGCGAGGCGGAGCTCCGCCCTCGCCCGGATAAGACGTGGGACCCGACCTCAGAGCGGGCCAAGAAGATCCTTAGGGATGGCAATGATGGAAATGAGGATTCTTTGGCGCCCGAGGTCCAAGGCATGGCAGTTGATCTTACTTCGCTTGATAAATGCCTCATTGGTCTGCCCAGGAAATGGTCATCAGACAACCTGAAGAGCTTCCTCGATGGTCAGGTACAATGTTTTCTATAATCGCGTGTTGGATGTTGCTATATTTTTTTTTCTTTCTTCTTGGAAAAAAGTTGGTCTTTTGATGCCAACAGTTGCTTCTCAATGTAGAAACTAGAACGTAGAGTTAGCATGGAAAATTGTTTTTTCGAGATGTGGCCTCTATATTGTTCAGTGGTATCACAGTTTATGGCTTAAAGGGTCAAGAATATTTTCTTGGTGGAGACCGGGCACATCACTGGCCGGAGGTTTCCATCTCTTCCTATAATCTAAAGGGTTTGCCTAAAATCAACTATTAATTCTCGATAATTGTACTTCCCTATTGCATTTCTTTGGGCTTTTTTAACGTTTGACATTCCTACTGCTGCTTATGATGCTCGTTGCTCATGGTTTAATTGAATTATTTTACTTATCAAGTTTCTGAAATTACTTTTGTATTTTTATGCCAGGGAATTCTCTGTAAAACAGCTAAAAAGAAGAAGGGTATGAGTGTGGGTTTTGTGACATTTGACAATACGGAACAGCTAAAAAGGGCAATTGAGGTAGCTCATTTATTTTGAAAAGTATCCCCCTCCCCCAAACTACATGTTCCTTTTGTCTCATGCTTGCAAAACAATAGGTATTGAATGAGAACGCTACATCTGGGCAAAAACAAATAAAAGTTGCAGATGCAAACCGCAGGTCTTATCAAACGAAAGTTGAAAAACAAATCCCTCCAAATCAAAATAAAGGGCAAGTTGTGAATGGGGAACTATGCACTAACTATGCCATGCCTTCATACTCATTTGAGGCTGATGATTCAGTTGGAAAAGACACTACCATAGGGGAAGGTTTTGCTTCAGTGACAAAAACTGCACGTGATGTGGTTACTCCATCGGCTGATATACCGTATAGTGATCAGTTGGAACAGAAGATGAAAACTCTTACTCAAACACTTAAAAAACTTGTGAGTACTGGAGAGGCAGTATGCTCAAATTTTTTTATCGCTTTTGTACTAATTTCACATTTTGTAAATATTCTTTTTACACTTCTGTCCATTTTTTTCCTCTTAAATGGTTGAAACTTCCTCTTGCAGACCCGGAATGCACGCAAAGCTTGTCCTCCCTCTGTTTCTTTGCCAGAATGGATAATGAAATCTAGGGAAGCTGGTAAATTCCTTGTCTTATTGTATATATTTTCAGAGATTGATTACTCTACCCATTAATTTTTCATTTTCACGATGCAACTGCTAGACGAAGATTTTGCTAGCTCATTGCAAATGGTTTCATTATTCCTAATATTTGGCCCCAGACCTATTATTTATTGTCATTAAGTTGATGATTAATTCTGTTTAATTTTTGTAATCAGTATGTTGACTTATTTCTAATTCTAAGTATATGGTCTCCTTTGTTGGCTTATTTCTAATCAGGTTTGAATTTTCGCTGAGACCGCATAATTTCATGTGTTTATTATGTCCCTAAATCTGTGTGATATATCCACAATGTGCAAAGGTTTGGGCATGAACATAAGTCAGTAGCAAACTAGGCCAAGGTTTTAGGAACCATGGCATACCATCTGGAATGCATTGGCCTGTAATAGGACTCGTACACCACTGCACTGGAAGTTTAACAGAAAGTATCCATCATACTTTCTGCACCAGTCCTGTGCTGTACAATCCATATTTGTCCAAGCAGCAGTCCTGTTCTGCTTTCTGCTCCCATATTATAAACCTGGTTGAGACCCATGTTCAAATTTTAACAATGAGCTTATCTAGTTCCTTCTCTCAAATACAACTAGTTATTATTCTTGCTAACAAGTGAAGTCATAGTTTTTCTCAATCCAACGATATAATCATGATAGTATGAAATGACAGACAAAGAACTAATAAGTGGCTCCATTAATATGTGTAACCTATGATTTGTGTGAAACATGGAAAATTACAATATATCAATAGCTTGAATTACAAATTAAGATGACCTTGGCTCTGGATGACTCTCCCAGTTTATGTAGGTTCTTTGTAAATCCAAGCAATCAAATGTTAGTAAGTTGTTAGATCTTTGATAAAGAGTTGGAAGAGTGTAAGGAAGAAAAACAAGGTGACAAGAGAATGAATGCAAACACAAAAGGTAAAGTGCATATTAAAATAAAACTAATTAGTGTCATTTTCTCCTTGCTTAGCATTTCCCAAATTTCAATCAGATGTTTGGTGTTACTATGTGAGACCCTGAACCACATATCTCTGAATAGCTTTGGTCACATGTCTGTTTGACATGGCTGCTTACTCGTATTAATAATTTAATATTATGATAGAGAAATATGTGACTCAAAATGCTGAAGCTCAAACAGAAGCATGTCTAGCTAGTCATATGTACACCATTATGACAACCTTGAAATAACATTTTTGCACATTGGAGTGTGGGAATAATAAGGGTGGATCTTTTTCTCTCTGTCAGGTCTGGCAAATTCATTTCAACTTGAGACTAATGAAGTAAACAACCACCTTAAGAATAAAATAGGACATGTAGTTCCCTGTAACAGGTATCCTGTTTGTATTTGTACCTGTCAAATATCATATTGTAGTACAATAAAATTGTGACACACTATTTGAGAAACCTAGAATAATATCCCATAACATGGTTAAGTTAAAAGCCTAAAACTAATGGTTGGCTGTTGGTTCATCTAGTCTGAAAATTGATCACTAAATTCATTTTCTGTGTTTTTATGAGCCTAACTAATTGGACTTAGTTCTTATGGAACAATTTTCTCCAAACTCAAGGCTTGCTTCGTCAACTTAGTAAATTGAGACACAAGGTATTCCCTAATTTTGGCTTTTGAGTATCTTTACCATAATGATATGTTAAATCTAAGACAAAAATGTGAAAATTTTAATTTCTCCTTTCATTTGTTCACTTCATCAAATGGCATTGTAGTGAAAGCTCTAGTTGCTTAACAAGGAGTTGGACAACTAAACATTTTTCAGTGGGAGCCAACCAACCATACTGTGCATGAGGGATTAAATTTCTTTTGATCGGCATCATCAATATGCAAGAGCAACTGCAGCTTGAATCTCAAACTTATACAAGAATAAATGCATCCATTTGGTTTCAGCCGTAGGATGTTATTACAGAACCTTGGAATCAATTTTATCTGAATGTTGGATTTTGAATGGAATTGACAATCTATATTATAAACTTAAGAGGCACTTCAAGTATAATTTTAGTAGTGATACGGTAGTGATACCTATTCTGTGCATTTTTTCATGAGATTTGAATAATCTAACAATCCCTTTTTCACACATCTGAAATTATCTTTTTTACACTCAAAATGTATAGGTGGTCTTCCTTGCAAACTTGAGGGCATATTGGAATCACCGTTAACCAATGGGTATCGGAACAAATGCGAGTTTTCAGTTGGTTACTCATTGCATGGTAAACCAACTGTTGGCTTTATGGTTGGAAGTTTCAGGTTTGTCAAGATTATTTTTTGTATAGATAGCTCCTAGTCCATCCTGCGATTGTTGCTTTTTATAATGTGGTCACAGGGAGGGGATAACAGCAATTGAAGAACCTATCAACTGCCCAAATGTGTCTAGAATATCCTATGAATTTGCTTTGGCCTTTCAGGAGTTTCTACAGTCATCAGCATTGCCTGTATGGAACAGAATTGAGAATAAAGGATTTTGGCGTCAGTTTACAGTAAATTCATTTTTTTCTTGTTGATATATGCTCCTTCCTCTCTTTATCTTGCTTCAGCATAAAAGTATCTTTTTCGGAGGGAAAAAAACTATAGAAATGTTGATTAATGAGCACGTTTTTAGGTTCGGGAAGGAAGGAAATCCAGCCAGGTGACCGTTAACAAAGTTGCAGAAATTGAGATTGCAGAGGTCATGTTAATAATTCAGGTTTGAACTACAAGAAAAGGTTACAATTTCGTAGATTTTGAAAAAAAGTTGCTCATGTTAATAATTCAGGTTTGAACTACAAGAAAAGGTTACAATATCGTAGATTTTGAAGAAAAGTTGCTTTTGTCTTTGTATGATGTGCCCTAAGGGGCATTTATTTACTTGCAATCAATAGTATTTGCAAATAGCTATTTCAGGCAAATGATGCTTTGCAACTATGTTGTTTGATTGTTTATGAATGTCATATATCTTTCTAATGATAATTCTAAAGTGATTACAAATGCAAGTAAACTATAAGCCAATCTCTTTAGTATACTTGTAAAACAATTTATATTTTTATATTATTCTAAATTTATACAAGTTGCTGGGTTTCATGTCAGCAGCAGCATTTACAGCTTTTAAGGCCCAAGTGTGAATGGGTTTGCAGCTTGCAAACCATTCAATGACAGCCAGCAACTTTCAAATAATTCATTTGCTGTTGATGTTATCGGCAAGTACTTTACTGACATGAAACAACCATTAGGTGTATATATGTCTGTTTATGAATAAATGGATAGGACCAATATTCTTGATATTGGAACTTGGGGCAGTGTCGACCTTGATAATTTTTCAGTATGATTCATAATAAGTACTCGTCATAATTAACCACTGACAGATAAAGATCTGTTTATTCAAACTTATGCAGGTTTGTTCAACTGATGTGGATGAAGAAGTAATGAAAAATGACTTTCAGAGAATGGTCCAGACACTTGTACTTGGAGCAGCTGCTTGTTCTCCTCCACTTCCTCTCACAGTAATAGTTGTCCAGGTATGTTGTTAACAATCCCAATTTTCCTGGTTGCAGATGCCAAGTTTGGCTAAAATTTAGGTGAAGTCATGTTTTGGTCTGTGTGCCCTGTTGGTTTTTTCTGCTCTAGCTGGTCATATATTTATGCTTCTATAATCATTTTAACTCCCATCAGGATTATCAAGGGATATCAAATGCCGCTCCTGCTGATTGCCCTTTGATCCCATTGATGATACCAAAAGTAGAACCAATTCCATCAGATGATAAACATGCAATTGAAGCAAGAATTCATGATTATATAAGCAATCTCTGCTTCTCCATATCGCCCACAGCTTTTTTCCAAGTTAGACTCAGTTTCATCTATATTACTATTCTTATTGCCCAATTGAGTAAGTTGGTTCATCACTCACTAGGATACAGGTTAACACTCTTGCTGCAGAGAGATTGTACTCACTGGCTGGTGATTGGGCTGATCTCAATAGAGACACATTACTTTTTGACATATGCTGTGGGACAGGAACAATTGGACTCACCTTAGCCCACCGTGTTGGCATGGTAATTCCATGATATTTCACTATGATGTTGGAGTTTATACATTTCTTTGAGTCATAATATTGTGAAGGTAGCAGGCTAACACTATTTGTGTGTGTATCTGCTGCTAAACTATTGCATTTTGCATAAAATGTTGGGAAATTTTTTATTCAAGTACATTAAAATATTGGGAGAGTACTCTAAAATTATGATGAGTTCGAGATTTGGTAAACATAGAATAATTATGCTAAAGAATATTGATAGAAAATATTGATCCCCATGAGTTTTGTGTTTCTAATAATTCTTTGGTTCTTTGTGCCTTTTGTTGTTCATATCTAGTATATGTTGAAGATTTTTTTTTTTTTTTTCAATTAGAAAACTAAATTGTATTTTAAACTTTTAAGTTTATCATTGGAGAAAACATAAACTTCCATGCATGTGCAAAGTTGCACAGATAACAGGAAGATTAAAGAGGTAAAATGATAAGTTTGCATTCATTCACATTCTCTAAACCCACAAAGAAATCTAGTTCTATTATGATAATATTTGCAAGGCTCTTCATATCTTGAATCTGTTGTATTCAATACTTAAAATATTTAATTAATAAAACTATAACTTTTTTCATTGGCTATACGATGCACAGCTGGATTTAAAATACTTGGGCATGGCATACTTGAAAAGAAAATTGCAGCATGTCTTTTATTCATGTTAGTGTTTGTTTGCTTGAATGGATATATAGTTTTGCATAAAGCTCAATGGAGGGATACTAAATATTGGGAAAAATGCAGCTTGATGATGCCAAATCTTTCTTTTTCTTAAATTTCCACTACTTTACTGCTGTTGTAGGTGAATACACTATGAGAATCTTATACATATTAATCAAATCATTATAGGTTGTCGGTATTGAAATGAATGCATCAGCAGTTTCAGATGCACAAAGAAATGCAATGATTAATGGAATAACGAATTGCAGGTTTGTCTGCAGCAAGGTTTGTTTAGTTCCATTTTACTTGCTTCTATACTAATGGAAGTTTTGAAATTGTTTTTATTTGTGTCTATTCTGCATCCTAGACCACTGTATATTTAGCTCACTTGCTTTTGAATAATGCATTATCGAGATTCAAGATAATTATATCCTACAATAGACTGATAAGTTTGGATCTTTTAGTTAAGGTGGAAAAGGCAATGTATAAGTGAGTCTACTGAATTAATTCAAGTTGTTCATTTTTTTTTAACATTATTAACATACTATTAAATTATTTTGACATTCTGTCGTTACAAATAAGAGCTATTTATGGTATAACACAATTGGAGACAAAATGTAACTTGGTTCTTTGATTTCTTTTTCCAAGTCTTTGTCAGATTTTTTTTAATCCAATGATTCCCTCTGGAACTTGATATCCACTTTGGATCCGATCGTGCATGGTTCAGTATGCCAAGGCTTGGTCAGGCGTCAGTGTTTTCTTTGTTACTTGTGTTACCACAACAAATCCTATCTATAATTTTATGACTCTATCACATTTTCCATCTATATTGCTATAGTGTCAAGTACAGTTTAACCAAAATTCCCTACTAAATTAAAAAAAAAAAAACAGATGTCTTGTGAATTAGTTTTGAATTGCAGCATCTATTTACTTTCTTGAAACTCCTGAAAACCCTTGGGGGTTGTGTTTCAAATCAATCTAGAATATGAATTTACCATAGCGTCTTACAGTAAGAAAATTGTATAAAACCCAGCTGATGCTTATGAACCTTTTTAATTCATATCGGATCCATCTTGGGAATTTGCCAGGCAGAGGATATAATGGGGGCCTTACTGAAGGAGTATCTTGATGTTCCAGAGCATAATGGCAGTATTTCTGGGATCAGTTGTAAAGGTAAGCATGACTACTTAATTACACAGTAGAACTTGTATTGAGGTTCATTACAAGTACATTTCTTGATATTCTTTTAGTCAAATCAGTCAAGGATGAGATACTCTCATGTACAGGAAATGGTAATATTAAAAATTCAGAATTCAGCACTATCCCAGCTGATGTTGATGACATAACATTTAAAACAGGTGTAGAAGGCTCTGTTGAGGAAAAAATAAAGGATGATTCAGTGGCATCTGAAGGTCCAGATGAGGATTTAAATGACTCTTCTGAAGGAAACTGCTCAACAGATCATAGCGATGTTACCAGGAATGATCAAGTTTGCAAAACGATGAATCTGCACATCTGCACTTCTAAAGACAAGGATGGAGCAGATATACCTCAATTTAAGAATGTTGTTGCTATTGTTGATCCACCACGAGTTGGACTTCATCCTGTTGTAAGTTGTTCTACTTGCATTACAAGTCTTACATGTTGACAGATAATGTCCAATGTCCATCAGTTTCTTTCCTTCTCTACAGACTGAGCAAGTACAAAATCCTCTACTCGGCAATAAATATATTTCCAGCTTCATTTTTCTTACCTTTCATTATTTTGAATTATCTTACAGTTCTATGCTAAAAAGCCTCAGTTTGCCTGCTTAAAAATCAGCTTGTTTTATCCTGAAAAATTGCTCCATGTAAAAATTGAAAGCATGGCTCTTGATTCAACTTATTGTCGCAGACAGTAAAAAACTGATATCTTCATTTGGATTTTCAGGTGATCAAATCTCTAAGGACTCATCCACGCATAAGGCGACTTGTGTATGACATCTCTTCTGCTATTATCTTCACAAATGTTCTATTTCCCCCAGCTCATAGTCAATGTAACTGAAGTATTTTTATGTTCGCTTTTGCCTGCCAACAGCTATATCTCTTGTAATCCCGAAAGTTTGGTCGCTAATGCCATTGAGCTTTGCACTCCAACTGCCGGTGAGCCAGAGAAAGCAAAAGGCAATAGAGGATGGCGGAAAATGAGCAGTGCCGGCCTTGCCCGGCATCGGACTAAATCAATGCCCAAGTCAGAGCCATTCCGCCCAGTCAGGGTGATGGCAGTGGATATGTTTCCGCATACTCCCCACTGTGAGATGGTGATGCTTCTCGAGCGCTAAACATGTTTTCTTACAGAAATTTCTCATTCTACATTGTAGAGTTATGTTTGATTTAGTAGGCTAAATTATAACCAGAGGTGGTTTCCATCAATGAGTTTTTGCAAGTAGTCGAGTAGCTCTTGCAGTATTCTCTGATTAAGATGTACACTGTTACATTAGATGCCGTTGCTGTTTAATTCAAGCATAGCTCTGATTTTGTCGTCAGCTTAAATATTGAAATGTATGCATACAGTGGCAAAGAAGAAGAAAAAAAAGAGGAAGGCACTTGCGTTGATTAAAGATGAAAACAAAAGTGTGTTTTGGTAAATTGCTCAAAAACTTCCCTGATGGTTCATAGTTGCTTAATCTTTATACCAAACAAGATATATTAATTTGTTCAAGTGGCCATCAAGACATATCGTAGTTCATCTTGGTCATATCAATTCAAAAGTTTCTAGAGTAGGTGAAACATGTGGCAGTACTGCCGAGAAGCTTCCTTCCTGCTGACTTTGGACTTGTTGTACAATTAACTAAAACTCCATTGTGTTCATTTGGTGAGGCAAGTGGACAGATTAGGATGCACCAAATAGTAGCTAGGATTCAAGTTTGACTAATAATGATCCAGTACATTTGCTGTCTCCTTATTTTGACCTTGTTTAGATATAGTCTCAAGCTCATGTTTCTTTTGGCCATTATATATATATATTCTTTTACCAAATTTTTTTAAGATTACTCTTGATTTAAGTGCTAGTCAATGTATGCCCTTTGATAAATTGTGTATCAGGCACAGCCTCAAAATTTTCCCATTGTACCAGATGCTTGATCTATTGTTTCCCCACCTTTATTTTCCAGAATTCGTTGTGCAAGGATGCTCTTTTGCATTCTCAAACTTCCTCATTCTAATGTTTTAGTGGACTGGAGATAAACTACCTCCCTACAGATTTGGGCTTCCCTTATATCATTTGTGGGGGAGAGGAAGTTAATGATGAGAACAAAAAAGTAGATGGCTGACTCAAAATTGATGGGACAAAGCCTCATCTTAATTTATGTGTTGTAGGGACTAGGGACCATGATGATGCTGTGTGGGGTTGCTGTTGGGATTCAACACTTGTTTCTTGCTTTCTATTGAGAGTGCCCTCCTCTTCATATTGGTTTCTAACACTCCCAACACTCCCATTAAGACTCATTGATGACACAACAAAGCTCCACCACTCTGCCCATTGCTAAATGCCCATGTCTCTCCATTTTTATCTTTTACTTCATCTGCATCAAAACCTCTCTGCTCATTGCTAAATGCTCATGTCTTTTTAATTTATTATCTAATTCTCAGGTTTCAACACTAATATTTTATATGCAAAATTCCTAATCTAGGGAAAAAGTTTTGACATTTCTAATGGTTTTTTTTTGCCAGTTTCTTCAGCCAAATAAATGTCTGCTGAAATTTTGAATTGCGTGTTTTTATCGCAGTTAATGTCCAGCGTGCACACTGTTTTTCTGTCAAAGTTGGCGGCTATTTTCTTTTTAATTGCTAAATTATTTCGTCCCAAGTCAAATAGATTTATTATTCTCATTCAATGAAACAGCTACTTATCTCCTCTTCTTCTTCCTTTCCCTAATTTAAAAAAAATTATCACTCAAAGAAATATATTTTTTAGTTTTCTGATGGCATAAATTATCATCATGATTAACTAATTGGTTAGTTAATTAATTAATAGTGCCGTAGATAATTTTTGTTTTATTTTATATTGGAGGGGTCCTCAAATTTATTGTAGCTAATTATACGTGATGAGGCATGTGGGAAGATATATGCCATTATCAATTTTTTTATATTTGATTAAATTATACGTATATTTATGATATTCTACGGTGAAGATTGGTGGGGTCAAATCTAACGGTTGCAAGTGAGCTCAACTATTTAATTTTATCATTTTTAAGATATGCAACATGAAATTAATCTTTTTCATGTGTCCACTTTGAATTTAATTTGAATTAAAAGTGAGGAAAAAACAATCTTTAAGACAGTCTTGTTTAAACTGGGCGTTAGAGCACTTTAATGAGGGGCTGAATTGTAATATTTGAGTGAATTTTGTTATAAAAAATGAAAAGGAGGGGCAGCATGAAATTTGACCACTTTACCTGGTCATATTACCTGATTTATTAGTCGCCCACTGAAAACTTTAATTCATAAAATAAATGTTTTTTTTTTGAAAAAAAAGGAGTGGAATAAATAAATAGCGTCATTCCCCTCGCGCTCAAGGAGTCCATTTCATGATTTTATTTTAAATTAATCCAATTTATATTATCATCCATTTTTGCTAATTAAAAATATATAATATGAGGTGTTTTGTAGAAATAACACTACTAAAGTCTAAATCGATAGCCTTTTCTTCTCCTTCTTCTTCTCTCTCTCTCTCTCAGGAGATCTCGGTCTCTACTGCGACGAGAGAAACCCTAGCCGAAGGCTTAGCCTCTTCGACTGAACCGTCAATTCCTTGGAACGCCGGCATGATGCCACCTTGAGCTTCCATTCGACGTGCGCGGCGCTGCCGCCTGGATCTGGACGGCCACGATTCGGATCCTTGATTTTTTTTTTACCGCCGACAGTCGGAGATCTCGGTTTCAGCGCGTTGGTGGTGCTGACTGAGGCTAGGATGTATAAGAACCAGCTGCAGGAGCTGGCACAACGGAGCTGCTTCAACCTGCCGTCCTATACGTGCATACGGGAGGGGCCGGATCACGCACCAAGGTTCAAGGCGACCGTGAACTTTAATGGGGAAGTGTTCGAGAGCCCGAGCTTCTGCTTGACGCTGCGGCAGGCGGAGCACTCGGCCGCGGAAGTGGCGCTCAACGCGCTCTCCCATCGCGGACCCTCCCATTCCCTAGCTGCCCGGATCTTGGTTAGTTGTACAACGTCCGCCCGTATTTTTTTTTCCCTTTCGCTTGAATCCACGCCCAAGTAAATGGAAAAAAAAAATCTCTTTTTTCTTTTTTCTGACGGATTTTGCCAGGCTCGGATTCATGGAATTAGGCTTTAAAAATCTCTCTTTTAATTTGCGCCTGTCTTTGCAATTACATTGGTTTTCAGGCGCAAATATTCCCATAGTTAGAAGAACGTGCCTCGATATGTTCAAAAAATTTCTTTTTGAGTAAAAAGGGGATCAAAATAATTTTCACAAGATATTCCGGCATCTCGATTTGTTTCTGTTAAACTGCAAGAAAGATTCCTTAGAACACATGAAAAGAGAAAAAAGTGAAAGAATAGGATTTTCAAGATCCGACTTGTAATTTTTTCTTTTCTTTAGATTTATTTCTTCCGTCGGTTTTGGTTAAGGTAAACTTCGTCGGAACGACGACGGAGTCCTTTTTTTAAAAAATCCACCTTTTGTTTTCATTTACTCAAAAATATTTGTTTAACCACTTCAAACATTGCCTTGCGCGTGGTTTCCGTCAGGGTTCCGGCTGAGCTTGCTATCTGTCTTGCGCGTTAGTCTTCTCCGTTCCCAGTCAGCACGTAGAGGAAAATGAACCACTGACACGGTTTTCACCTAGTGGCCTCGAGTTATTACGTTAGTCTCTAAATTAATTGTCTCTAGTGTTGTTGACTTGTCCATAATATGAACTAATCAAGTATTCTCAATTGAGCTTAAACTTTTCTTGTTATGGGGGATGCCTTTCCAACCAAGACTCAGCTTTGCGGTACTAATTAATACCTTTGTTTATTGCAACGAGTTGCATGGCTGCTAAGTTTGATTTAAGGTACCGACTCCATGCGTATTAGTAGTCAATTAATGAGTCTAGGAAGGAATAGGATAGGTGGTGGTTCAAATTTCAAAGAGCTGACCTTTCAGGATAATGGTGAGAACATGATGCTGGTTGATTTGAACTATGGTTTCCACGACTAACTGCACCAATTGAGCATGCAAGTGGATTGCAGCTGGTCAGTGGGAGCACCACCACAGATTGTCTTTGTTCGAGTGCACTAGTGTTTGGATGGATGTTGGTGGAGTTACTTGTGGATCTATTGATTCATTTTTTTTAAGTGGCGTTTTGCATCAACTTTTCAAAGCATAGTTATTGCAGAAAAAGACTTTAAAGATGATCAAATATGGATTAGAACATATATGATTGAGATAGGATTACAAATAATTCCTTTATTCTTTGAGAATTGCAAAAGTTATAATTGCTTAAAAAAAAAGAGACATGACTTAAATAGTAGGTTAAAAATTGCAAGATCGTTCATCTTCTCACTCACTCTTTGCTATGATATTTGACTTAAATAGTAAGTCAATTTTCCTCTCTTATATGATATTTGAATTTTCAAGTCCTAACACAGTTTGCCTAACTATCTCAGTGGTTAGAGGGGAATTGCACCATAATACATTTAGAATACTTCAAAATATCATTATGGGAATCCTCCTTTTATGGGGTATCATATCATTTGCTTTTGAAGCTTGGTAACCATAGGCCAAAGTTTCATGCATTCTTGAATTAGTTCTTTGTGATATACAATATCTTTGATGGTGTTTTTCCAAGTTATAAGAGAGCCTCATGAACAATACTAAACGAACAGCAGGGAGGCTTGAAATTTCTGTCTTGTAATTGTTATGCTGCATACCCTTCTGGGGTACTATGACATGCCCACTACTCTTTCTGATTCAATAAGTTTCTTCACAGGATGAGACGGGAGTTTATAAGAACCTTCTACAGGAAATTGCCCAGAGAGTTGGGGCACCTTTGCCTTCATATACAACAGTCCGTTCAGGTCTAGGACATCTACCTGTTTTTACGTGCACTGTGGAACTTGCTGGAATCATATTTACAGGTGAACCAGCTAAGAACAAGAAGCAAGCGGAGAAAAATGCTGCTTTAGCAGCATGGTCTTCACTGAAACAATGTAAGTTTTCAATAATGCAGATTTGCTTTTGTGAATGTACAAGTGCATGGAAGAGTTTCTTCAAGTTATCAAATCTGTTATAACAAAAAGGCATTGGAGAATAGTTTAATTTGTATCATCTCAAATTGCCCTTTCTACTTGTCAAGGCTGTTCTTAAGTAACAACACTTGACCTTTTCATGGATATTATGATGAGTTTGTTTATAGTCTGTACTGGAAGAGTGCCTTTGGAGTTTTCTATGCTCTTGGTGAATCTCTGCTATGCAACCTTCTCTAAAAATGTTCAAACATGACAACAGAAGACGAGGAGCTCAGCCTTCAGGACTCCAAAGGACTCTTGGTACATGGTTATACCCTCTGGGTAAATTTTGGTGAAGAACACAAGGGGATGGAACTCCACTTAAAATGATAGTATTAGTTCAATGGAATTCCATGCAAAGTTGAGTATATATAAACTTGAAGCCCTCTGGTAAGTTATAACTAATTGATTTATTCTGGTTGCCTAGCAATTTACAGTTGGTTTGCACAAGTAGTCTACTTTTCTCCTGATTAAAAAGAAAATAAAATGGTGTTTTGTCAATTAATTTTATGAAGTTTTTGTTTCTCCTCAAATCATAGAAGTGCATGTAGAGATGAATTATAACGTTTAAAACGGTTTGCCAATGAATCCATCTCTAGCTGGTCACTGGATTTCAGTAGGCACTGTTTGAATCACCTCTTATATATGCTATATGATTGAGCTTCTGCAATTACTTTAAACACTGGAAATTTTTTCTAATATCACATCATGACATTGCAGTGGCAAAGGTGTCGGCAAGCTCATCAAATGAGCAGACAAACAACGACGAGCAGGAGCAGATAACTATTGCCCGAGCTCTTCTCCACTACCGCCTAAAGGAAAAGATGACCATGGCCAACAACCCTAATGCAACTCCTTTTCCAAAGAAGTTTCCAATCCAACCTGACAAAAGACCCTCTTCACTGCAACCTCCATCTGTATCGAAAATACTACCTCTCATCCGTCAAAAATCTGCTCCAAGAGTCCGCGCGACATCCCCTGGAATAAAAGATGTCACTCGAACATCTACATACCAGCAGGGTGAGTACCAAACTTTTAGGCCCCAACATTTCCCAGTTCGAGGAGCAGCACCATACTTTCCAGTTGGGCACTTCAATAGGTCTTGCCATGGCATGGCACCTCCTGTGACAATTAGGACGGCTGTGCCAGTCTTCTCAGCCCCGCCGCTTCAGCCACCAGCATCACAGGTGTGCCCACCTCCTCCCCCTGGTATTGGTCACACTCAAATCCGCTTGGCTTCCCCTGTTCGCATTCGACAAGCTGTGCCTGTCTTTGCTGCTTCGCCACCAATCCCACCCACGACTACTGTGATTGCATCTCAATCAAAGGAAGGAACACCAGCCTTAGCATCCTCTCCTTTAGTTAAGGAATCTGTATCAGCTAATGCATCAGGCCCACCTGTTCAGGTAAAAGAATCCATGACATCGTCGAAGGAACTGTCACCTGTTACTACCCCAGATATTCCAGTTCTTATAAAGGAACCTCCACTCTCAGTTCAGACACATGATCCGTCAGTTGTTCCCATTGCCTGCCCTCCAAAGAGTTCCATCCCAACCAAAGACACTCTGGATGCTCGTGATGCAAAGGACCTGGCAGAGTCTGAATCTACTGCAATGGAGAGCTTGAGACGACTAGAGATATGAAGACACCAATAATCATCTTCTGAGTTTGTAATTTGCTTCGTTTATCGCTTTAGGGTGTTAGGTTACACGCTACTAGGACGTTAGCAAGTAGATGCAATCTCAAACTTTAGGCCAATTCACTCAAGGTGAAGGCATGCATTAACATTAATGGATATTTGGTTCGGTTGCCTTCAATCGCAGCAAGTCAAGTATGTTCTCTGTACAATGAGTTTACTTATGTTGTCTAATGTTGATGATTGCCTTCAGCATCTGGGAGTTCATACGATCCGTGAGGACTAGCAACGGCTAATCATGAGTTGATTCTTGTTCTTGGACTTTAATTGATAAATTTATCTTGTTCCCAATCGAAAGATATGTTGGATAATTTCTGTTCAAGTTGGCTTAAAATGGCAGATGTCTGTATGCCTGTGGATATCTGTTAAATCTATCAACTTAAGTTGTAAATTCATAATTCAAAAAAAAAAAAAAAAATTGGTGATACTCGAAGCTGCTTTAGATATTGAATATGGCTGCGCAGTTGTAATTTGAAATTTAAGGACTTATCTTTTTATAGTAAAATAATGATATCGTTCTTTCTAAGCTATCATTAGTCTCATCATAAAATAGAATCTAGCATAGTGATCTTTTACATGAAAAAATAAGGTATCTAATTAGATATTTATACTCGTTAAAATTTGATCCATACATATCAACCGTGAGGACTAGTAACGGCTGGTGGTAAGACTTGGATAATTGTAGTGAGATAAAAAAAAAGTTTTTTTTTTTTTTTTTTTTTGAATTGACATCAAAAATCCAATCATATCATATGATTACCGACCTAATCTCATGAAAATTTCTCAAATAATTATAGTTAAATAAAAAAAATATTTTTTTGAATTAACACCAAATATTCAATTATATGGATGACCGATCCAATCCAAAATTTCCCATCAACTACTCGGATAAATTGAAAATCATTTGCAGTGGACAGCCTATCGTCCCAATATTCTTTAACCACTCTTTAAAAAAAAAAAATCATCAATTAAATTGCCAAAATTGGAACTCGAATTTATATATATGAGAAACTAAGAAGACATCATATCACTGCATCATTGTTCCGGAGGTTAAAAAAAATTTCCTTTTTATTGCATTCAAAGCGTCAATCAATTTCCTTTTTATTGCATTCAAAGCGTCAATCTCTTTTTTCTCGTAGTTGTTTGAGGGATTCTATGAACAAATCCTGTTTTCCAGGGACATTTCACTATTTTATGACTTGAGTTCATAATTATGTATGATCTTTAAACAATCAGAAAAAATTAACGATGAAAAAAATTCATAATAATACACTGTAACTGAGTCTCGAACTCTAGATTACTGATTGTTTCACTTGTGGAATTATTAATAAATCTTTGAATTATTTTTAGTGTAAATAGAAAAAAAGAACATTAACGTAAATGCATTTTAAGCTTCATCAAAATTAGTTAGTAAAAGGAGATTTTTAATAAAATAATATATATATATAAACAACTAATTATACCATCAAACAGGATAGAGATATATCTACATAACTGCACAAAACACGGCAACCATTCAAGATATATCCATTATTTACAGCTCACTGCAATTAGGCTCACAATAAAATTATAACTCCCTGCAATGAAGAAGAATTGAATACCCGATTTTACTTACTGAGAACTGATCATCAGCTTTCTACACTTGTAAACAGTTAGCAGAACATGCCAATAATCCATTTGCTAAATGAAGTTGATGATTACTCATCTGTAGCTAAACATCATAGCGGCTTTGGAAATATGAATTTAGCAATTAAGATGGAAGAAACTTTGGTAATTCAACTATACAATTGACTAGACTCGTTAATCCCTACTTCACTAAATTGTCACTTCTGGAATCGTTAATATGGTCAATCTCCTGGCTGTTTTCATGAAATCACTGCGACAGATGAAGGTAAAATTATAAGCCCTCTTTATAACCATTATTGCAAGATAGAAACGAGGACATGGAATCACAATCTGAATACAAGGTGAAAAGTGCTTTCAGACTGATTTGAGAAATGTGTATAAAGTTGGAGTAATCAAGGAAGAAAATGTATTTGAAACTTCCTAATTTTGTTGAAGAAAATGTTAGATAAAGGTATTAGAATAAGCATGAGTATAGTGCATCTTACGATGGAATAAGCTCCAGAAATTGTTTTAAAATGAAAATCAAGATCCTAACCTGAAAGGTTCATCTCCAGTATGTTTTACTGCACCAGCCGCATCCTTGTAAAGTACTTGACTTGTCATCTCTGATTTGTCAATTCCAAACATGTCAGCAAGCCTCCCGTAAAGCTCCTCATATGAGCCAAAGACCGAGAGGTCCAGAGTGCGACCTACATCTTCCGATTCCATGAAAACTTTACAATGCCCAGTCTCGATATCAACCTCCAAAGATTGATACTCACTGTGACATGGGAATGCTTCAAGAGACCTCTTCTGAGTTAGTGCAGATCTCAAACCATCAGATTGGTTTGATGACTTCTTAATATTTCCATCCGATGAGCTGTTTCTAGTAGCATCATGGATAATCTTTTCCTCCGATTTACTCATGAATACCTCTCGTTCAGTGACTATTTGCTGCCCAAAAAGCATCAGTTGTGTTGGCTTATTGTCACATGATTTCTTAGGGCTCTGAGAAGGATGAGCAATGGTTAGCAGACATGACACATTGTCATTAATGGGCGGATTGGCAACAAGAACACCACCAGAAATTCTAGAGGGTGGAGTGGAATAATCAAACTGGTGAAATGATGGATAGATCAAACCCGTTGGAATTTTGTTAAAGTGGAAATCTGATAAAGATAGACCAAACTGCATATGCCTGGCTCCCTGTATGGCTGCAGGAGCGCTGTCCCTTGGGAAGGATGTGTTTCCGGGGACCATTGAAGTTTGAAATTGACTTTCAAATGGAAGATTAAGGTGTTGGGGAATCCGTGGTTTTTTCCCGGGCGGTGAGAGATTTGCAAGACGTACAGCTGGTATGTTTGAGACCAGCTCAACTAGCCAAGGGTTAACCCGTCTCACATTCTGTAACAGGTCTGGTTCATCCCAACTCACCTGTAAAACCATTTGAAAACATCCTTACGGTTAACTAGGAAAAAAAATTAAGAATTTGGAGAATGCCAAACTACCAAGAAAGGCTTGCGCAATGCAGATTTCAAAGTATCAACTTTTTTGATGAAATCTAGTGATGTTTAAGTTACTAGAAATATTTTCAACATCAGATAAACATCAAATTCATAGATGTCATGTACTAGAAGGCAAGAGCAACGTTTGTATGGTAATAATAACACTAATCCATGATTGAGCAATTTAAAAACCAAAAATTATAAAGCTCCTGACAAGATATCCTTCAACTGTTTCTTTACTAGATGTTGATCAAGCATCAAAATACACTACCACGTAGAATGAATGTGGGAAAACATAAAATGAATGTCAAAATGAAAAGAGACAAGAAGACGTGGAAGTTGTACTTAGTTTACTTTTTGATAAATATAAGAACTTGTTTAAGATTTAACCAAAAGATTCTCAAATACAAGTTTCTAATCAACGTGCAACAGAAAGGAAAAAGAGAATGAGAAATAACAATGTCGAACATAAAATATACTCATTAGATTCAAGACCAGCATAGACAATGCAATGAAACAAAATACCTGAAGAAGTCTCCATGGAGAATTAGGCCATCTTATTGGATCTGCAACCTGAATTGAAGATATCGTCCCCATGAACCAACTGATCCTCGATGAATCCTCAGTTTCAAAAGCCATTTTAAACCTCATCCCAGGATACCACTGGATTCTTGTTGCTGCTTTAACTGCTCCAGCCCTTACACAAAACTCTGGTGTGCTATCTCTTGGGTAATACATGACCTCAAATGGCTGGCCATTTGCTGCAAGATTTGTTGCCTCAAAGACAGAATCTGGCCTTACCTTAACCCTTCCCTTCCTACCACCACAGGGACCAGAATTACCAGCATTACTTCTCATCAGTTTATTCTCTTCCTTCCTCAGGAAGACAGCAAAACCACCATAATTGGGCCCACCATTTCCACCAAGAGTAGTCCATCCTACCCTGGTTTCTGGGCCATCACCAACACCACCTATTCTGGCACGCCGAATGCCAACACAGAGATCCCCATTTTCTGCTCTAAGAAAAACTATGGAATCCCCTGCAACAAGCTTCTTTTGGTTAACAAAGCTACTCCAACCTGTAGTTAACAGATGCCGCCGAGGTGTTCCCCTGTATATGTGCCTAAACTTCCATGCCTCACCGTGCACATCCTTTGCAATCACAGTCTGCACGGGAGGGTCTGCAGAGTAGTCCAACCTGGGGAAGATGGTCTCAGCACAATAACGGGGCACGGAGAATCCACCACCATTGTTTGCATCTGATTGTGTCAATGTCTTGGCAAAAGATGCATGGTTTTCTTGTGAACCAAATCCACTCATTTTAAGATCCAATCCATCATCTTCACTATAATCCACTTCGCCGTCCCTAAGGGGATTCATCTGGATCTTGGCAAAGACCTCATCAGTCTCATGATCAGCCATGAACTTGATTGCAACGACTCGACAGGGTATGAGTGGTGGTATGAGTGATGTGCCAAAGTCCACAACTCCTTGAGCATGCTCAGCATGGCCCTGGGGGAAGTAGTAAACCTTGGAGTTCACTGTAGGCATCTGAACCATAGCTCCAGCACAAGCACACCACAGCTTAGGGTCAACACACTTGTCTCTGTCCTTCATCGATGATTCGATCATGGGCCCTTTGATGGCAAGAGTAATAAATAGAAATATAACTTCACCTAGAAGAACTCTGTGAACAGAGACAAACTTCTATCAAAATTGGGGAGAATGACAAAGCTGATCAGTTATCACATTATCATGGACAATAAATCGTTATTATAGGTTTGAATCAGCTTCACATACTTCATGGTCTTCATGGAAAATCTCATACTAACAAAAAGTGGGTTGATGAGTCTAATTATTTTGCACCACAACTGAGAACTATGATTTACATATCATTTTATTTTAATTAAGGTGTCTAAATTAGAAATCTTCATATTTTCCAAATTTCACCATGAAATGTTTGTTTTTTAATATATTTTACTTAAGCTTTATTATTATGATTATAGTTATAGCAACATATTGAATGTAATATTCAATAAGACTCAGATTACTAAATTGTGATATTGACAACAAGAATCAACCTTGTACAACAGATTTACCTTAGTATACTCAAATTGTTATTCATTATACTTGACAATATAATTTATATCTCAAAAAAGTCAATGACAAAAACTTAGGAATGTGCCTAGATAAATTCGTCTTTCTTATTTTAGTTGGTAGATCAACTAGAAATACCTTTAAAATTTCATAATATCTTTAAAATTTCTAGATCTTATGAGATAACCACTATTAAATTTTAACTTATTTTCATTAAGTCAACTTAAAGAGATTCAAAAGTCAAATTAAAATTCAATTTACTCAAAAGAATATTGACAATAGTCTTTACTAAATAAATTGATGTAGAACGGGATGGAAAGCTTATGTATGAAAGAACAAAGATATGTAACAAAGTCAAAATCAAAGCAACAAAGTTATTTATTGCTCTGGAAAGACCAGATGCAACCCCTCGAGGAGTAATAAATCAACCACGGGTATAAAAATACAGAAGCACAGTAGCAGTAATGTTCAACAAAAACCCACGAAAAATTGCATCTTTGTCCAAGGAATGGATGTTCAGAAGAAAGAGGAACATCATTACGGGATGAAGCAAAACAGAGAACAAACCCTTTCGTGCATATCTTCAAGCAAAATATTGTTTTTAACGGTAGAATCATCTGTGCTCGAATACAAGTCAACATAACACACGAAGTTGCATCTTTGTCCAAGGAAAGGAGGTTTAGAAGGAAGAGGAAAGGAAACATCAATACGGGATGAAGCAGATACAAAACAAACTCTTTCAGGCATTCCTTCAAGCAAAATAAAGTTTGAATCAGTAGGACCATCTGTGCTCGAATACAAATCAACGTCAGATGGAGTTGGAAATTGAAATTGCAAAACACACACACATCGAAACAGACTGTAAGCTGAAACACAAGGATCTACATGGATCAAGAAATCAACAAAAACGAAAATAAATAAAAATTCCAGCTGGATGAAAAAGGAACCTACCGCCCGCAAAGCAATCGCCGGCGGCTTCACGATTTCGCCGGAGTGCGAGAGCAGCTCAGATCACCATCTCACCTCCCCCTTTCTGCTGTAGCAGCCAAGCTCAAGGTTTTATAGAAGAATAATTTTTCTATCAGATCTGATCAGAGAAGCTCTCGCCGACCATTAGATCCGATCCAATCCAATCCAATCCAATCCAACGGCCTACGACAATCATTTGGTGGCGTGTCCGCACAAGGAAACGGTGGGGCCCGCGACGCTGACATCCAATTAATTTAGAAGCGTCATTAAATATTTAAAATATTAATTATTTATGTATTAATTCCTCATTGTTTTTTCATGCGGTTAATTACTTTATGGCTTTAAAACTCTAATTAATATAATATTTGTTCACACCTTAAAATTTTAAAATTAGGTCACAAATCCGAAGCAGTGGATTTGACTTGTTGTCTCCGACACACTCAAATCCAAACCACTACCTTTTAGAGATCACATTGACATGAAATATTTCTTCTAAATATATATTTTTATGATCTTCCCATACCCATCATCAATGAAACATCACTCCTTAGATAATTTAAATTTCATAATTAAATATTTCATAAATTAAATATTTATGATATCCCAAATTTCATCACATATATATATTGTTTTAAAAAAATAAATAGAGAGAAATTACTTTACGCCTAAATTACCCGTTCAGATCTTCTGTCCTCATTTTTTTCTGTACTCGTGTCCCACTGTCGATCGGACGGGCCAGATTATATCTCAAGGATGTCTTGCACATCACGAGGATACTGCACACATCTTAAAGATGCCATGATACATTGAGATGTAATCTGGTTCGTCCGATCGACAGTGGGACATGGGGACAGAGAGAAATGGGGGCAGAGGATCTGAACTAAGAAATTACTTGAAAAAAATATCTCGTCCACGTATCCCATTTATCCCATTGTAGATGCTCTAACTTGGCTATATCTTTTTTTTTCAATAAATAAGAAAATTAACATATTGGGCAAGATAATTAATTAGGCTTTGAGGATTAGGTTAATATTGAAAAGATAAGAAAAAGATCCTAAGTTTAAAAAGATGTACAATATTTCTATTAGCATGAGATTTTTTGGGTAAAGTTTAGGAGTAAAGTCATGAAGATCTAATCCTAAAGTAGAAAATATCATATTATTGTTGAGATATATAAATATATTTTAATCATAACAAATGATATCAGAGACATGATCTAGATCAGATATCATGTGAGCTAATCTTCAGTAAAGTCGAGGGTCGGCCAAGAGTAGGTCAGAGTGATCGGATCGCAGGGAGGCTCGGAGTTGATCAAGTATGACCGGATGCTCATAGGGAAGTCTGGACCATAAGAATAACGACGATCCTTCGTTCGAGGGGAGGATTATGTTAGGGATTCAATCAAAGTCTCATATTGAAAAGATATAAAAAAGATCTTGAGTTTAAAAGGATGTACGATATCTCCATTGACATGAGATATTTTTAGATATAGTTTAAAAAAAAAGTCATGAATGTTTAGATTCAAAATAGATAATTAGTATGAAAATATCTAAATATCTTCTTAGACACAACAATCATAGACATGAGGTTGATTTTGTCACATCAATCAGCAAAAACATACGTTTCTATTCAATTATAGATTTAAAATATAGTTCCAAGTTATCACCAAAATAAGATAATTTCATTTAACCTCAAAACATTTCAATTAGGAACAATCTTCTTCTCAAAGGTAAAAAACATCATGATGCCCACCATGTCGAAATTACTTTTAAAGGGAAACCACAACGACGAAAGCTTCCATGAAATGGATAGCATAACTAATTATTCACTATGTCACACCAATCAAATGGATGCCTAATGATATTGTCTCATAATATTTTAGGGCCATGGTGAATATTATTAAACCGATGATCATATCAATTCCATTTTTAATTGGATTTCTTGTGCACACTTCCAAGTAAATTGATCGATCCACACGATATGATGGTCCAAGTTTAGAGTAGATAATTAATACGTAATAAAGCAAGCTATTAGCATCATGTGGCCCTTGATAATTAAGAAGCTCAAAGTGAACCATGTTTTTAGTACTAGCTATAAGCTTAAGCAATGGGAGTAGTTAACCTGTCCTAATTATAAGTTTCATCTAAAATTAATTGATTTGGAATATTACTTAACTTGTAGGTAAAACTTGTTTTGTTTTTTCAAAAGTTAAAATCAATATGGTCCGCTGATTAGTCAGTAGTCTTTATTCAAGTTTGGTTCCTACAGTAGAAAAATGAAGGTGATATAGTTGAAAAATGATTAATCATGTTAGGTAATGTTGAATCTGAGGTGACCGGCTCAGCTCTATAGAAATTTCCCACCGACCATCAGAATAAATCGAAAAACACTCACAGCGGACAATCTGAACATCCTATAGCTGAGATTTGACTTATATAAGTGAGAGAGAGAGAAAAAGGAAATTATAGTCCAGCGTTGTCAGTTAAAAAATACATATGTTAATTCATGACTCGATTTTTAAATGTTCCTTGGAACTGTAATATTTATTGGTGATGAAAATATCAGTTAATCAAATTTGATTTTGATAATGAAAAATAGTTCAAAATTAAATTGTATTATGATCTAATAAACTTATCTAAGTATACAAGCAAGATTTAGCTGAGGCTAGACAATAAAATCCTAGTCAAGGGATTAAGCACAACGTCTTAGTTAAGGGATTGTGCACAAAGTCCCGGTGAAGGGACTGAGCACGAAGTTCTGATCAAGGGATTTGACACTTAGCAGATCAAAACATCGGGCAAAAGTTCTGCGGTCACGAACACCAGGAGGAACTTTAGGTGAATCGAGGATCGGACGTCTAGCGGAAGTCCCAGAGATCAAGGTCAGATGCTAGGTAAAAGTCCAAATGGGTGTTTGACAAAAGGTAACTTTCCTGAGAGTAGTAGGTGAGGGCGCATTCCCCGTTGAAGGAACAGTAAGAGTCGATTTGATCTAGGATTTCACAAGAAATTCAAAAGTCAGAACCAGACAGTCCTGAGGCTATCAAATTAATTAATAAATATTATTTTATATTGTGCTAACTTTATTTTACATGATATTTTTGATATTTAGACTAACATATTTTGCAGAAGCTGAAATACACAACTGAGCCTCGGGTGAATAGTACTCGAGGTGCCTCAGAGCTGCGCAGAAGTGCCTCGGAGCTGGGCGAAGGCGCCCTGGATAGGGCAAAGGCGCCCTGGATAGGGCGAAGGCGCTCTTGTGCAGATAAATTTTGAGGATAAAGTTTTCACTGCAAGGAGGTGCCTTGAAGCACATGGAAGGTGCTCTGGAGCTCATTAAAGGCGCTTCGTAGTGCCTGGAATGCACCCTCGCACCGATAGAAATCACAGTTTGCGGAGGTTATTGTGTCTAAAGTGTATGAGATCAAATTTGCATTTAGAGGCACAATTCATTCGCTACAAGTTCTGTACTTGCACGTGTTGGATCGTGAGCATGTGAAAGGGGGGGGGGGGGGGGGGAATCATCTATTTTTTAAAAACTTCTCTTTTTTTTTTGAAAAGCGAGTATCTAGCGGAATTAAAATACAGAAACAAAAAGTCAAAACACAAGTACGCAAGCGATTTACTTGTTTCGGAGCATTCAGCGACTCCTACTCCAAAATCCAGGTCCCGCGGACCTATCGATAGGTAATTTACTAAAGACCTCTTCTAGAACCGCTGGAAGAGGGAATCGAGTACAAAAGAAATAAGATAAGTGTAACACGTTATACTTTCCTTTTCAGCAGAAATTAAGTATAGAATTTAAATTATCATTACCCAACACTTTTTGAGGATGATCGGCTTAGGCACAGTGTTGGATGGTTCCTCAAGTAGTAGTCGGATGCAGCAACATCGTAGCGGAGCAATAGTGGGAAGCCGAAGCAGTCAGAACTTTAAATGGACGTGTAGAAGCTTGTAGAAGAGTTGATGTTGAAGGGCTGGTCGAGATGCTCTTTTATGGAGTGTAGAAGGCACTTTCCATAACACTGAAGACGTCTTCCATAGGTAAAAATTTTATCCCCCAAAAATTACTCCTTATCGTCGACTAAGCCTTCTGCGTTATCCGACCGAAGGCACCTTCTAAGCTCCCGAAGGTGTCTTCTATGAACAGTATTCAAGATGCCTTCAAAGCTCCCGAAGGCGCCTCAGGTACTATTCATTCGATGCACTTTTGTGTTCTATTTACCCTGTAAAATGTGTTAGTTCAACACTAAAATATATAATTTGTAAAACAAAGATAGCATAAATAATAATAAGCAGTAATAATTAGTTCCTGTCCTTCTAGAACCAGGAATTAATCAATGTCTCAGTTTAGAGATCCAAAATGGACCTAAACTAGACCAGCGCCTGAAGTCTAAACTTGGACTTGTCCGCAGACTCAACTGGACTTCGGCCACCTGTCAGGCCCCGTGGACTCAGCCGGACTTCCTACTAGATATCAGGTTGGCCCTTTGACCTATCTAGGTTTCGTACCAACTATCGGGTCTTCAGACCTAGTTGGGTTTCATTCTGATGTTAAGTCCCCTACACCCGTCAATCCCTGTACGCTCGGTAAATGCATTAGATCATAATAACACCTAATTTAACTCACTTGTTATTTATCAAAATCTGAGTTAGACCATTAGTGTAAATTACACCAATAGCACACTACTCCGAAAAACTCTCCACGACAACCAAACGCTGAGTGACAACCAACACCAAAGTTCTAAATATTTGAAGTTGTTGGTAAATTCAATATTTGTATTTACTTTGTAATTCAAATTTTCTCAATAATTCTTCAAGCTATTAGTAAATTGCATAACATAATCATTCAACGAGTATGAGCCTTGAAGTAGGAGTTGTCACAGACATATTATTTTTATTTTTATTCTTCTTCTTTTATTTCTTTATTTCCATTGAGTTTTCTTTATTACTTTACTATAAATATAAAAATGCCAGAAACATTATTCACCCCTCTAACACGCTTTTCCATCCTACAATATTATCCCAGGGGCTTTTTCTTTTTTCTTCATTCATACCAAGAACAACATCACACTTTAGGCACATGTTTGTGCTCCCTACGACAAGCACCACTCACTTAGGTGTCCACCACCATTCATCTAATCTATTTAGTTTTTGCTTTTTCCTTTTTTTTTAAAGAAAAAAAATGGAGCCAAGTTGCTCCGACAAACACCACTTTAGCAAAACAAGTCAATGTGGTATGAGTAATGTGTTTGATGGAGTTAAAGACTACATCATATAGTTAGGTATGTATTAATGGCAAACCACAGATGTCTTTTAGTATTATTGTTTTTTTTAATTTAATCATTATTTGACTTCTAATGTCATAGACCACTGATCGATATGAGTGATTTATATCACTAGTAATATATACAAATTAATCAAAATATTATGTTCTTACAAGTTGCAAAAGAAGGAAAGCTTGTAAGGTATACATTTTGCTGTAGGAGGTAAATGAATTTAGCTATACAAAAGTTTGATGATAACATAGTGATTGATGAACTGACCTGCAATGTCATGCAATTTTTACTTGTGGGTCTTGCTCTGACTGGTGCAGCAAGAGAAAACAAGCAAAAGATAAGTCATTTGAATTTTCTTTAACACATTTGAATTTGTTAGAGGTGCATGAGGTGATAAATGTTTATTTTTTTTTCTTTTCAATTTTCAGTGACTTTATTTTATGCTTTTGAAAACTGCACATAAAATTCAGAAATTTGCCTCTTCAGCTGAGACTGACCCAACCAGATGAAATCATTTGATGGCCTTGGCACTTTCATCACATCTTTTGGATGGATAAATAGACTCAGATGTGCACACTACTCAAACCTGAAATTAGTAGTTCCATTGGCAAAATGTGCCTCAGGATAGTGTGGCACGAGCAGTGTCTTAAATTTATACTTTAAACCACAAGGCCAGAATGAGCTCTTAACCAAACCTATGATGAATATTATGACAAGGCCTAACAAACAAGGAAAAAAAAAAAAATCCAATCATCAAAACAAAATGAATGTGGTGAATCTAGAGTTTTTCACCTGCGATCGCAGCGCTTCATCAGAAGGCCAGAGTGCTTCTACTAGATCATAGTCTGATTCAGCAGGAACATCGAAGAATTCATCTGCTGCATCATTCATTTGATCTAATGATCCACCAGGACCACCACCTGTATGTGTTGGAGAAGATCCTGCAAATCCCCTCGGGGTGGTGCGATGATTAAGATATGGGATATTGTCACATGAGGTCTTGGGGTCGAAACTTGACGTGACCGAGCATAACCTCCCCATGTCTTGGCCATTTGCACTAATGGCTAGTAGTCACCCGTGATTTACCTCCTCCGTGTTGGCGTAGGGACGGATTGACAGGGGCACTGGGGGCAAACGAATCGCCTTTTACCACATGGAAAAGATCTTGCAAAGTCCCCAGGGTCATGATGTCGCGGTAGGACATTCAGGTTGTCACCCAGGCACCCAAGGTTTAAACCCAGTTACGACGTATTTACAAAAATTTTTCCTCCAAATAAAAAATGTAACCAAAAGATGTTAAACTTTTGGACTGATAACACTATCAAGCAGCTCGTAATTTAAGAGTATCATACATGACAATCTTTAGAGATGATCAAACTAGATCTGCCCCATGATAACCAATCTCCGCGCAACTTCTTATGCATGATATCAGTGTGACCATCCACATGTACTACAACTTCACCGTCCAACAAACAAAGTCCCATCTGCAAGAGATGGCAATGTCTTTGAAAATTCAAAAGGCACATACATCTTAAGAAGTTGCTCTCGACGAGTAGGAACCCACTTACTCTGACCTAGACTGTCTGATAGATATTGAAATTTCCTCAGAAGAAGCATCAACGATACCAACTGCCATTATTGCTGGATGACCATCCTGATCCTGAGGGAAGCAAATTCTTTAGTTTACTAAGAACTCATAATATTTTTTAATGAAGTCAAAAAAAGAAACCGTGATAGGCAAATTGATATCTTTGGCTTCTTTGAACAATCGCAAACCTACATATTAAAGAAATATTATTTTCTAGATTCTTTCAGTAGAAAACAAAAGAAAAGACAAGTCAATACCATTTTTACAGCCAATTATCGTCCACATGAAGGTGCCATTACGTCAGATGCAATTGGATCCTCATTCATAGATGAAAAAAGAGTCCAGTTTAGAAAGTAAAAAAAAAAAATTGTTATAGCTAGTAACTAAGAAATACTTTCCGAGATAATTCTCATGAAAACAAATATCGTGGTCAAGAAATGACATTATTCATTATTGAAATGCTTCAAAAGACAAAATAAAATGGTATTCAAGATAAAGCAGCTGAACTAATTAAGAAAAGGAGACTAAGGAGAAAGAAAGGACACCAATACCTATAGAGTGTGTTCGTCTTCTCTCATTCCTATTGCTTGACCTGGACATCAAGAGCAATGTAACTAAATCCAAATTTTCTTTTATACAAAACCAATACCAACAAAACAACACGTCATGCTTCAATAAATGAACAAATCAATGTATATGATCTTGTCCGGAATCTGAGTCAGACAAAGACTGACTGAGATATTATCGGTGCTGATAGAGAAGCGACGAGGATACACTTAGCATATGTGCCCAGGAAAGCGGACCCCACGTGGGACTGAAGGACGACGGTGACGAAACCGGCGGTACTGAAACCGACGGTACTTAAGCTCTGTGCACACTAAGACAAGCACACGGAACGTTAGAGATCAGAAATCAGGGAAAAAATTTCCGCCGCAGATCTTTCGATGCTCAAGTCAGGTACCTTTTTCTTCAGAAGAACAGTGTACGAAGGAAAAAGAAATATATAAGACGAGTGCTAATGTGAGCGTACCTGGCTAAGGGAGAGAACCTCCCTTTTTATATGACAATGCGTACCTCTGGAGCTTGACCGATATCAAAGAATGCCGGATGTTAGGGCCTGTCAGGTGATGGAGGACACGTAGTGCTCTCTCATTAGTTGAAAGAAGGTTCCATTTGCAACTGATAGCAGACCACTAGAATATTCCCTGACAAGAGGTTACGATTCCTTGACATTGTTGTCACTTAGTGCTTTTTGTTTCGCCCGAGTTTAGCTACAGACAACTCGGGATGACTGTTCGAGTGTGCCACCTGGCTCGAGTCTTGATGAGAAGGACGAGCTGTGGTGAGGGCCTCATCTTTCTCATTTGGATCGCTACAGGGCCGACCGGGAGTTGTCTTACTGAAAATACCAGGTCTGGCTATGCAGACCGAGCTGAGGAAACCCGACTAGTCAGGGCAGGTCAGACATTACCTCGGGCTGCACCTTATGGCTTAGATTTGGGACCCTGATATGTCTATACCTGACCGGGAATTGTGCAACCGATGACGTCAGGCGATCTAACTTCTTCTTTCCCCTTCTAATTGCTGGCTGCCACGTCCCTTTGACTTTTGACTGTCACGCCCCCTTGACTTCTGATTGTCATGTTCCCTTGACTTTTGACTGTCACACCCCCTTGACTTCTGATTGCCACGTCTATACGGGGCCCTTACTTATACGTCGTATTACAAGCCTCCCCTCCAAGTCTAGTCGAAAGAGACCTAAATCTGACTGACTAGACCCTAGTCCCTTTGTCGCTTCCTTTCGCCTTTTGCTCGACGGTTCCAATACCTTTGCTAGCCAGATGCTGTTGACGCTTGAATTGAGGCGATGATTTGGCAGGCCGACCGAGCGGCTATTGATCGCGAGAGCATTTTCGCTTATAACTCACGTGGGGATGAAAATCTGGTATCCCGACCAAGAGGTCGTTGGTCGTGAGAGCATGCTCACTTATAACTCGCACTAGGGCGAGAGTCTGGAATCCCGTCCGAGAGGTCGTTGGTCGTGAGAGCATGCTCACTTATAACTTGCGCTGGGGCAAGAGTCTAAAATCCTGACTGAAAGGTCGTTGGTCGTGAGAGAATGCTCGCTTATAACTCTCGCTGGGGCGAGAGTCTGGAATCCTGATCGAGAGGTCATTGGTCGTGAGAGAATGCTCACTTATAACTCGTGCTGGGGTGAGAGTCTGGAATCCTGACTGAAAGGTCGTTGGTTGTGAGAGCATGCTCACTTATAACTTGTGCTGGGGCGAGAGTCTGGAATCCTGATCGAGAGGTTGTTGGTCATGAGAGCATGCTCACTAATAACTCGTGTTGGGGTGAGAGTCTGGAATCTTGACCGAGAGGTCATTGGTCATGAGAGCATGCTCACTTATAACTCACGCTGGGACGAGAGTTTGGAATCTCGATCGAGAGGTCGTTGGTCATAAGAGCATGCTCATTTATAACTCACGTTGGGGTGAGAGTCTGGAATCCTGACCGAAAGGTCGTTGGTTGTGAGAGCACGCTCACTTATAACTCGCGCTGGGGTGAGAGTCTGGAATTCCGACCGAGAGGTCATTGGTCGTGAGAGTATGCTCACTTATAACTCGCACTGGGGCGAGAGTCTGGATTACCGACCGAGAGGTCATTGGTCATGAGAGCATGCTCACTTATAACTCGCGCTGGGGTGAGAGTCTGAAATCCTGACCGAAAGGTCGTTGGTCGTGAGAGCATGCTCACTTATAACTCGCGTTGGAGCGAGAGTCTGGAATCCCGACCGAGAGGTCATTGGTCATGAGAGCATGCTCACTTATAACTTGTGCTGGGGCGAGAGTCTAGAATCCCGACCGAGAGGTCATTGGTCATGAGAGCATGTTCACGTAACTCGCACTAGGGCGAGAGTCTAGAATCTCGACCTAGAGGTCGCTGGGGATTGAAGGAGATGTGCTCGTGGACTTAGCCCAATCCACTTGCGATCATGAAGCGTATCACATAAGTCATCAGTTAAGTTTAAATCTTACTCTGATTCCGAGGTTGGGATAAGGCGCTAAATTTTGATCAACACTTTCCGTCGCCTTCTACTCCATTTCCTGAGGCAGTCGCATGAAATTTTCGATCCTCGAGGCATGATCCTCCTGAGGTATGGTGCCACTGTTTGCATATCGACTCCATGATTTTCCAGTCTTTTCCATCATAAGTGTCATTTTATAGGGAGTTGACACGTGTCCCACGAACTTTTCTTGTTATGATGCTTGACGTATGCTTTTTGTATGCGACCCCAGGGCGCTTCTCCCTCTTGATCTGATGGCTATCGTGTGCCCCGCCATTTCAATTGTCCGACTCAAATCCCGATGTTCCTTAAGGGTTTCTATTTAAAAACCCTAAAGGCCTCTAACAGTTGTTCATCAGCGCTTCATCTTCCTTTGATCCTTCCTCCTTTGCTTGTTTCTACTCATTTGCTGTCCCCTTCCTGTAAGTGCTTCTCCCTCCTCATCTTCTGCTCCTTTGTTTGTTGATTGGATAATGGCTGGAGAGATGGTGGTACCATGGTACGCATATTTTCGCTCGAATTTTGATAGGAGTGATCTCAAGTTTACATAATTTAGTTTGTGACTTTCCGAAGCATATCAGCTTCGCCTTCCGAGACCTGATGACCATCCTTATTCTCCTCCCACCAGCTTCATGACCTTCTTCAAAGACCAGCTTCTCGGCGGTCTCTGATTTCCCATCCCTTCTTTCTTCTCTTCCTTGAGTTAGTATTTTGGTATCCCCTTGTCCCAGTTTGCTTCTAATGCCTTCCGCGCTATGTGTGGAATGGTAATCTTGTGTTGACTGTATGAGATCCCTTTGAATCCTCACCTCTTTCACCATTTATATTCCCTTAAGCGCTCGGAGCCGGGCCCTTCATGGTGCAATTCAGGATAGGGTATAGATTTTTCGAGGGCATACCTTCTTCCAATAAAGGCTGGAAGTCACACTTTTTCTATGTCCAATTGCCCGAGTCCGTGACCTAGCCCATTGAATGGCGCCTCAATCTTCCCTCTCCCTTTGAGTTGAGATACCAACAACACCAGCCTGCTTGTTTGACCGCCTCTGAAAAACTAGACGGAGTGCAACTACGACTCTCTTCTCTACTATGGGAGAGCGTGCTGTATACTTTCGGGCTAAACCCTATCCAGACGTCTCTGAGTGCACCTTTTGGTAAGATCACTCGACTTTCCTTGCATATCTCCACTAATTGAGATATTTTCCTTTATTTGTAGAAGTCATTATGTTCTTTGCCTTCACCCTTGACTCTTCCGCGATGCCCAGCGCAATCCTACGGAAGTGAGGTAGAGAGATCATGGTTGGCCAGGAGGTCCCCTAGGCCAGCGTCTCAGCAGGGGCCTCTTCTCAACAGTCGGGGGACCCTGAGGCCCCTGAAGTTGAATCACTCCCCAGCGAGGTAGCTGCTGGTGAGCGAGCTCCCTCTCCAGCTCCCAAGCAGCGCTTATGCCTTTAACGCAAAAGACGACGTGTGTGACTCCATCAGTCCAATCTTCACCCCAAAGGTTGCCTTTGTCGCGGGCGTCCTCCAAGGCTAAAACTCCTGTCCGGGTGAGCACTCCACTTTCGTCAGAGGCTGCAGCCTCTTCTCCTGTTCCAGTCCTCATCCAGGAGCAGACCACCACCCGAGCGGAAGACCAACCCAGGACTTCTACGCCTTCTACTCCTTCGTCCTCGAGCCAACAGCCGCCTCTAGCTCTTGCTTCTTCTTCTCTCCCCAAGGAGCGTCGCAAAGGATGGAACGCCTTTACTTCTTCATTTTAGCTGCCATCCCTCCAAGTGCTGGGTCCCATCCCTTCTGCCAGCACCTCTCCCAACTGCGGTCAGGTGCAACTTTATAGTGCCCTGGTCGATTCATGGAAAAACACTGCCGACTAGATTTTGGACTTCCCTCAACTGGACTTGGCTGACCAATTCTCCCAACGACTAGTGTCGGTAAGTTTTATCTGCTTTCCCTTCATGACCTGGGAATACTGCTAATCCTGTCCATACCTTTTACAGACCTGTGTCATGGGGTTGAGCCTTTCCCAGTGCATGGTCGGTCTTCACCGGGAGAATGAGTCCCTAAGGGCTTGCATTCAGGAGATAGCATCTCCTATGACTGCTGGTCGCGCTTTTGACCTAACGACCCCTAAGAGCCTAATTCAGTCTCAACTGCAAATGGTAGAGGACCGGACTCGAACTGCTAGGGACTTATAAGTCTCGTGTAGAGTCCGAAAAGGTGAGGTCCCTGGAGACTGCCCTGAAGACTAGTGAGTCCAAGCTTAAGTTCGAGGGCATGAGGCGAGTTTAGATCCTGGCCGACTTGGAGGCGAAGGGCACAGAGGTTATTAGCCTCTCCTCCCAATTGCAGGATCTCAAAAATGCACATGCCTCCTTACAGACAAACCTAGCGACTAAAACGACAGATCTGTCTGCCAACACTGATCGAGAGGCCGCCCTTCAGAAATAGTTGGAGGCGGCTCAGGCTGTTTTCAAATCTGTGCAGGTGGAGCTTTCAGTGGCTACTCACCATGAGGTGGCCAAGGTGCGGGACGATACTGACAAAGCTAGGGAAGAGCTGAAGGATTACCAGGAGGGCAAGAGCTCTCGTCTAGCCGCTCACAAGACCTCCTTCTTAGCCTCCAAAGATTTTGGATTTAAGATAGACAACCTCATAAACCAAATGCTTTGTTATGGTGGCACAGGGGCCTTACTGCAGCTATAAGAGAAAGGCCTGCTCCGATTGACTCCCCTTGAAAACTTCCTGGACCAGACCTGTCTCCTGAATGAGCTGCCTGACGAAGCCTTCCCTGCCTTTGAATAGTTTTTGTTCTCTTGTAACTGCCTTTATTTTAAGTGATGATGTAAAGCTTCAAACTTCTTTAAGACTTTAATCTTGAAATTTCTTAAGGAAGTTGTGTGAGGGTTACGTGGATGGACCTGTCATCTGAAATGTGGTGCTAGAATGTCTAAGGGATTCCACCCAAGATCGTAAGACATTTTACTTTATATGATTAAGTAACTTGTCAAGTATCTGACCCCTTCATGGATGCTCGGTTGACTTATCACCCGGGCAAGCCTCTGCAAGGGTCATTCCATGTAATCGGGCACTTAACTCTTACTAACCACTACCTCTCCCCGAACGATTTATGTAGTATAACCACTCGATCGGTCGTGAGCCACAATGATTTTCGAGTCATCCTGCTAGCCTGGGTGAGGCTCACTGTAGTTACGCCTATTTTCAATGTTATACAGACTTCCACTCCATACCATGTGTCCTTTTATCTGCCTTTTTTTGACAAGACCATTCTCGCACCAGATTCCAAGATGATCCAACAACCAACATTACTTCTACGCCTATGACGGACGCTAGCTACCTCGTCTATGGATTGCATGATTAGCGCTGATGTCGAGGCATCCTTCCGAGCATCTCCCTTGACTACTATAAATAATCTGCTTCTCTCATTTGGGCTTCTCATTAATAGCTGAAGTCATCTTCCCTTCTCTCCTTCCTTCCGTGCTTTTGCTTTTTGGCCTTCTGTTTACGACCTTGACCTTTCCATGGATTCTCCCATACCTAGGTATGCTCCTGGAGTCTCAACCTTTAACGGTGTAGATCTAGACGATCTCCGATTCATGAATGAAGTGTCTGTTGGTTAGTCTTAGGAAAATGTACCGGTTCCACTGTACAAATTTTTTTTGTACAAGTGTCGAACCTTTTCTTAAATAACCTATTGTGTTCTTTAGAAGTTAAATTAGGAATCATAGACGGAACTTAACATCATTGATTCCAAATTTAACTTATCTGTTCTTAATGGTTTAGATTTAAATCGCAAGCGGAACTTAATACTATTGATTCAAATCCACCTATGTTATTAATTCCATTAAATATTAATTTCCAAAATTAGCTTTCAGGACTGCATGGTGAGGCACATGACCTTCTTGGATATGAGAGCAACCACCACTGCCTAGACAAAGACTTTTAAGGAAAGCTAATATTTAATTTACTTAAATAACTCTAGGTTAACTAAAAAGAACAATCGAATCACAAATTCGAAAACAAAGAAAACATAAATTCGAAAAACTAATTCGAAATACTAGATCTAATGCCTCTTGTATTTGGAATTCTTACAAAAAGAAATAACTAGCATGATGCGGAAAATAATTGCTAATTATACCTTCTTTTTGTAAACTAATGACCTCGAGATCTTCTGTCGTATTCCTCGCCTCGCCTTGGACGTCGTGTGGGCGACGATCCTCCAAGATGAACACCACCCAAAAGATTTCTTCCTCTTCCTCTAAAATCCGGCCACCACCACCACCAAGGAGAAGAGAGCAAAGGGAAAAGGAGAAGAGAGAGGGCCGACCACCAAGAGATCCTCCAAGCAAGAGAATAAGAGTTGTGCTCATGAAGCCTCCCCACCCCTTCTTTTATAATACTTGCCCAAGGCAAATAAGGGAAGAATTTTTACAAAAAATTAAAATCTTCCTCTAGTTTTTTCTTTTCCCTTTTTCTTTTCCTTTTCTTTCCTCTTGATTGAATCAATCACCAAAAATTAATTTGATGATTTTATTTTTTTATAATATGGCCGACCACCTTGCTTGGGCACCAAGCAAGGGTGGTCGACCCTCATAAGAGGAAAAGAATATTATTTTTCATAAAATTTTACAAGAAGAAAAACTCTTATAAAATTTTACAAGCTCTCTTTCCTAAAGTAGGAGTAAAAAAAAGAAAGTTCTAAAAATTAAAACCATGTTTTAAAATTTAAAACTTCTCTTATCAAATTTTCTTTTTTAACATGATGATAGAAAATTTAAATTTTAAAACTTATCTTCCTTTTTTTCTTAAACCATGAGATGGTTAAAAAAGAAAAGTTTTAAAACTTTTAAAATTCTCTATTAAAACATGTGACCTAATTCAAATAAGGAAAGTTTTAAAAATTAAAATCTCTCTTTTAAAACTTATAGTTTTCTACAAAGAGAAGATTTTAAAATTCAAAACAACCCTCCTTATTTGAATTATTGTGGCCGGCCCCTACTAGCTTGGTCACCAAGCAATAGGGTCAACCCCTATAGAAGAGGATGTTGCCGGCCCTTGCTTGGTCACCAAGCATTGGACCGACCCCCTTCTTAGACACCAAGATGGGCTTATATTTGGATGGACTTGAGGGTATAATGAGGCTACGACAGAGACCTAGAGGAGAAATTAGTTTTGACCTTCCGATGAGCTTGAGTATCCCGTGTTCGCCCTGAACACACAACTCAAGTTCATCGATAATAACTCATTCTACTAAAGAGTTATTATCGCACTACCGCACCAATCCCAAATTACATTATGGGCTCCTTCTTATCATGAGTGTGTTAGTCTCCCTGTGTTTAGGATAACGAATGTCCACTAATTAAGTAAGTTACTGCCAACTCACTTAATTAATATCTAGCTCCAAGAGTAGTACCACTCAACTTCATTGTCATGTCGGACTAAGTCCGCCTGCAGGGTTTAACATGACAATCCTTATGAGCTCCTCTTGGAGACATTCTCAACCTAGATAACTAGGACACAGATTCCTTCTATAATCAACAATACACACTATAAGTAATATCATTTCTCAACTTATCGGACATATTGATTTATCGAGCTAAACCTCACCCTTTGATAAGTCAAAGAAATAAATATTAAATATATGTGCTTGTTATTATATTAGGATTAAGAGCACACACTTCCATAATAACTAATGTCTAGTTCTTTTACTAAGTCAGTACAAAAAGAACTTACCTAAATGGTCCTACTCAATACACTTAGAGTGTACCAGTGTAATTTATTAATCAAGATAAACTAATATTTAATTACACTACGACTATTCCGATGGTTTGTTCCTTTCCATCTTAGTCGTGAGCAACTGTTTATAATTTATAAAGAACCGACAACATGATCTTCTGAGTGTGACACCACACACCATGTTATCTACTTATATAAATTAATTGAACAATTACATTTAACAAATAAATGTAAATATTGACTAATGTGATTCTTTTATTTCAAAAATAAATGTTTACAAAAGCTAGACTTTTAGTATACACTCCAACAGTGTCTACAACCATGCACATCATCATACCCTCTGAGGTCCATCGACTCTTTCGACCACCTCAGGGCTATGAAACTTTTTTCAAAGAACAGATTGTGGTTGGTCATTGTTAGAGTGTATACTAAAAGTCTAGCTTTTTGTAAACAATTATTTTGAAATAAGAATCACATTGGTCAAATGTCTACATTTATGTTAAGTGTAATTGTCCGTTTAATTTATATTGTAGATAACATAGTGTGAGGAGACACATAGAAGTTCATGTTATCAGTTCCTTATAAATTATAAATAGTTGCTCACAACCAAGATGGAATGGAACAAACCATTGGAGTGGTTGTAGTGTAATTAGATATTAGTTTATCTTGATTAATAAATTACACTAGTACATATGAGTGAATTGAGCAGGACCATTTGAGGTAGTTTCTTTTTATACTGACTATATAAAAGAACAAAACCTCTGTTATTATGGAAGTGTGTACTCTTAATCATGATATAATAACAAGCATGTATATTTAATGTTTATTTCTTTAATTTATCAAAGGGTGTGATTTAGCTCGTTAAATCAATAGGCCCGATAAGTTGGGAAATGATATTATTTATATGGTGTGTTGTTGATTATAGAATGAAATTGTGTCCTAGTAATCTAGGTTGATGATGCCCCCTTGAGGAGCTCATAAGGATTGTCATGTAAATCCTACAGGTGGACTTAGTCCGACATGACGATAAAGTTGAGTGGTACTACTCTTGGAGCTAGATATTAATTAAGTGAGTTGTCAGTAACTCATTTAATTAGTAGACATTCAATATCTTAAATACAGGGAGACTAACACACTCATAATAAGAATGAGCCCATATTGTAATATGAGATTTGTGCGGTAGTGCAATAATAACTCTTTAGTGGTATGAGTTATTATTGATGAACTTGAGTTGGGTGTTCGGGGCGAACACGGGAAGCTCAAGCTCATTGGGAGACCAAAGTCAATTCCTCCTCTAGGTCCCTATTGTAGCATCTTATATAAAGCCTTATATCCACCCAAAGCCTAGCTTCTTAAGGCCCAAGTTAGGGTCGACCAAGCCTTGCTTGGAGACCAAGCAAGGGGTCAGCCAAACTAAGCTTGGAGCCCAAGCTAGTGTCGGCCAAGCCTTGCTTGGTACCCAAGCAAGGGGTCGACCACACACAAGAAGAAGGAAGTTTTATTTTTTGTAAAATCTTTCCTTTTATAGAGATCCATAAAAAGGATTTAAAAGGATGATTTTAATATAAAACTTTCCTTTTTAGATTGGTCATAAAAGGAAATAAAAAGGAGTTTTTATTTTGTTAAAAACTTTCCTTTTATGTTAGTTTTAAAAGAGAGTTTTAAAATTTAAAATCTTTTCTTTTATAGCTTTCTACAAAGGAATAAAATAGAGATTTGAAATCTTTCCTTATTTGTAGTTATCTATAATGTGAAAGAAAGATTTTAATTTTTGTTATAAAACTTTCATTTTTGAAACCATGTTTTATTTTAAATCTTATCTTTTATAGATATCCATAAAAGGATTTAAAAGAGAGAGATTTTAATTTATAAAACATTCCTTTTATAACTATGCACAAAAGAGATTTTAAAAGAGAGATTTTAATCTTTATTTAAAATCTTTCCTTGCTTGGAGAACAAGCTTATGGCCGACCATGCTATGGTAAGAAAGGAAGTTTTATTATTTGTTACAAAACTTTTCTTTTTTGCCAAGACCAAGGAATATAAAAGAGAAGGAGGGGGTGCCTCACCCAATAACACATCTTCTATTCCTCTCTATTCTTCCTTGGTGGCCGGCCTTTGCTCTTTCTCTTCTCTCCTTTTGTTTTCTCTCTTGGAGGTCGGCGGCATCAAGCTTGTTCTTATCTTGGTGGCTGGTTGATTGAAGGAGAAGAAGAAGAGAAAGAAACTCTTTTGTCTAGCATCCCTTGGAGGATAGTTGGTGGCTGGATCTTGGAAGCTTTGTAAGAAGCTTGGGTGGACTACCTCTTGGAAGATCGTCGCCCACACGACGTTCAAGAGAAGGAGAGGAATACAATAGAAGATCAAGAGGTCTATAAACTACGAAAGATATAACTAGTTATTAGTTTCTACATCATGACTAGTTCATCCTTTTGTATAGATCTTGTAAAACCAAACACAAGAGGTTATCGATTTTAAGTTATCATTTTTTTGATCGATTTTATTTTTCGATTTCATGTTTCGATAATGTGTTTCTATTGTGGTCTCTATAGTTAAACCTAGTTTACTGTAAGAAGTTAAATATCCAATTTCTTTGTGAGGCTTTGTCTAGGAAGTGGTGGATGATCCTATAGTACCTCGCTATGTTTAACCTGGAAGTCGATCTTAGAAATAGATATTTAATAACTTCTGTAATATGATTTTGTAGGACCGTTGGGCCGGTTAGGAGGGGGTTGTTGGATATCCTGCTAACACAAAAGAAAAACAAACCCTCCTCGAACTCTTTAAGCTAACACTTGCATAAATAAACTAAGCGGTAAATTAAAAGCATAAAGAAAAAGCGAGGCACAAAAAGGTTTACTTGGTTACAACCGATGTGGTTGTTAATCCAAGGAAGATTAAGCTCACTAAAAACTCCTTCAGGCGGAGAAACCTCGTACAACAATGTAGTGCAGAAAACAGAAGCTAAACTAGAACTGAAGCGCACAAGTGTTTGGAATTACAATTTTGAGTTCATTGAAAAGCTTCTAGACCAAGGCTATATTTATAGCCTTGGTCAGGGCGCCTGGAAGGGTTCCGGGCGCCCTGGGGGGATAAAACTTATCCCCCAACGTTCAGATCGAGTCAAAACTCGATCTAGTCAATTTTACTGCTCAGGGCACCCCGGAGGGTTCCGAGCGCCCCGAAGGTCTCCGAGTGCCCCGGACTGCTCCAGGCGCCCCAGACTGCTCTAGGTACCCCGGAGCCCAAAGTCAACAGTTGTTGACTTTTTCGTCCGGGACTTCTTCTCTGGTTCAATCCCGCCACGGTCCGGTTCTTCTCCTCCGGATCCGCTCACTTGGGTGATCTCTGCCATCCGAAAAAGGGCTCACCCGAACCCAACTTTCGGTCTTCTCGAGTAGCCTTCCGCTCCGGCTTCTCGTCCCTCGGAATCGCTGCGTGTTTCCTTCTCGTCCACCAGCGTACTCATCCGCAGTCTTCGTCCCTCGGTCGCACCGCGTGCCTGTTAGAGTGTATACTAAAAGCCTAGCTTTTGGTATAAACATTTATCTAGAAATAAGAATCACATTGGTCAAATGTCTACATTTATGATAAATGTAGTTGTTCAATTAATTTATATTGTAGATAATATGGTGTGTGGTGTCACACACAGAGGATCATGTTATCAGTATCTTATAAATTATAAACAGTAGCTCACGACCATAATGGAAAGGAACAAACCATTGGAAGGTCGTAGTGTAGTTAGGTATCAGTTTATCTTGACTGTATAATTACACTAGTACACTCAGAGTGTATTGAGTAGGACCATTTGAGGTTGTTTCTTTTATACTGACTTTATAAAGAAACAAAGACCTCGGTTATTATGGAAGTGTGTGCTCTTAATCCGAATATAATAACAAGCACATATATTTGATATTTATTTCTTTAATTTATCAATGGGTGAGATTTAGTTCGATAAATCAATAAGCCCGATAAGTTGGGAAATGGTATCACTTATAGTGTGTGTTGTTAATTATAAAAGGAAACTGTGTCCTAGAGATACTAGGTTGATAATGTCCTCAAGAGGAGCTCATAAGGATTGTCATGTTAAACCCTGCAGGTAGACTTAGTCCGACATGATAATAAGGTTGAGTGGTACTACTCTTGGACTAAGATATTAATTAAATGAGTTGTCAGTAACTCACTTAATTAGTGGACATTCGATATCTTAAACACAGGGAGACTAACACACTCATAATAAGAAGGAGCCCAAAAATGTAATTTGGGATTGGTGCGGTAGTTCAATAATAGTTCTCTAGTGAAATAAATTATTATTGATAAAATTAAGTTGTGTGTTCGGGGCGAACACGGGATGCTTAATTTTATCGGGAGACCAAAATCAATTCCTCCTCTTGGTCCCTATCGTAGCCTCTTATTTATAGAGTACTATACCCACCTTCATACCCATGAGAAGGGGGTCGGCCAAGCTAGCTTGTGGTTCAAGCTAGGGCCGGCCAAGCCTTGGTCATGGGTGGCCGGCCCTAGCTTGAACCCAAGCTTAGGTGGTCGGCCCCCATTAAATTAAAAAGAATTTTAATTTTAATTTTTATTATGTGGAAGATATAATTTATTACAGAGAATTAAAATTAAAATATCTCTCTTTAAAAGATCTACAAAAGATTAAAAGAAAGAGATTAGATCTCTTTCCTTATTTGTATATTGGAAAGATATTTTATTTTTTCTCTCTGAAAAATTATTCACATGTTGAAAATTAAAATTATAGAAATTTATTTTTATCAACCATGAAGGGATTTTAAAAGGAAATTTTATTTTTTAAAATTTCCAAAGACAAAAAAGGAAGTTTTAATTGTTGATTAAAATTATCCTATTTGCTCTACATGAGGTGGACCACATACAATTAATTAGGAAAATTTATTTAATTTTTTATTAATTAATTGTTGTCAAGGAAAGTTAAGAAAATTTTATTATAAATAAATTTCCTTATTTGCCAAAGCCAAGGAATATAAAAGAAGGGGTAGGGGTGCCTTCATGGTGAACAACCTCTATTATTTTTCTCCCTCTTTTCCTTGGTGTGGTGGCCGGCCCTTCCCTTTCTCTCTTCTCCTCTTGTTGGCCGAAACCTATCTTCTTGGTGGAGCTTTTGTTTGTGGTCGGATCAAGGAAGGAGAAGAAGGAGAGAAAGCAAGTCTCATCTCTAGCATCCCTTGGAGCATTGGTGGTGGCCGAAATTATTCATCCTTGAAGAAAATTATTGTGGCCGTCCATCCTCTTTCTTTCTTCCTCTTTTGTGGTGGCCGAAACTTATCTCTTGCTTGGAGTTCTTGTGGTGGCCGGATACTACTTGGAGAAGAAGAAGAAGAAGGAAAGAAAGCTTGTATCCCTTGGAGCTTGGTTGGTGTTTTGTTCTTCGTCCTTGGTGAAGCTTCTTTGTGTTGGCCGAACCTAGCTAGGAGAAGAAGAAGGTGCTTGGTGGTTTCTCATCTCGGAAGATCGTTGCCCACACAACGTCCGAGGTTAGAAGAGGAATACGGTAGAAGATCAAGAGGTTTTTCTATAAGGTATAACTAGTAATTTTTATTTCCGCATCATACTAGTTATTTATGGAAATAATACCAAATACAAGAGGCTTACGATTCTAGAATTTCGAATATGTTTTTCGATGTTGTGTTCTTTTGTTTTTTCTTTTCCTTGTGATTTGATTGTTCTTTTCGGTTAACCTAAAGTTATTTTAGGAAATTAAATATTAGCTTTCTATAAAAGGTTTTGTCTAGTCGGTGGTGGTTGCTCTCATATCCAAGAAGGCCGTGTGCCTCACCACGTCAGTACTGGGAACCAATTATGGAAATTAATATTTAATGGAATTAATAACTTAGGGTGATTTGGGTCGAACATGTTAAGTTCCGCAGGAGATCTAAGTCAAAACCTAAAAGAACAAATAGATTAAGTTTTGGATCAAACGTGTTAAGTTCCGCAGGCGATCCAAAATTTAATTTAAAAGAACACATGGTAGCTAGGAAAAGGTTCAGACCTTTGTACAAAATTTTTGTACAGTGGAACCTCTAGGTTTTCCGAGTAGCAACCAACAATTGGTATCAGAGCTAGGGTTTTGCCTCTGTGTATTTGGTATTAGTTTAATTATGCACATGTCATACATAATTTAGGCAGGTTAATAGTAGGATGTGCTAACTTTGTGGATGCAGGATCCAACTATTATGACTTTTAGTTATTATTTGTGTGATTGGACCCTTGGACATGTCAAGGGCATTTATATGTGTGTGCATGATTGTATTAAAATACAGCAGGAACTGTATTTAGTTTTATTAAGATTTTATTTTTGATCTAGATACATGTACATTCCTTTTATGGAATATAGGATCAAAAATGTAAAATTCTATTTATGTCGTGGATCAAATCTTGCAAAGCGTGGAACCTTCTAAGGACTAGAGGCGCAGCAGAACTAGGAGCAAGATGGATGCGACAACTAGACCCGGTGGCGGTGGCCAAATATAGCAGCAACTTGGGATGACAACACACGGAGGACAACTAGTGATAAAAGCCATAATAGTTGAAAATTAGATTTTCTATTTATTGCTTTTATATTGTGCTGTGTGTGCATGTTAGTTTACAAGTTTAGTAGGCTAGCATAGTTAAAATTCCTCATTTATAAATAACTAAGTGGGAGAGGGATTTTTAAGTAAAACCCATGGTCTCCATTACTGGTTTGTAAGTGATGCAAACAAGCTTGCGCGTTGGCTCTGAGTGCCTTCCTCCATAACGGATGAGCTTGTTTGTGGATCACTAGAACAGACTTCCATTTTTGGATGACTATAGGAAGTTAATTAAGAGCGTGTGATCTTCCCCAACGGAAGGGGCATAATCTTATTAATGGACTTAGTGTCAAGTAATGGTATACACTTAGACACATTTAATAGTATCCTCCCCAACGGAGTCACTACTATCACTTGTGTGACCAAAGGGAAACCAACTATTGATTTGTCATAAAACTAGATTTGCAATATAATAAAATTAATAAACCCCTCTTACAAATGTTTGAATTTGTATACGTCCACACTAACGTGGCATACAAGATTCATGGTGTTTGAGGTAATTTTATTTGTCAAAAAGTTATATTGACAAGATAGTCAATGGGTAAAACCCTCCTCTTACAAATGATGAATTTGTATACGTCGACACTAACGTGGCATGCAAAATTCACGGTGTTTGAGGTGTTGGTGAATTTAAATAATATTGTTTGAGGAATCAATGTTATTTTAAATTCAAAGAGTTTTGACCAAATATTTGATCAAAGACCGATCAACTATTAATTTTATTCATCATAAAGTAAAGTTGACGAGATAATAAAATTAATGAATAAAATCTCCTCTTCGATTTTGTATACACAAAATTCATGGAGATTTTAAGGAGTTGATCTTGACCAAATATTTTTGTGATTCTTAGGATGTTTGCCAATCCCTAGTAGTCATACTATAGAAAAAGACTTAGTAGTCCCAATTGTAATGATTGGAAATAAGACTTGGACATTAAGGTAGACTGTCTTCTTAGAACTAAGAACAATTTAGGTGTATTTAATTCATTAGTTGAAACATGTCTAGTGGTGTTATCTACCAGAACCTGGAGTGTAGATACAAGATGCCATTAATCATGTCTGCAATTCATTGCAGGGTTCCAGGAAACCCGACAACTAAATGAAAGGTAAATCACCATCCACATGGGCACTACTGTAAAAGTGATAGCTATTGCAGTGGGAGATGTTTATCCTTTGATAAGAATAAAATATGGATTTTAAGTAATTGTCTTTACGTACCAAGTTTAGAAAGAACCTGATTTCAGTTTCTAAACTATTATAGATATTGTGTCTATTTTGATAACAAAGTTGTTATCAAGAAAAATAGGGAAGTTATCTATTCTGGTATGATGGTTGACAATTTATAATCCAATAACTCCCACGATGCAACAAATGGAAATTAGTAACACATCTTCTAATTTTAAGAAAAAGCAACCTTCGGAAATGAACCAATTATATCTTTGGCATCTAAAAGCTAGGTTATACTTGAGTAGGATTCATTGGTAGCTAATGAACTTTTGGGTTCATTGGTAGTGGAAATATTTCCAACCTGCGAGTCTTACTTGGAAGGAAAATAACCAAGAAGCTTTTAAGTCCAAGGGGTATGGAGTCAAAGATATGTTGAAATCGGTTCATTCTGATTTGTGTGATCCTATGACTATCCAGACAAGAGGTAATATTGAATATTTTGTCTATTTTATAGACAACTATTCAAGATACAAATAAATTTACTTAATGTACCGCAAGACTAAGTACTTTGATTAGTTCAAAGAGTACAAGGTTGATGCGGAGAAATGTTAAAGTAAAAGTCACTATGGAAGATCGTAGTGGCAAGTACCTCTTGAGAGATTTTAGGAGTCACTTATCAGTAGTTGGATTTCAATCCCAACTAACTGCATCTGGTACACCCCAACAGAATGGTGTAGTAGAAAGAAGGTAAAGGACTCTTATGGAATAATTAGATAGATGATGAGTTATTCAGAAAGTTACCAAAGGATAAAACTCTGAAAACGAAAGTGAACATAGTACCTTCCAAGTTAGAACTCTCTACTCATATAGAATTGCTGAATAGGCGTAAGCTTATTTTGAAGCATATTCGGATTCGGGTAATCCAGCACATATGTTAAAGAGAGATAATAATAAGTTGGATAGGAGTTCACTTGTTTGTAAGTTATCCTAGATAAACAAAAGTAGGTTTATAGTCTTAAAAATCAGAAGGTCATTGTTAGCATCAATGACTGATTTTAAAAGGACTATATAATGAACCACGTGCTCATAAGTAAATTTGTTCTTAAGGAAATAATAAAAGACATGTCTAATCTAGTACCAACTGTACAAGATGAGATACCACAAGAAAACTGCAACACGTATCACAAATGATACACAATTGTAGAAAATGCCTTGTCGTAGTGGGAGGGTTGTTAAGCAACTTTAAAAGATTCATGTTTTGGGAGAGTTTTTGAACTCGATCCCTGAAGGACATGAACCTGATCTCCGGACATATGACGAAGCACTCTAAGATAAATATGCAGCATCTTGGCAAAGAGTAATGAATAATAGAATTAGAATATATGTATTCTAATAAAATCTGGAAGCTTGTAGAACCACCAAGTGGTGTAAAAGCCTTTGGGTGTAAAAGGTCTATAATAGAAAAAAAAGAAGGATAGACAGGGAGGTAGAAACCTTCAAAGCAAGGCTTGATGAAAAGGAAAACTTTTTTCACTGGTAGCCATACTTGAGTCTATCCGGATTCTTTTATCTATTTGGCAAGTGGATGTCAAGACAGCATTCCTTAATAGAAGTCTTGAAGAAAGCATCCATATAAAGCAACCAGAAGGGTTCATTGCAAAGGGCTAAGAGCATCTTGTGTAAAGCTCAATCAGTCTATGGACTGAGGCAAAGCTTCAAGGTCTTGGAACATCCGGTTTATCAAAGTAATTCAGACCTATGGATTTATTTAGTAACCGGGTAAGTCTTGTGTATACAAAAGGTGTGATGGAAGCGTGGTGGTATTTCTTGTACTATACGTAGATAACATTTTTGGTAGTTGGAAACAATATCAAAATGTTGTCAGAAGTAAGGGTATGGTTGTCCAAACAATTCGATATAAAGGACTTGGGAGAATGAATATATTCTTGAGATTAAAGTAATAAGGGATCGTAAGAAAAGAATATTTTACTTATCCCAAGCTTCATACATCGGAAAAATCCTTGCTCGTTTTAAAGCATGCAAAACTCCAAGAAAGGTTTCTTACCTTTTCAGGATGGAGTAACTTTATCTAAAGATATGTCTCTGTAGACATCAAAGGAGATAAAGGAAATAAAGGCAGTTCTTTATGCTTCGGCTGTCGGAAGCCTAATGAATGCTATGCACGAGATAAGAAATCTGTTTTGCCAAAGGGCATAGTTGGCAGATATCAAAATAACTCTGGACAAGGACAGTGGGCTGCAGTAAAGCATATATTGAAGTACCTTAGAGGCACTAGAGATTATATGCTAGCTTACAAGGCAGTTAATTTGGTCCTTGTGGGTTGCATGAATTTTGACTTTCAATCGGATAGGGACAATAATAAGTCAACCTCGGGGTTTTGTGTTTACTTTAGGAGGTAAAGTCATAACTATGGAAGAGTGATAAGCATAGGTGTTTATCTGGACTCCACGATAGAAGCTTAGTATATGGCAAGCCTCTGAGGTAGCTATAAAAGCTGAATGACTCAATAATCTCAAGATAGACTTAGATATGATTTCTGGTTTGTCCAAAGATTATTACAATTTATTGTAATAATATTGGTGCGATAAACTCAAGAAACCATAAGTCTATAAAGGCAAGTAAACACAATAGAGCGCAAGTACCACCAATACGAGAATCGTATAAACGAGGAGAAGTTGTTGCCTAGATTGCATCGGTGATGACCTATAGATCCTTCCACCGAGGTCCTTAAGGCAAGAGCTTTTGATGGACATGTTGAAGGGTTAGGAATCAGATGTATGGCAGCAGATATAGCAGCTTAGTCTTTTAGTATAAGTGGGAGATTGTTAGAGTGTATACTAAAAGCCTAGCTTTTAGTATAAACATTTATCTAGAAATAAGAATCACATTGGTTAAATGTCTACATTTATGATAAATGTAGTTGTTCAATTAATTTATATTGTAAATAACATGGTGTGTGGTGTCACACACAGAGGATCATGTTATCAGTATCTTATAAATTATAAACAGTAGCTCACGACCATAATGGAAAGGAACAAACCATTGGAAGGTCGTAGTGTAGTTAGGTATCAGTTTATCTTGACTGTATAATTACACTAGTACACTCAGAGTGCATTGAGTAGGACTATTTGAGGTCGTTTCTTTTATACTGACTTTATAAAGAAACAAAGACCTCGGTTATTATGGAAGTGTGTGCTCTTAATCCTAATATAATAACAAGCACATATATTTGATATTTATTTCTTTAATTTATCAATAGGTGAGATTTAGTTCGATAAATCAATAAGCCCGATAAGTTGGGAAATGGTATCACTTATAGTGTGTGTTGTTGATTATAAAAGGAAAATGTGTCCTAGAGATACTAGGTTGATAATGTCCTCAAGAGGAGCTCATAAGGATTGTCATGTTAAACCCTGCAGGTGGACTTAGTCCGACATGATAATAAGGTTGAGTGGTACTACTCTTGGACTAAGATATTAATTAAATGAGTTGTCAGTAACTCACTTAATTAGTGGACATTCGATATCTTAAACACAGGGAGACTAACACACACATAATAAGAAGGAGCCCAAAATGTAATTTGGGATTGGTGCGGTAGTTCAATAATAGTTCTCTAGTGGAATGAATTATTATTGATAAAATTAAGTTGTGTGTTCGGGGCGAACACGGGATGCTTAATTTTATCGGGAGACCAAAACCAATTCCTCCTCTCGGTCCCTATCGTAGCCTCTTATTTATAGAGTACTATACCCACCTATACCCACCTTCATACCCATGAGAAAGGGTCCGGCCAAGCTAGCTTGTGGTTCAAGCTAGGGCCGACCAAGCCTTGGTTCATGGGTGGCCGCCCCTAGCTTGAACCCAAGCTTAGGTGGCCGGCCCCCATTAAATTAAAAAGAATTTTAATTTTAATTTTTATTATGTGGAAGATATAATTTATTATAGAGAATTAAAATTAAAATATCTCTCTTTAAAAGATCTACAAAAAGATTAAAAGAAAGAGATTAGATCTCTTTCCTTATTTGTAAATTGGAAAGATATTTTATTTTTTCTCTCTGAAAAATTATTCACATGTTGAAAATTAAAATTATAGAAATTTCTTTTTATCAACCATGAAGAGATTTTAAAAGGAAATTTTATTTTTTAAAATTTCCAAAGACAAAAAATGAAGTTTTAATTGTTGATTAAAATTATCCTATTTGCTCTACATGAGGTGGCCGACCACATACAATTAATTAGGAAAATTTATTTAATTTTTTCTTAATTAATTGTTGTCAAGGAAAGTTAAGGAAATTTTATTATAAATAAATTTCCTTATTTGCCAAAGCCAAGGAATATAAAAGAAGGGGTAGGGGTGCCTTCATGGTGAACAACCTCTATTATTTTTCTCCCTCTTTTCCTTGGTGTGGTGGCCGACCCTTCCCTTTCTCTCTTCTCCTCTTGTTGGCCGAAACCTATCTTCTTGGTGGAGCTTTTGTTTGTGGCCGGATCAAGGAAGGAGAAGAAGGAGAGAAAGCAAGTCTCATCTCTAGCATCCCTTGGAGCATTGGTGGTGGCCGAAATTATTCATCCTTGAAGAAAATTATTGTGGCCGGCCATCCTCTTTCTTTCTTCCTCTTTTGTGGTGGCCGAAACTTATCTCTTGCTTGGAGTTCTTGTGGTGACCGGATACTACTTGGAGAAGAAGAAGAAGAAGGAAAGAAAGCTTGTATCCCTTGGAGCTTGGTTGGTGTTTTGTTCTTCGTCCTTGGTGAAGCTTCTTTGTGTTGGCCGAACCTAGCTAGGAGAAGAAGAAGGTGCTTGGTGGTTTCTCATCTCGGAAGATCGTTGCCCACACAACGTCCGAGGTTAGAAGAGGAATACGGTAGAAGATCAAGAGGTTTTTCTACAAGGTATAACTAGTAATTTTTATTTCCGCATCATACTAGTTATTTATGGAAATAATACCAAATACAAGAGGCTTACGATTCTAGAATTTCGAATATGTTTTTCGATGTTGTGTTCTTTTGTTTTTTCTTTTCCTTGTGATTTGATTGTTCTTTTCGGTTAACCTAAAGTTATTTTAGGAAATTAAATATTAGCTTTCTATAAAAGGTTTTGTCTAGTCGGTGGTGGTTGCTCTCATATCCAAGAAGGCCGTGTGCCTCGCCACGTCAGTACTGGGAACCAATTATGTAAATTAATATTTAATGGAATTAATAACTTAGGGTGATTTGGGTCGAACGTGTTAAGTTCCGCAGGAGATCCAAGTCAAAACTTAAAAGAACAAATAGATTAAGTTTTGGATCAAACGTGTTAAGTTCCGCAGGCGATCCAAAATTTAATTTAAAAGAACACATGGTAGCTAGGAAAAGGTTCAGACCTTTGTACAAAATTTTTGTACAGTGGAACCTCTAGGTTTTCCGAGTAGCAACCAACAGCGCCGACCTTCTCGCTAGCTGCGTCTCTTGCTCCCCGAGCAATCTTCCGCTCCGGCTTTCGTCCCTCGGAACCACCGCACGCTTCCTTCTCATCCACCGAGGTACTCTTCCGCAGCACCTCGTCCCTCAGAAGCACCGTGTGTCGTCATTCTCGCTAGCTGCGTCTTCCGCTCGAGTACCTGTGCTCCTAAGCTCCTGCACACTTAGACACAAGGTTAAAACAGCGCACGACCTAACTTAACTTGTTGATCACACCAAAACAACCTTGGGGTTCCAACAATCTCCCCCTTTTTGGTGTGATCAACCCAAGTTAAGCTAGGGCTACAAATAGACATAGAATAAAAACAATTTATTGTAATAACATGCAACATGATAAAAAAAATTGAATTTAAAAAATTTCAAATTTTAATTTTCAATTTTCTACCTCCCCTTAGACTTATACTTTCCCTTCTCCCCCTTTGATCACAATAAAAATGGGGTTTCAAGAAAAACAATCTAAGGGTTTGACACTTAGAAAAATTATAGAAATCTATTTCAATGTTTTTCGGAGAAAAAATATTTCCAAGTTAAAGAAAAAAAAATTTCTAAGTCAAAGAATGACTTTTGAAAAATTTCTAAGTTTTTACCAAAAATAAATCTTTCTAAGCCCAAAAATTTATGCAAGAAAATTTAAGAAAAATTGATAGCATTAAAAAATTTTCTATGCATTTATTTAATTTTTAATTCTCATGATTTTATCAGAAAGTTTTAAATTTCTATTTTAATTTATCATAACTCTTTAAATAACAATTTTTCAGATTTAAGGCAACAAATATTAAACATGCTAAAAATTTTATTCGATCTTTTAACATGTCATTTTCTGTTATTTTTTGATTTTCTACTTCACAAAAATATTTCAATAACTTAAATTCTAACTTGATAAAATTTTTCGACAATATAATTTGTAAAAATTCTTTCGGCAATGTGCAAAATTCATTTGAAGAAATATTTTGTAATTTGCAAGAATTTTTTAACAAAAATTCTAATTTGTAGGAATCTATTAATAACAGATTTCTTAATCCGAAAAACTTTTTCGATGACTTAATTTCTAATTCGCAAAACTTTTTCAAGAAAGTAATTTGTAATTTGAAAAAATATTCGAAGAAAGTTTTTGACAATATTTCTGATTTGCAAAATTCTTTTGACAAAATAATTTGTGATTCGTAAGAATCTTTTGTCAAAGCATTTTGCGATTCGAAGAATTCTTTCGATGAGTTAATTACTTGTTCAGAAGGTGGAGACCATACCTGACTTACCTTGTCAGCAGTTGATTCTCTCCCTATCGAGTTGCTTTCTTCTGAAGTCTCTCCCCCTTTATTGGTGCTCATCTGGGATGAGCTTTCTGTAGCTTCGGGATGGAGTTCGGCTGTCTTGACAGTTTCGGTAATTTCTTCCATCTCGGATTCTGATGACGGCTCGATGTCTATTGAGGGGACGACTTCAATCGGTTCTTCGTAGAGTTTTAAGAACTTTTCCCAAAGTTCTTTTGAGCTGTTGTATTCACCGATTCTTTTGAGATCTTCATTTGGTATCACGATTAGGAGATGAAATTCTGCCCGTCCGTTTGCCATCGATTCGTTACGTTGCTTTTTGTTCCAGAGACGTAGATCGAGTCTTTCTCCGTTCGTGTTCTTCGGTTCTTCATAACCAGATTTTAAAATTAAAGAAATACCAAGGTCTGAGTTAAGGTATACCTCCATTTGTTTCTTCCATGAAGAAAACTCCCCCTCGAACGCTGGTGGATATTCGCTAGCTCCGACCATCGTTTTGTTGCTTCAGATGGCGGTTAGTCCTTCTGAGGCGTCTCGGCTCTGATACCACTTGTAGGACCGTTGGGCTGGCTAGGAGGGGGTTGTTGGATATCCTGCTAACACAAAAGAAAAACAAACCCTCCTCGAACTCTTTAAGCTAACACTTGCATAAATAAACTAAGCGGTAAATTAAAAGCATAAAGAAAAAGTGAGGCACAAAAAAGTTTACTTGGTTACAACCGATGTGGTTGTTAATCTAAGGAAGATTAAGCTCACTAAAAACTCCTTCAGGCGGAGAAACCTCGTACAACAATGTAGTGCAGAAAACAGAAGCTAAACTAGAACTGAAGCGCACAAGTGTTTAGAATTACAATTTTGAGTTCATTGAAAAGCTTCTGGACCAAGGCTATATTTATAGCCTTGGTCGGGGCGCCTGGAAGGGTTCCGGGCGCCCTGGGAGGATAAAACTTATCCCCCAACGTTCAGATCGAGTCAAAACTCGATCTGGTCAATTTTACTGCTCAGGGCGCCTCGGAGGGTTTCGGGCGCCCGGAGGGGCGCCCCGGACTGCTCCAAGCGCCCCGGACTGCTCTAGGCGCCCAGGAGCCCAAAGTCAACAGTTGTTGACTTTTTCGTCCGGGACTTCTTCTCTGGTTCAATCCCGCCTCGTCCGGTTCTTCTCCTCCGGATCCGCTCGCTTGGGTGATCTCTGCCATCCGAAAAAGGGCTCACCCGAACCCAACTTCCGGTCTTCTTGAGCAGCCTTCCGCTCCGGCTTCTCGTCCCTCGGAATCGCTGCGTGTTTCCTTCTCGTCCACCAGCGTACTCATCCGCAGTCTTCGTCCCTCGGTCGCACCGCGTGCCGACCTTCTCGCTAGCTGCATCTCTTGCTCCCCGAGCAATCTTCCGCTCCGGCTTTCGTCCCTCGGAACCACCGCACGCTTCCTTCTCGTCCACCGGGGTACTCTTCCGCAGCGCCTCGTCCCTCAGATGCACCGTGTGTCATCCTTCTCGCTAGCTGCGTCTTCCGCTCGAGTACCTGTGCTCCTAAGCTCCTGCACACTTAGACACAAGGTTAAAACAGCGCAGGACCTAACTTAACTTGTTGATCACATCAAAACAACCTTGGGGTTCCAACAGATTTAAGTTAGGAAGATCACATCGGTTGAACTTGGAGTAAGAATGTTAAGTTTCGTTCCCAATCGAAGTTTAACTTTTAAAGGAAAATTTGGATTAATAACGTTAAACATCGTTTGCAATCCAAATTTACCTTTAGTAGAGCACATGGGTAGCTAGGATAGTTCTATGCTTGTACAAATTTTTGTACAGGAGAACTAGGATGGTATTCCGAGTAGCAACCAACAATTGGTATCAGAGTTAGGTTAAACCTCTGTGTGTTTGGTTTTTAGTTTAATTATGCACATGCCATACATATTTTAGGTAGGATAATAGTAGGATGTGCAAATAGATTAACTCTGTGGTTGCAGGCTCCAACTATTATGACTTATTGTGATTGTGTGTGATTGGACCCTCGGACATGTCGAGGGCATTTTATATGTGTGCATAATTGTACTTATTAAATACAGCAGGAGCTGTACTAGTTTTAGGATTTTACATTATTGTTTGATCTAGACTCTTTATACATTCCTTTGTGGAATATAGGATCGATATATGTAAAATTTTATTTTAGTCGCGGATCGTATCCTTGCGAGGCGTGGTACTATTTGAGCACCAGAGGCACAACGGAAAAAGTGACAGGATAGATGCAACGACTATACCCAATTGTGGTGGTTAAAGATGGCAACAACTAGGGTTGGCAGCACACGGAGGACAGTGATGAAAAAAGGCCATAATAGTTGGAAATTATTTTTCTATATTTATTGCTTTTATTTGTTGTGATGTGTGTGTTTGCATGATAAAATTCTCATTTTAAATAACTAAGTGGGAGAGGGATTTATAAATAAATTCCACGGTCTCCATTACTAGTTTGTAAGTGATGCAACAAACTTGCGCGTTGGCTATGAGTGTCTCCCTCCACATCGGATGAGTTTGTTTGCGGATCATTAGATCAAATTTCCTTTATGGATGGTTATAGGAAATTATTTAGGAGCGTGTGATCTTCTCTAACTGAAGGGGTATAATCCTATTTAATGGACTAAGTATCAAGTAATGATATACACTTAGGCACATTTAATAGTATCCTCTCCATCGGAGTCACTGCTATTATTTGTGTGACCAAAGGAATACCAACTATTAATTTTATTTGTCATAAAGTTAGGATGACAAGAATAAAATTAATGGGTAAAACCTCCTCTTACAAATGTTTGAATTTGTATACGTCCACACTAACGTGACATACAAAATTCACGGTGTTTTGGGGTGTTGGTGAATTTAAATAATATTGTTTGAGGACTCAATATTATTCTAAATTCTAAAGTCTTGACCAAAACTTATTTTGTGATTCTTAGGATGACTTTCAACCCACTGGCTATTATTCTAAAAGAGAACAAACTTACTGGTCCCAATTACATAGATTGGAAAAGAAACCTGGACATTGTCCTAACTGCTGAAAGCTATAAGTTTGTACTGTTAGAGGTCTGCTCTGATGTGCCCAATAGTGATTCTAGTGAAGAGGAGATTGAGTATCATAAGAAATGGGTAAAGGCAGATGAGATGGCGCGGTGTTACATTTTGGCTTCAATGTCAAATGTGCTACAACATCAGCATCAAGACATGCTAACTACCTATAACATGATGAGCAATCTCAAGGAACTCTTCGAACACTAGAATTGGGCTGCTAGGCAAGAGGCTATGAGAAACTTAATGACAGCCACCATGAAATATGGGACACCCATAAGGGATCATATCCTCAAGATGATGGCTTACATGAACGAGATACAAATCCTTGGAGCTGAAATCGATGGGGAAACCCAGGTCGATATTATTCTCCAAACGCTACCCAAAAGTTTTGAGCAATTCCACCTGAACTACAATATGAATAAAAGGATTTATTTATCGGTGGAACTACTGACAGAACTTCAGGCAACAGAAGGGCTATTTCGTCATAATTCTCAAATTTACTTTGCTGAAAATGTTTCTACTTTTAAGTCGAAAGGCAAGAAGAAGAATAAGAAACAAGCTGGCTCGACAAAAAAAGTGAATCGATCTCTAGGTACTGGACTAAAAGCAGGAGTGAAGAAGCCGAAGGGCAATTACTTCATTTACAAGCAGTCTGGACATTGGAAGGCGGGCTGCCCTCGTAGAAAAGAGAACAATAAAGGTATATCTTATTCTCTAATAGTTGAAACATGTTTAGCAGTGTTATCTACCAGTACCTGGTGTGTAGATACAAGAGCCACTGATCATGTCTACAATTCATTTTAGGGGTTCCAGGAAACCTGTCGACTATATGAAGGAGAGATAACCGTCTACATGGGAAATGTTATGAAAGTGGCGGCTATTGTAGTGGGAGACGTCTACTTATCATTTGATAGGAATAGAACCTTGATTTTGAGAAATTGTCTTTATATACAAAGTTTTAGAAATAATTTAATTTCAGTTTCTAAACTATTTTTGGATGGATATACTATTTTTTTTATGACAAAGTGGTTGTCAAGAAAAATAGGATAATTTATTTGTTCTGGTACATTAGTTGACAATTTATACACTCTAAATCCAATAACTCCCACAAAGTAATAAATAAAAATTAATAACACATCTTCTAATTCCAATAAGAGAAAGGAACCTTCAAATATGAACCAAACATATCTTTGACATCTAAGACTTGGTAATATTAACTTGAGTAGGATTCAAAGGCTAATAGCCGATGGACTCTTTTGTTCATTAGTGTTGGAAAACTTTCCAACTTATGAATCTTGATTGGAAGGAAAAAATGACTAAGAGAACTTTTAAGGCCAAAGGGTATAGAACAAAAGATGTGTTGGAATTGGTTCATTTTGATTTGTGTGGACCTATGACTATCCAGGCGAGAAGTAGTTTTGAATATTTCATCTCTTTCATAGACGGATATTCGAGATATGGGTACATTTACTTGTTACGCCGCAAGTCTGAATCCTTTGATAAGTTCAAAGAGTACAAGGCTGATGTGGAGAAACGTCACGGTAAAAGTATCAAGACACTACGGTCTGAGCATGGTGGCGAGTACCTCTCAGGAGAGTTTAGGAATTACTTATCAGAGGTTGGGATTCAATCCCAATTGTCTGCACCTGGTACACCCCAACAGAATGGTGTGGCAGAACGAAGGAATAGGACTCTTATGGAAATGCTTAGATCGATGATGAGTTATTCAGAATTACCAAATTCGTTCTAGGGATATGCTTTAGAAACGGTAGTGTACATTTTGAACTTGGTACCTTTTAAATGAGTACCCTCTACTCCCACGGAATTCTGGAATGAGCGTAAGCCTAGTCCGAGTCATATTCGGATATGGGGTAGTCTAGCACATGCGCTGAAAGGAGATACTGATTGTTGGGTTTGTCGGGCCGCGAAAACCGCTTTTCCGCGTCGCAGAAACCCCGAGTCACCCAAAGCCATGGATCTCGTGCAAAGATTCGTAAACAAAATTTTTCGAAAAACCTTTTTCTTGTACGAGTTTGTAAAAACTTTATATCTACACTAAAGTTAAGATCATTACCCTTGTAGCGAAGCCCTTCGCGTTCCCGCTTGTCCAAGATGTCGTCGGATCTCTAGTTGTCAAAGTAGACAACCTCTATATGTATCCACACGGACACAAGTAGAAGGAGATGACCAAAACACAAGGTGTGCTAGCACCAATGGAGTGTTCGGCCAAGGAATGGGAGAAGGAGAAGAGAGAGCACCCAAGGGAGAAGAAGAGTGAATGAAATCAATGAGAGGAAATTCAAACAACCCCTTAGCCATCAAGTGGCCGGCCACTCTAGGAGGTGTAACCCCCACATTAATTCCAATTAATGTGGAGATCATTAAGAGTTGTAACCCCCATGAGGTGGCACTCTAGGATGATGTGGATCAACACTATTGGTCCACATCTTGCCACCTCACTAAATGACATGGCAACAAGTGTAACCTCCTCATTTAATGTGGGCCGACCACATTAAATGCTATGGAGGCTCGTAACCTCCATGAGGTGGCACACATTGATGATGTGGAGCAATCCTATTGGTCCACATCTTGCCAACTCACTAGTGATGTGGCAAAAAGTCAAGTCAAACATGACTTTTTCTCTTCCTCTCAAATCAAGTCAAACTTGATCAAATCTCTCTCATGATTGATCTAATCCAACCATATGATTCAAGCCAACTTAATATAATGAATCTAATTCATTAAATTAAGTTGATTTAATGAGTCATAATTTAAATTAGACTCATTGAATACATGAATCAACTTGAGTCTAACTCAATTAGCCCAATTTGGATTACTCTTAATCCAATATGATTCATTAAATGAATCTAATCCTCTTGGTTCATCATATGAACCAAATCTCCATCTAATTGTCCTTAGTGTGTGACCCTATAGGTTCTTGTAACGTTGGCAATGCCCTAAACCCATTTAGGAGCATAAGTAATGAGCGGTATCTAGCAACACATCATTACTACCCAAGTTACAAGAATGTCGAGATCCGACATCACCTTGTGACTACCAATTGTGACTCCTCACAAAATATGTGACATTGTCCTTCTATCCTAGACATCTAGATTGATCAATATGAGGCATAGACCGTGTCATCCTCTAATCAATCTAAATCTTGAACTCCAAGTAGACTCACTCGATCAAATGAGCTCAACATCTAATGTTGACTCATTTGGGCATGGCCATGCACTTCGTGGTCTAACTCTATCAAGAATACCGATGTCGCTCCCGTCATATGGGAGGGATAGATCCCATCTACATCACTCACATCCCTCTACATAATTCGTTATATACCCAGTAATCGCCTTTATAGTCCACCCAATTACGGGTGACGTTTGACGAAACCAAAGTACATAACTCCTTATGTAGGGATCCATGGTGACTTCAGGTCAAAGGACTAATAGTCATACTAATAGCCACATGAGAAAGTATATGACACTCATATAACGATCCATGATACTTTCTCATGACGGGTCATTCAGTATACATTCTCTAATGCATACCCATGTGTCAGCTTGATATCTCTATATCCATGACTTGTGAGATCAAGTCATCGAGCTGACCTACATGCTAGTCTTATTGTATTAACATTGTCCCTGAATGTTAATACTCGACTAGGAATGATTTAGAGTAGTGTTCCCTATATCATCTCACTATCGATTCAATCAATCGATTGATATAGGTAAGAACCTTTCTACTCTAGGACGTTACTATACTTATTTTCTCTGGCACTAATACAAATAAGCATAATAACCAAAAACCAAATGCCTTAATATATATACATGAGTCCATACAATCATCAAATGATTGGCTCTAGGGCTCTAACTAACAATCTCCCACTAGCACTAGTGCCAATCAGTATAGGCTCTAAGGCCTAATGACCTAGTGTGACCATCATGCTTCCTCTGTGCCAAAGCCTTGGTCAAGGGATCTGCAATGTTAGCCTCTGTAGGTACTCTGCAAATCTTCACATCTCCTCTATCGATAATCTCTCGAATGAGATGGAAACGTTGTAGAATTGCTGTGAACTCTGCCAGCTCATAGCACTATAATTCAAGCAAAACACGAACCTCGACTGTGATCTTTAATCATCCTGATCAGTCTGGAAGCTAGCATCACTGTATCCCTTTACAGCTAGCTTATCATTGCCTCCATATATCAAGAAATATTCTTTAGTCCTTCTCAAGTACTTAAGAATATTCTTGACCGCTATCCAGTGACTTTCACCTAGATCTGACTGGTATCTGATAGTCATGCTCAAAGCATACGAGACATCATGTCGAGTACATAGCATGGCGTACATGATCGATCCTATGGCTGAGGCATAAAGGATCTGATCCATGCGGTCTCTCTCCTCTCTAGAAGAGGGACCTTGAGTCTTCGAAAGACTCACGCCATGTGACATCGGCAGAAATCCCTTCTTGGAGTTCTGCATAGCAAACCGTAGGAGTACCTCATCAATGTATGTACTCTGACTTAGGCCAAGCAATCTCTTAGATCTATCTCTATAGATCTGTATCCCAAGAATGCGGGATGCCTCACCTAAGTCCTTCATTGAGAAGCAACTCCCTAGCCAGGTCTTGACAGACTGAAGCATAGGGATGTCCTTCCCAATGAGTAGTATGTCATCCACATACAATATGAGGAAGACAACTATGTTTTCTACAACCTTCTTGTAGACACAAGGCTCATCTTCGTTCTTGATGAAACCAAACTGTTTGATCGCATCATCGAATCGAAGATTCCAGCTCCGAGAATGGCCTCTAGCCATTTCTCAGAATCTAGTCTCATCACAGCTTCCTGATAGGTGGTAGGCTCATCCTCTATGAGCACAATGTCATCATGGTCAGACAAGAGAAATGAGTATCTCTCAGGCTGACGACGTACCCTATTAGACCTGCGAAGAGGTATGTCTACTTGAACTGGTTGTTGTTCCTCAACTCTTTGTGGAACAACATTATCCACAACACTTTGTGGTTCCAGTTCAACTTCCATCAAGGAATCAGTGCTATTGTTCGCATTTTGAACTTCTTCAAGATCGAACGCGCTCCCACTAGTCTTTCTAGAAACAAAGTCCCTTTCTAGAAAGATCCCAGTCTTTGCCACAACTACCTTGTGCTGACTGGGAATGTAGAAGTAATATCCCTTAGTTTCCTTGGGATATCCGATGAAATAGCACTTGTCGGATTTGGGTCCTAATTTTTCTGAGACTTGACGTCGTACGTAAGCCTCACAACCCTAAATCCTCATGAAAGACACCTAGGCATCTCTCCCAGTCCATATCCTATATGGTGTCTTTATCACGGCCTTGGATGGAACTCGGTTGAGAATGAAAGCTGCCATGTCTAGAGCATATCCCCATAGATATGTCGGAAGATCTGTGTGACTCATCATAGACCGTACCATATCTAATAAGGTACGATTCCTCCTTTCGGACACACCATTCCACTGTGGTGTTCCAGGAGGAGTGAGTTGGGATAGAATCCCACACTCAGCTAAATAGTTACGAAACTCATGGCTTAAGTATTCACCACCTCGATCTGATCGAAGTATTTTAATACTCTTGCCAAGCTGGTTCTGTACTTCATTCTTGAATTCTTTGAACTTTTCAAAGGATTCAGACTTATGTGTCATCAAGTACACATAACCATATCTACTGAAGTCATCAGTAAATGTGATGAAGTATCTATAACCACCTCTAGCAGCAACATTGAAAGGGCTACATACATCACTATGTATGAGTCCTAACAAATCAGTTGCTCTCTCGCTGTGCCCACTAAAGGGAGTCTTGGTCATCTTGCCTCGTAGGCATGACTCGCATATCTCATATGATTCGAAATCAAATGAGTCCAGCAAACCATCCTTATGGAGCTGGGATAAGCGCTTGTCATTTATATGACCTAAGCGACAATGCCAGAGATAGGTGTGGTTCATATCGTTCGATTTGAACCTCTTGGTACTAATGTTATAGATAGGGCTCTCAAGGTCTAGAATATAGAGTCCGTTCATCAGAGGTGCACTACAATAGAACATATCTTTTAAATAAACAGAACAACATTTGTCTTTTATTATAAAAGAGTATCCTTTCTTGTCTAAACAAGAAACTGAAACTATGTTCTTAGTTAATGCAGGCACATAACAACAATCGACTAACTCTAGTACAAGCCCAGAGGGCAGAGATAGAAAGTAAATCCCTACAGCAACAGCAGCAACCCGTGCTCCATTGCCTACTCGTAGGTCCACCTCGCCCTTTGTCAATGTCCTGCTATTTCTCAGCGCCTGCACATCAATACAAATGTGAGAAGCACATCCAGTATCTAATACCCAAGATGTAGAAATAGATAGATTGACTTCTATAACATATATACCTGAAGTGGAAGTCTCACTTCGCTTCTTCTTAAGATCCTCCAAGTATACCTTGCAGTTCCTCTTCCAGTGCCCGGTCTGACCGCAATGGAAGCAGGTAGCATCCTTGGCGACTCCTCCTTTAGGCTTCAGAGCCTTGCCTTTGCCCTTGGTTTGGGACTTTCCCTTACCTTTGGGCTTGCCCTTGCCCTTGTGCTTCTGGACCATCAGAATGGGCTTAACCTTCTTAAGGTTAATCTCAGCAGTTCGTAACATACTAAGTAGCTCGGGCAGTGGCTTGTCAATCTCGTTCATGTTATAGTTGAGAACGAATTGACTATAGCTATCCGGCAAGGACTGCAAGATCAAGTCAGTGGCCAGCTCTTGGCCAAGTGGGAACCCCAGTCTTTGTAGGTTCTCTATGTACCCAATCATCTTGAGTACATAAGGATCTACGGGAGCCCCGTCTGACATCTTGCACTGAAACAGTGCCTTAGAGATCTCAAATCTCTCATGCCTCGCTTGTCCCTGATATAGTTGGCGAAGATGCTCAACCATATTGTAAGCACCCATCAACTCGTGTTGCTTCTGAAGCTCAGAGTTCATGGTCGCGAGCATTAGACAGGACACATCTAATGCGTCATCTTGATGCTTCTTGTAAGCATCCCGGCCAGCTCGCGTGGCAGTGGCGTGAGGAGCCTCCGGAATGGGTGCTCCAGAACGTTACGTTCCTGAGTGAGAACTATTCTCAAGTTCTCGTACCAGAAATTCGCTCCGTTGAGCTTGTCCTTCTCAAGGACAAATCGCAGGGAGAAGGAATTCGTGTTCGACGTCATGGTTATCTACAACAGAAAATTTGCAGAAATAAATATCATATTCTTTTAAAATCATTTAATTAGGCCTTTAACTAAATGATGCTCCCACTGAATACAATAATTCTTGTGGGACAAGATCCACATCATACTAACCCTTGAGTTAGCTTTGGCTAATACGCCCAAGGCTTAGTATGATCGGTAGGTAATGATTACCAATTACATCTCTATGCAACTCTTGTTTATAGAATCAATATCCGCATTTATATTAAAACTCGAGTTAGCTTTGGCTAATACACCCGAGAGTTAATATAAACGTGATTTTGTCCTACCTTTCCAACTATTGGAAGAATGCCTATAGTTGACTCGATCCAACCGAGTAACTAGGAATACTCAATCTAATTGAGTCTGTATTCACCCATGCGTTGATAGGCGGGACCAAGATTGTCCCTCCGTACCCTACCAAGATAATATGTATTGCTCTGCTTTGGCAGATTCAACAATACATGTGATCGAGGTAGTGATAGGTATCACGGCACGGTTAGGCATTTAGAGTTGGTTCGATCTAGATCTAATCTAATCGAGAAGGATGCATCTTGTGCACGACTTAGATCTAATCTAATCGCAAGGGTGCATCATGTGCACGACTTAGATCTAATCTAATCGTTAAGGCACTAATTAATTAATTAATTATTAAACATGCATCAGATACATAACAATTAATTAATTAATCTATTTGTGATTTAGTCATGACCCTACTACGATCTTCTCAAGCCAATGAGAAGATCGAATGGTCAACCTAGGGTCAATAGCTTCTCCAAGCTCCTCCCTTTGACCACCTTGTGTTGCTCGTGCCCGCCTCGGAACTCCGTCTCGTGTGGACCCTCCACCGCTCCAATTTGTACATTACAATTTGAAACTCGAGTTACATTCGAGTCTAAATCTAATTTACAACCAGAATAAGAGAAAGACACGACGCGCAGGCCGTGGGAAAAAAAATAAAAATACAGCACACACAATCATACGCAGGCCGTATTATGAATTACAACACAAATCCAATCTTATTGGGTATTTTGGGCCATGACTATCACAAATTAATATATAATTCAAAATTATATATTTTTCATAATTTTTTCTGTAATTTTAAAATAATTTTTACAATTTTTATGAGTAAAATTTCTCGGCGGTCCCGTTTAGCGGTTTCGGGCGCAATCGCGGAACGGATCCCCTTGCGGGGCCCAGGGGCAGCGCCCCTACCCGCGATCTAACCATCGCGAGGGTTCCTATGCGATCCAACAGCGCCTAAACCCGCTGTCCCAAAACGATTTGGGTCGAGACATTGCCGTTTCGGAAAAATCTTCCCGGCGGGTTCGTTTTTAGCGATTTCGGGTGCAATAGCGAAGCAAATTCCCTTGCGGGGTTAGGGGCAATGCCCCTACCCACGATCTATCCATCGTGAGTTGCTCCTTTGCGATCTAATGGCACCCGACCCCGCTGTCCCAAACGGATTTGGGGCAAAACGAAGCCGTTTAAAAGAAAACTTTCCGGTAGCCGAAGCCTACAAGTGTCGAGACACTTGTGCTTCGCTTCTACGGAAAAATTACTCATAAAAACTCTAAAAACTCAATTTTTACAGAAAATCACAGAAGGTATATTTTTCATAAAAATACAAACGAACTCGTACAAGTCTTTGCACGTGGCTCTGATACCACTGTTAGGTTATCGAAAAACCTTTTCTTGTACGAAACCCCGAGTCACCCAAAGCCATGGATCTCGTGCAAAGATTCGTAAACAAAATTTTTCGAAAAACCTTTTTCTTGTATGAGTTTGTAAAAACTTTAGATCTACACTAAAGTTAAGATCATTACCCTTGTAGCGAAGCCCTTCGCGTTCCCGCTTGTCCAAGATGTCGTCGGATCTCTAGTTGTCAAAGTAGACAACCTCTATATGTATCCACACGGACACAAGTAGAAGGAGATGAACAAAACACAAGGTGTGCTAGCACCAATGGAGTGTTCGGCCAAGGAATGGGAGAAGGAGAAGAGAGAGCACCTAAGGGAGAAGAAGAGTGAATGAAATCAATGAGAGGAAATTCAAACAACTCCTTAGCCATCAAGTGGCCGGCCACTCTAGGAGGTGTAATCCCCACATTAATTCCAATTAATGTGGAGACCATTAAGAGTTGTAACCCCCATGAGGTGGCACTCTATGATGATGTGGATCAACACTATTGGTCCACATCTGGCCACCTCACTAAATGACATGGCAACAAGTGTAACCTCCTCATTTAATGTGGGCCGGCCACATTAAATGCTATGGAGGCTTGTAACCTCCATGAGGTGGCACACATTGATAATGTGGAGCAATCCTATTGGTCCACATCTTGCCAACTCACTAGTGATGTGGCAAAAAGTCAAGTCAAACATGACTTTTTCTCTTCCTCTCAAATCAAGTCAAACTTGATTAAATCTCTCTCATGATTGATCTAATCCAACCATATGATTCAAGCAAACTTAATATAATGAATCTAATTCATTAAATTAAGTTGATTTAATGAGTCATAATCTAAATTAGACTCATTGAATAAATGAATCAACTTGAGTCTAACTCAATTAGCCCAATTTGGATTACTCTTAATCCAATATGATTCATCAAATGAATCTAATCCTCTTGGTTCATCATATGAACCAAATCTCCATCTAATTGTCCTTAGTGTGTGACCCTATAGGTTCTTGTAACGTTGGCAATGCCCTAAACCCATTTAGGAGCATAAGTAATGAGCGGTATCTAGCAACACATCATTACTACCCAAGTTACAAGAATGTCGAGATCCGACATCACCTTGTGACTACCAATTGTGACTCCTCACAAAATATGTGACATTGTTCTTCTATCCTAGACATCTAGATTGATCAATATGAGGCATAGACCGTGTCATCCTCTAATCAATCTAAATCTTGAACTCCAAGTAGACTCACTCGATCAAATGAGCTCAACATCTAATGTTGACTCATTTGGGCATGGCCATGCACTTCGTGGTCTAACTCTATCAAGAATACCGATGTCGCTCCCGTCATATGGGAGGGATAGATCCCATCTACATCACTCACATCCCTCTACATAATTCGTTATATACCCAGTAATCGCCTTTATAGTCCACCCAGTTACGGGTGACGTTTGACGAAACCAAAGTACATAACTCCTTATGTAGGGATCCATGGTGACTTCAGGTCAAAGGACTAATAGTCATACTAATAGCCACATGAGAAAGCATATGCCACTCATATAACGATCCATGATACTTTCTCATGGCGGGTCATTCAGTATACATTCTATAATGCATACCCATGTGTCAGCTTGATATCTCTATATCCATGACTTGTGAGATCAAGTCATCGAGCTGACCTACATGCTAGTCTTATTGTATTAACATTGTCCCTGAATGTTAATACTCGACTAGGAATGATTTAGAGTTGTGTTCCCTATATCATCTCACTATCGATTCAACCAATCGATTGATATAGGTAAGAACCTTTCTACTCTAGGACGTTACTATACTTATTTTATCTTGCACTAATACAAATAAGCATAATAACCAAAAACCAAATGCCTTAATATATATACATGAATATGATATACATGAGTCCATACAATCATCAAATGATTGGCTCTAGGGCTCTAACTTACACTGATAAGTTAGAATCTCGTACAGAAGTTCGTCTGTTTATAGGTTATCCCAAAGGAACGAAAGGTGGTTTATTTTATAGTCCCAAAGATCAGAAGGTCTTTGTTAGCACGAATGCCCGATTTTTAGTATGTAATAAACCACAAACCCATGAGTGAAATTGTTCTAGAAGAAATGAGAGAGGACACATCTACTTTAGTACCAACAGTGCAAGATGAAATATCACAAGAAACTGTAACACGTATCACAAATGATACACAACTACAGACAGTGCCTCATCGTAGTGGGAGGGTTGTGAGGCAACCTAAAATATTCATGTTTTTGGGAGAGTCTTCGGACTTGATCCCAGGTAAACATGAACTTGATCCCTAAACATATGACGAAGCACTCCAAGATAAAGATGCAGCATCTTAGCAAAGAGTAATGAATTCAGAAATAGAATCTATGTATTCTAACAAAGTCTGGGAGTTAGTAGAACCATCAAAAAATGTAAAAGCTATTAGATGTAAATGGATCTACAAAAAGAAAAGAGGGACAGACGGGAAGGTGGAAACCTTCAAAGCAAGGCTTGTTGCGAAGGGGTATACTCAGAAAGAGAGAATCGATTATGAGGAAACCTTTTTACCAGTAGCTATGCTTATGGATACTCTTATCTATTGCCGCTCATATGGATTATGAGGTTTGACAAATGGATGTTAAGAAAACTTTCCTTAATGGAAGTCTTGAAGAAAACATCCATATGAAGCAACTAGAGGGGTTTATTGCAAAGGGCAAAGAGCATATAGTATGTAAGCTCAATCGGTCTATTTATGGACTGAAGCAAGCTTCAAGGTCTTGGAACATCCGGTTTAATGAAGTAATCCAGTCATATGGATTTATTCAGTGTTCAGATGAGTCTTGTGTATACAAGAAGTGTGATGGAAATGTGGTGGTATTTCTTGTACTATACATAGATGACATTTTGTTAGTTGGAAACAATATTAAAGTGTTCTCGGAAGTAAGGGTATGGTTGTCCAAGACATTCGATATGAAGGACTTGGGAGAATGCGCACATATTCTCGCGATCAAAGTAATAAGTGATCGCAAGAAAAGACTGTTATGCTTATCCCAAGCTTCATATATCGATACAATCCTAGCTCAATTTAGCATGCAAGACTCTAAGAAAAGTTTTCTACCTTTTAGGCATGGAGTATCTTTATCTAAAGAGATGTCTCTGAAGACATCAAAAGAGATAGAAGAAATGAAGGCAGATCCTTATGCTTCAGCTGTAGGAAGCTTAATGTATGCTATGTTATGCACAAGACCAGATATCTGTTTTGTCGTGGGCAAGGTTAACAGATATCAAAGTAATCCAGAATCGGGACATTGGATTGCCGTAAGGCAGATAATTTGCTCTCTGTGGGTTACACGAATTGGGACTAATAGAAATAATAGTAAGTCAATCTCGGGGTTTTGTGTTTACTTTAGGAAGTGGAGCCATAACAATGGAGGAGTGTTAAGCATAGATGCATTTCAGACTCCACCATGGAAACTAAGTATGTGGCAACCTCTTAGGCAGCCATAGAAGCTGTATGTCTCAGTAACTTCATGATGGACTTAGATGTGATTCCTGGTTTGCCCAAAATTATTTGGTGCAGTAGCAAACTCGAAGGAATCACGAGCCATAAGGCAAGTAAACACATAGAGCGCAAGTACCACCCAATACGAGACATCATATAACGAGGAGAAGTTGTTGTCGCCAAGATTGCATCAGCAGATAACCTGGCAGATCCTTTCACTAAGGCCCTTCAGGCGAAAGCTTTTGATCGGCATGTTGAGGGGATAAGAATCAGATGTATGGCAACACTTACGATAACATAGTCTTTTTGTATAAGTGGGAGATTGTTAGAGTGTATACTAAAAGTCTAGCTTTTTGTAAACAATTATTTTAAAATAAGAATCACATTAGTCAAATGTATACATTTATGTTAAGTGTAGTTGTCTGTTTAATTTATATTGTAGATAACATGGTGTGAGGAGACACACAGAAGTTCATGTTATCAGTTCCTTATAAATTATAAATAGTTACTTACAACCAAGATGGAATGAGACAAACCATTGGAGTGGTTATAGTGTAATTAGGTATTAGTTTATCTTGACTAATAAATTACACTAGTACACTATGAGTGTATTGAGCAGGACCATTTGAGGTAGTTTCTTTTTATACTGACTATATAAAAGAACAAAATCTCTGTTATTATGGAAGTGTGTACTCTTAATCATAATATAATAACAAGCAGGTATATTTAATGTTTATTTCTTTAATTTTTCAAAGGGTGCGATTTAGCTCATTAAATCAATAGACCCGATAAGTTGGGAAATGATATTATTTATATGGTGTGTTGTTGATTATAGAATGAAACTGTGTTATAATAATCTAGGTTGATGATGCCCCCTTGAGGAGCTCATAAGGATTATCATGTAAATCATGCAGGTGGACTTAGTCCGACATGACGATAAAGTTGAGTGGTACTACTCTTGGAGCTAGATATTAATTAAGTGAGCTATCAGTAACTCATTTAATTTGTGGACATTCAATATCTTAAACACAGAGAGACTAACACACTCATAATAAGAAGGAGCTCATATTGTAATATGAGATTTGTGCAGTAGTGCAATAATAACTCTTTAGTAGTATGAGTTATTATTGATGAACTTGAGTTGGGTGTTCAGGGCGAACACGGGAAGCTCAAGCTCATCGGGAGACCAAAGTCAATTCTTCCTCTAGGTCCCTATTGTAGCCTCTTATATAAATCCTTATATCCACCCAAAGCCTAGCTTCTTAAGGCCCAAGTTAGGGCCGGCCAAGCTTTGCTTGGAGACCAAGCAAGGGGCTGGCCAAGCCTTGCTTGGTACCCAAGCAAGGGGCCGACCACACACAAGAAGAAGGAAGTTTTATTTTTTTTTGTAAAATCTTTCCTTTTATAGAGATCCATAAAAAGGATTTAAAAGGATGATTTTAATATAAAACTTTCCTTTTTAGATTGGTCATAAAAGGAAATAAAAGGGAATTTTTATTTTGTTAAAAACTTTCCTTTTATATTGGTTTTAAAATAGAGTTTTAAATTTTAAATCTTTCCTTTTATAGCTTTATACAAAGGAATAAAAGAGAGATTTGAAATCTTTCCTTATTTGTAGTTATCTATAATGTGAAAGAAAGATTTTAATTTTTGTTATAAAATTTTCCTTTTTGAAACAATGTTTTATTTTAAATCTTATCTTTTATAGATATCCATAAAAGGATTTAAAAGAGAGAGATTTTAATTTATAAAACATTCCTTTTATAACTATCCACAAAAGGGATTTTAAAAGAGAGATTTTAATTTTTGTTTAAAATCTTTCCTTGCTTGGAGAACAAGCTTGCGGTCGACCATGCTATGGTAAGAAAGGAAGTTTTATTATTTGTTACAAAACTTTCCTTTTTTGCTAAGACCAAGGAATATAAAAGAGGAGGGGTGCCTCATCCAATAACACATATTCTTTTCCTCTCTATTCTTCCTTGGTGGCCGGCCCTTGCTCTTTCTCTTCTCGCCTTTTGTTTTCTCTCTTGGAGGCCTGCGGCATCAAGCTTGTTCTTATCTTGGTGGCCGGTTGATTGAAGGAGAAGAAGAAGAGAAGGAAGCTCTCTTGTCTAGCATCCCTTGGAGGATAGTTGGTGGTCGGATCTTGGAAGCTTTGGAAGAAGCTTGGGTGGACTACCTCTTGGAAGATCGTGGCCCACATGACGTTCAAGAGAAGGAGAAGAATACACTAGAAGATCAAGAGGTCTATAAGCTACGAAAGATATAATTAGTTATTAGTTTCTGCATCATGACTAGTTCATCTTTTTGTATAGATCTTGTAAAACCAAACACAAGAGGTTATCGATTTTAAGTTATCATTTTTGTTATCGATTTTATTTTTCGATTTCATGTTTCGATAATGTGTTTCTATTGTGGTCTCTATAGTTAAACCTAGTTTACTGTAAGAAGTTAAATATCCAATTTCTCAGTGAAGCTTTGTCTAGGAAGTGGTGGATGATCCCATACCCAAGAAGGTACAGACAGCAGAAGGTATATTTCATCACAGTTCTCAGATTTACGGGAAGCAAAAGGTATATTTCGTCACAGTTCTCAGATTCACTATGCTGAAAATGGTTCTACTTCTAAGTCGAAAGGCAAGAAGAAGAAGAAACAGGTTGTTTCAGCAAAGAAGGTGAATAAACCTCAGGGTACAGGACAAAAAGCTGGAATGAAGATGCCAAAGGGCAAGTGCTTCATCTGCAAGCAGTTAGGACATTGGAAGGCAGACTGTCCTCGTAGGAATCATAACAATAAAGGTATATCTTATTCTCTAGTAGTTGAAACATGTTTAGCGGTGTTATCTACCAGCACCTGGTGTGTAGATATGGGAGCTACTGATCATTTCTGCAACTCTTTGCAGGGGTTCCAGGAAACCCGACGACTATTTGATGGAGAGATAACCGTCTACATGGGCAATGCTACTAAGGTGGCGGATGTTGCAGTGGGAGACGTCTACTTATCTTTTGATAGGAATAGAAGTTTGATTTTAAGAAATTGTCTTTATGTACCCAGTTTTAGAAAGAATTTAATTTCAGTTTCTAAGCTGTATTTGGATGGATATTCTATTTCTTTCAATAACAATGTGGTTATAAAGAGAAATAGGGTTATTATATGTTCTGGTGTATTGATTAACAATTTATATACTTTAAATCTAATTTCTCCCTCAAGGCAATAAATGAAAATTAATAACAAATCTTCTAACTCTAATAAGAGAAAAGAACCTTCGGAAATGAACCAAACATATCTTTGGCATCTAAGGCTTGATCACATTAACTTAAGTAGGATTCAAAGGCTTATAGCCGATGGACTCTTGGGTTCATTAGAGTTGAAAATTTTTCCAACCTGTGAATCTTGCTTGGAAGGTAAAATGACCAAGAAACCTTTTAAGGCCAAGGGGTATAGAGCCAAAGATGTGTTAGAACTGGTTCATTCTGATTTGTGTGGTCCTATGTCTATCTAGGCAAGAGGTGGTTTCGAATACTTTGTCTCTTTTATATATGATTATTCGAGATACAGATACATTTACTTGATGCGCCGCAAGTCTGAGTGCTTTGATAAATTCAAAGAGTACAAGGCTGATGTGGAGAAACGTCTTGGTAAAAGTATCAAAACACTATGGTCTGATCGTGGTGACGAATACCTCTTAGGAGAGTTTAGGAATTACTTATCAAAGTTTGGGATTCAATCCCAGTTGTCTGCACCTGGTACACCTCAACAGAATGATGTGGTAGAACGAAGGAATAGGACTCTTATAGAGATGGTTAGATCGATGATGAGTTATTCAGAATTACCAAATTCATTTTGGGGATACGCTCTGGAAACAGTAGCTCACATTCTGAACTTAGTACTTTCTAAATCAGTACCCTCTACTCCCACAGAATTGTGGAATGGGGAAAGCTCAGTCTAAGACATATTCAAATTTGGGGTAGTCCAGCACATGTGCTGAAAGCAGATGCTGATAAGTTAGAATCTCGTACAGAAGTTCGCATGTTTGTGAGTTATCCTAGAGGAACGAAAGGTGGTTTATTTTATAGTCCTAAAGACCAGAAGGTCATTATAAGCACCAATGCCCAGTTTTTAGAAGAAGACTATATAATGGACCACAAGCTCAAGAGTAAAATTGTTTTAGAAGAAATAAAAGAGGACACGTCTACTTCAGTACCAACAGTACAAGATAAAGTACCACAAGAGACTGCAACACGTGTCACACATGATACATAACTGCAGACAGTGCCTCGTCATAGTGGGAGGGTTGTGAGGCAACCAGAGAGATTCATGTTTTTGGGAGAGTCTTCAGACTTGATCCCGGGTAAACATGAACCTGATCCCTGGACATATGATGAAGCACTCTAAGATATAGATGCAGTATCTTGGCAAAAGGCAATGAATTCTGAAATAGAGTCTATGTATTCTAATAAGGTCTGAGAGCTTGTAGAACCACCAGATGGTGTAAAAGCCGTTGGATGCAAGTGGATCTATAAAAGGAAAAGAGGGACAGACGGGAAGGTAGAAACCTTCAAAGCAAGGCTTGTTGCGAAAGGGTATACTCAGAAAGAGGGAATCGATTATGAGGAGACTTTTTCGTCGGTAGCCATGCTAAAGTCTATCCGGATACTCTTATCCATAGCCGCTCATATGGATTATGAGATTTGGCAAATGAATGTCAAGACAGTTTTCCTTAACGGAAGTCTTGAAGAAAACATTCATATGAAGCAACCAGAATGGTTCATTGAAAAATGCAAAGAGCATCTAGTGTGCAAGCTCAATCGGTCCATTTATGGACTGAAGCAAGTTTCAAGATCTTGGAACATCCGGTTTAATGAAGTAATCCAGTCATACGGATTTATTCAGTGTCCGGATGAGTCTTGTATATACAAGAAGACTAACGGAAACGTGGTGGTATTTCTTGTACTATATATAGATGACATTTTGTTAATTGACAACAATGTCAAAGTGTTATCAAACATAAGGGTATGGTTGTCCAAACAATTCGATATGAAGGACTTATGAGAATGTGCACACATTCTTGGGATCAAAGTCATAAGGGATCGCAAGAAAAAGATGTTGTGCTTATCTCAAGCTTCATATATAGATACAATCCTTGCTCGTTTTAACATGCAGAACTCCAAGAAAGGTTTCTTACCTTTTAGACATGGAGTATCTTTATCTAAAGAGATGTCTCCGAAGACATCAAAGGAGATAGAGGACATGAAGACAGTTCCTTATGCTTCGGCTGTGGGAAGCCTAATGTATGCAATGCTGTGTACGAGACCTGCAGATATCTATTTTGTCGTGGGCATGGTTAGCAGATATTAGAGTAATCCTGGACAAGGACATTGGACTGCTGTAAAGCATATATTAAAGTACTTGAGAAGGTAGAGATTATATGCTAGTTTACCAAGCAGACGATTTGCTCCCTATGGGTTATAGGAATTCAAACTTCTAATCAGATAGGGACAACAGTAAGTGTACATCAGGCTATGTGTTTACTTTAGGAGGTGGAGCTATTGCATGGAGGAGTGTTAAGCAGAAATGCGTATCAGACTCAACCATGGAAGCTGAGTATGTGGCAACCTCTAAGGCAGCCAAAGAAGTTGTATGGCTCAGGAACTTCCTAATGGACTTAGATGTGATTCCTGGCTTGCCCAAAATCATCACAATTTATTGTGATAATAGTGGTGCAGTTGCAAACTCGAAGGAACCACGAGCTCATAAGGCAAGTAAACATATAGAGTGTAAGTACCACCTGATACGAGACATCATCAAGCGAGGAGAAGTTGTCGTCGCCAAGATTGCATCAGCAGATAACCTGGCAGATCCTTTCACTAAGGCCCTTCCGGCGAAAGCTTTTGATTGACATGTGGAGGGGATGGGAATCAGATGTATGGCAGCAGATATGACAGCTTAGACTTTTAGTATAAGTGGGAGATTGTTAGAGTGTATACTAAAAGCCTAGCTTTTGTAAACATTTATTTTTGAAATAAAAGAATCACATTGGTCAAATGTCTATATTTATTTGTTAAGTGTAGTTATTCAATTAATTTATATTCTAGATAACATGGTGTGTGGTGTCACACACAGAAGATCGTGTTATCAGCTCTTTATAAATTATAAATAGATGCTCACGACTAAGATGGAAAGGAACAAACTATTGGAATAGTCATAGTGTAATTAGGTATTAGTTTATCTTGACTAATAAATTACACTAATACACTCTAAGTGTATTGAGTAGGACCATTTAAGGTAAGTTCTTTTTATACTGACTTAATAAAGAACAAGACCTTAGTTATTATGGAAGTGTGTGCTCTTAATCCTAATATAATAACAAGCACATATATTTAGTATTTATTTCTTTGACTTATCAAAGGGTGAGATTTAGCTCGATAAATCAATAGGCCAGATAAGTTGGGAAATGATATTATTTATAGTGTGTGTTGTTGATTATAGAAGAAAATTATGTCCTAGTCATCTAGGTTGAGAATGCTCCCAATAGGAGCTCATAAGGATTGTCATGTTAAACCCTACAGGTGGACTTAGTCCGACATGACAATGAGATTGAGTGGTACTACTCTTGGACTAAGACATTAATTAAAATAAGTTGTCAGTAACTCAATTAATTAGTGGACATTCGATATCTTAAACACAGGGAGACTAACACACTCATGATGAGAAGGAGCCCATAATGTAATTTGGGATTGGTGCGGTAGTGCAATAATAACTTTCTAGTGGAATGAGTTATTGTTGATGAACTTGAGTTGTGTGTTCGGGGTGAACACGGGATACTCAAGCTCGTCGGGAGGCCAAAACCAATTTCTCCTCTAGGTCCCTGTCGTAGCCTCATTAAAGCCCCAAGTCCATCCAAATAAAAACCCATCTTGGTGTCCAAGAAGGGGGTCGGCCCAAGGCTTGGTGACCAAGCCAAGGGCCGGCCACCATCTCCTCGAGAGGGCCGGCCCTATGCTTGGTGCCCAAGCAAAGGAGGGGTCGACCACAATAATTCATAATAGGAGGGGTGTTTTGAATTTTTTAAAATCTTCTCTTTGTAGATATCTACAAGTTTTAAAAGAGAGATTTTAAAATTTAAAACTTTCCTTATTTGAATTAGGCCACATGGTTTAAAAGAATGTTTAAAAGTTTTAAAACTTTCCTTTTTTAATCATCCTCATGGTTTTTAGAAAAAAGGAAAAGAAGTTTTAAATTTGAAACTTTCTATTTTGTAACCATGTTAAAAAAGGAAATTTTAGAAGAGAAATTTTAAATTTTAAAACTTGGTTTTATTTTTTAAAACTTTCCTTTTTTAACATCCACATAAGGAAAGAGAGTTTGTAAAATTTTATAAGAGGATTTCTTCTTTTATAAAATTTTATAAAAAATTATTTCTCTTGATGATGATATGGCCGACCACCCTTGCTTGGTGTCCAAGCAAGGGGTCGGCCATTAAAAGCATCCAATCATCCATGATTCAATCGATTGAACCAATGATTGATGATTGAATCAATCAAGAGGAAAGAAAAGGAAAAATAAAAGGGGAAAAGGAAAAACAAGAGGAAGATTTTAATTTTTGTAAAAAGTCTTTCCTTATTTTCCTTGGACAAGTAATATAAAAGAAGGGGAGAGGAGGCCTCATGTATTATCAATTCTTATTCTCAAGTTGGTGCTCCCTCTTGTGGCCCGCCCTCTCCCTCTTCTTTTCCCCTTGCTTTCTTTTGTTCTCTTGTGGTGGTGGCCGGATTTTAGAGAAGGAGAAAGAAGGTTTTTTGGTGGTGTTCATCTTGGAGGATCGTCGCCCACACGACGTCCAAGGCGAGGCGAGGAATACGGCAGAAGATCTCGAGGTTATTAGCATACAAAGAAAAGGTATAACTAGTAATTATTTTCCGCATCATGCTAGTTATTTTTCTTTGTATGAATTCCAAACACAAGAGGCATTAGATTCTAGTTTTTCGAATTTGTAATTCGAGTTGTGTTTTTTTTTTTCAAATTTGTGATTCAATTGTTCTTTTCGGTTAAACATAATATTATTTTAGGAAATTAAATATTGAATTTCTATTAAAGGCTTTGTCGAGACAGTGGTGGATGATCTCATACCCAAGAATGCCTAATGCCTCACCATGTTTGACCTGGGAGCCGATTTTAGAAATAAATATTTAATTAACTTTATAACATAGGTTGATTTGGATCAATAGTGTTAAGTTTCACTTGCGATCCAAATCTAAACCATTAAGAACAGATAAGTTAAATTTGGAATCAATAATGTTAAGTTCCGTTTGTGATTCCTAATTTAACTTCTAAAGAACACAATAGGTTGTTTAGGAAAGGTTCGACACTTGTACAAAATTTTTGTACAGTAGAACCGGTACGATCTTCCTAGGACCAACCAACATGTTAAGCATCGTTTGCAATCCAAATTTAACTTAGTAGAGCACATGGGTAGTTAGGATAGTTCTATGCTTATACAAATTTTTGTACAGGGGGAACTAGGACGATATTCCGAGTAGCAACCAATAACCTAGGTATGCACCTGGAGTCTCAACCTTTAGCGGTGTAGATCTAGATGATCTTCGATTCGTGAATGAAGTGTCTACTACCATGCACATCATCATACCCTCCGAGATCCATCGACTCTTCTGACCACCTCAGGGCTTTGAAACTTTTTTCAAAGAATAGATTGTGGTCAGTCTTCGTTTTCCTATCCATCCCTTCTTCTCTAATGTGAGCCACTACTTTCGCATTTCCCTTTGCCAATTCACACCCAATTCCATTTGGATCCTATGCAGGTTCATTCTCATCTGCAACTTGTGTGATATTCACTAGACTCCTTGCCTATTTCATTATTTTTTCACTCCCTGACGTCATAGTGAGGGTTTTTTCTGCTTCCAGGCTTGTTACCGGACTAACCTTTTTGCACCCTTACCTTCTTCAGAAATGGAGTGGAAAGATAAATACTTTTTCCTCTGCTTTCCCTATGTTGTGGAGTGGCCTATCGAACGGTGGTCATCTGTTCCTTCGGTGCCTCCTCTAGGAGACTACCGCTTAGACCCCACTTTTATGGAGGTATCATCACAACTAGAGGGTTGGTGCTTCGATTTGAGTGTGTTGTTAACGGAGGATGTGCTGTATTTATTTACGCCGAGTCTTGTTCCTTCAGAGTTGTCGCACTCCCTTGGTAAGCACTACCTTCATCCTAACTTGCTCTTGCTTGTCATACTAACCTTCATTTTGCTACATCCGGCACTCTCTCCCGATCATCATTGACTAGGCCCCTCCCCTAAGTGCTTTGGAAATAAATCGCCGAGGGGGTATAATTTTGGGTAGGCGGGGTCTTCTGCATTCTATTCCAATCGTTCCCGGGGTGGCTACCACTATCGTCTCTTGACCGAGTACCTGTCCGACGCTGCCTCCTGCACACTCTGTCCCAGAGCATGCTGGGCGGACTCATCCTGCTCCTCCCACTCGTCACCCCCGGACTCTGGAGGAGGGGTCCGACTCAGATGAACAACCATTTTCCGTCAATCAAGGCACGTACCCGTTGGATCCCGCCCGGTAGTCGAGGCCCATACTACGACTTCATTGCCCCTGTCAGCTCCATCTTTTGTTCTCGATCCACAACTCCCCCCTCATTCTTCCAGAAGCCTGGTCGGAACAGATCGAGGGAAGGCTCCAGTTGTTAAAGAAGAGATCGATTTTGAGTGACAATCTACACCAGCCGCCCCAGCCGGGCCTTCTTCCCCTCGGCTGTCTTCTTCTACTCGACCTGACCCTACGGGATTACTCCTAGATCATCTCGGTCTCGATATTCCCATTTCCATGCTACTATGCCTTCAGAGTGGGGATTGCATCATAACCCTGAGCGACCCCCTCATTCTTCTAGAAGCCCAGTCGGAACCGATCGAGGGAAGGCCCCGGTTGTTAAAGAAGAGATCGATCTGGAGTGGCTACACTAGCCGCCCTGACCGGGCCTTCTTCCCCCCGTCCGTCTTCTTCTACTCGACCTAGCCCTAGCGGGATCGCTCCTGGATCATCCTGGTCTCAACATTCCCATTTCCATGCAACTATGCCTTCAGAGTGGGGATTGCGTCACAACCCCATTGCCCCGGCTAGCTCTATCCTACTACGGGGACAACTAGCGATCCACTGGAAGGAGATTATGCAACAAATGAATATCCTCCTATTGCTAGCTCAGGTGGACCTGTTCTCCGAAGGTGCCATCGAGGTAAGCCTTCGCTTTCTCTTATTGCTCCTCTCCTCCTATTCTGACTACTTGTTTATATGAATAGATTTTTGCCGAGTCAGTGCGATTGAGTCAGACATTCTCGCATATACATCGGCTAAATAAGATCTTAAAGGATCATGTTGCTGACTTGGAGTCTCAACTTTCTAACCCCTCTTCGGTTATGTTCTAACTAAAGGCAGAAGTGGAGACCTTAAGAAAGGTAAATGCATCCCAGGAACAAAACCTAGGCGAAGCCTACTGGAGGCTAACTGGCTACGGGATGATAAGAAGAGACTGGAAGCTCTCCACCAGTCATCTGAGGCTAAGTACCAATGAGGAGCTAACCCTCAAGGAGAAGGCACAGTCAGAGCTGTCTCGACAAACTGTAGCCCTAGAGGACTTCAGGCTCATGCACAATCAAGAGATGGACCGCCTAATCAAGGAACTTAACTCTAAGGACGTGCTTCTCATAAACCATAGAAGGGATCTGGAATCTCAGGCTTTAGAGTTGGACTCTTTGTGAGTAGAGTTGTCTCAAACCCGATCGTCGTTGTCTCAGTCAGCTCAGGCTTTGGAAACTTATAAGGTGGGAGAGAATGAGTGTCGGTTGATCGATCAGGCAGAGTACCTGCGCTCTTTGGAGTTTGGCTCTCAGGTAGGAGACCGCTTCGTCCGATCACTGGCCTATGGGACAGTAGGAGCAGTCCAACAACTCCAAGAGGGAGGGTACTTATCGTCCGCCCCCCTTGAGAGTTTCTTGGACCATCATCGGATTATTAAAGAAATACCCGATGATATTTTTCTGAATTTAAATGACTGTTTGTCTTAGCATATTGTATTGCTTGTATTGCCTTCTATGTATAAAAACTTGTCTATGATTTCTTAGTTTCCGCTTTCTATTGAGGTTTTTTGGATCTATGTGTGTAAGTGGGGCAGAGCTCGTGAGCTCGAAGAGCTTGTTATGAGAGACCTTTTAGATCTTTGCCCGTCCTGGTTGAGACAGTCAATCAGGGTTTAGAAGAGCTTTGTTTGAGGCTTGCTCAAAGAGTGTGGTAGGACTTAACTAAGCCCTGCGCCTATGTCTTGAGGACTTCCAGAGTGCCTCAATGAAGGAATTAAGCCTAATCTAGGTCAAGATTGCTTGACCTGGGTTTTTGCGCATATGCCTGTAGTGCTCATTCCCTGACCTTAGATCTTTCCCTCAAAAAACTACTGTTACAAAGGGGTAACATTTTCAGACATGATAAGGTTGGAGATAGTTAGCACTCCAAGGGCAGTCCAACCTTCTACCCCGGGCATCCTGTAGGTAGTAGGCATCGGACGCTAGTTTCTTAATGACCTTATAAGGGTCGTCCCACTGAAGTGCTAACTTAATTATCTCTCCGACCAATTTGATCATTTTCCATACTAAATCCCCTTCTTCGAAGAAACAGGGAATCACCTTCTTGTCATAGGTTTTTTGCATCCTTTGTCGATATGCGGTTAACTGGGCAGCCACCCTCTCATGGATTTCACTGATTAGATCCAGCTCTAAAAGTCACCGCTCAACATTCTCAGGGTCATACAGTAATTGTTGGTCGAGCGGGACTCCAACCTCGACCGACATGACTGCTTCATTTCCATAGATGAGATGGAAGGGAGTGAGTCCTGTACTCTCTCGTGGAGTTGTACGGTATGCCCAAAGATAATTGGGGAGCTCTTCAACCTAATCACCGCCCACATGGTCTAGCTTGATCTTCAGCCCACGCACTATCTCCCAATTAGTGACCTTCGTCTATCCATTGCTCTACGGATAGGCCACGGAAGTGAAAGCTTGAGTGATGCTGAATTCTTGGCATCATTCCTGAATCTTGCATCCTTAGAACTGTCGACCAGTGTTTGAGACCAACTTGTGAGGGATTCCGAATCGACACAAGATGTTCTTCCATAGGAACTGGATGACAACTCCCTCCATTATCCTAGCCAGGGCCTTTGCCTCCACCCACTTGGAGAAGTTATCCACCACCACGAGTAGAAAGTGTTTCTGTATGGGAGCCATAAGGAAAGGTCTCACAATGTCTATACCCCATTGGTCGAAGAGGCAAGAGACTATTGAAGTTCTCAAAGTCTCGGTCGGCCGATGGGTCAGATTCTGATGCTTCTGGAAAGAGAGGCAGATGGTTACTAACTTCTTAGCGTCCCTTTGCAGGTGGGCCAAAAGTACCCAGCCAGGAGTACTTTATGAGCCAACGTTCTTCCTCCTATGTGGTTACCGTAGCATCCTTGATGAACTTCTTGCAAGGAATATTCCGCCTCATCTATGCCCAAGCATTTAAGCAACGATCGAGAGAATGCCCATTTGTACAATTGTTCCTCGATCAATGTATATACATGAGCTCTTTTTCTGATCTATTTGGTTTCTTCAGCATCAGCCAACAAAACTCTTTGCTGAAGATAAATGATCATTAGCGCTCTCCAGTCAATTGATTCATCTAAATTGTTCTACAGATCAATCTGGGCTATCAGGAAGCTCTAGGCTATTAACTTGTCCAGAACCCAAGTGGTTAAAGAGCTAGCCATTTTGGCTAATTCATCTGTTATTTGGTTGTCCGCTCAAGAAATCTTTGTCACTGTGACTTCCTTGAAGCCATCCTTCATTTTTTCATATGCTTCTCTATATAACTGTAACTTCTCATTGTTGACTTTGAAGTTACCAGCCACTTGCTGAGCTACCAGTTGAGAATCTGAGTAAATGATTACTCGGGTTGCCCCTACATGCCAAGCTTCCTGCAATCCCGCCAGTAATGCTTCATATTCCACCTCGTTGTTGGTGGCTCTGAAGTTTAGCCGGACCGCTAGTTGCATAATATCTTCTTGAGGGGATATAAGGAGTATCCTCACTACACTTCCTTGCTGAGTGGATGACCCATCCACATATATCTTCCATGTTTCCTCAGAGTCAGGTTGATGGACCTCTGTCAGAAAATCTACCAGGGCTTATGCTTTAATCGATGTTCAAGGTTGATATTGTATATCATATTCTCCCAACTCAGTCACCCATTTGATGAGACGACCGACTATCTCCATGTTGGTAAGAGCCCTCCCATGGTGCTATTAGTCAGGATAGTAATTGGGTGTGCCAAGAAATAAGGTCTTAAGAGGCGAGCCATGAGGACCAATCCATAAGCCAACTTCTCCAGGGCTATGTATCGGGACTCGAGCGCTTTCAATAAGTGGCTGAAGAAGTACATTGACCGCTGTACATCATCCTGCTCTTTTACCAACACTGCCCCCACGACCTCAGGGGTAGCTGACAGATACACACAGAGCGATTCTCCAGCAATAGGCTTAAACAACGAGGGCAAGGTCTCCAGATGTTGCTTCAGTTTCTCAAAAGTTTTGCTGCACTCTTCATCCCATTGAAACTTAGTAGTCCTTTTGAGCACCCTGAATAAAGGGAGCGCCCGGTCTGCAGGTTGAGATATGAACCGAGAGAGCATTGTAATCCTGGCCACCAGCTTCTGTGTTACTTTCATATTCTTGGGCACCTGAATGTCCCGGAGCATTTCAGTGACTTTGATCCCACGCTCAGTAACGAGATATCCCAGGAATTTTCCCCCTTGAGTTTCAAACAAGCATTTCAGTGAGTTTAACTTTAAGTCATACTACCGCAGGGTTCCGCAGGTCTCTTCTATATCAGAAATCAAGTTTATTACCAAGGTGGATTTAATGAGGATGTCATCTACATAGACCTCTACGCTCCACCCTATCTGCTCCCGAAAGATCTTGTCCATCATCTGCTGATAAGTAGCTCTTGCATTACGTAGACTGAACAATATAACTGTATAACAGAAAGTACCGTCGGCTATGATGAAATTGACTTTCTCCCGATCCTCTTGAGCGAGAGGGATCTGGTGGTATCCTTGATAAGCATCCAACATGCAGATATTCTTGCAGGCCAAAGTTGAGTCCACCATCTAGTCAATCCTTGGTAAAGGGTAGCAGTCCTTAGGGTTAGATCTATTGAGGTCTTTGAAGTCGATACAGACTCTCCACTTATTGTTAGGTTTGGACACCAGGACCACGTTAGAGAGCCAGGATGGGAACTGTACCTCTTTAACGTGTCCTGCTTTCAAGAGTTGGTCCACTTCAGCTCGAGTGATCTTATTTTATTCAGTCGAGAAGTTTCGCTTCTTCTTCTTGACCAGCCGAGAATTAGGCAAGAGGTGTAGCTTGTGCTCATCTACCTCAGGCTTAACTCCTGGTAGCTCTTCGGGGGACCAGGCGAAGACATCTCTATTGCATGTCAAGAATTTAACTAGATCTATCTTGATCTTGATCGGCAGATCGCCTGATATGTGGGTGATACTCTCCGGACGCTTCGGATAGAGCTGGACCTCCTCCCAAGGGATGAGTTCTTCAGCTATAGGAAGGGGTTTATCTTAGATGACGTGGATTCCGCCATCCTATGTTCTTTGAGCCTTGCGGGCCTCCACTTTCACCATGTCGATATAACACCTTCAAGAGACCAGTTACTCATCTCTGACTTCCCCGACTTGGTTTCCCACAGGGAATTTAATCTTTTGCTGGAAGGTGGAGACTGTCGTCCGGAACTCATGCAGTGCCGATCTTCCCAGGATGATGTTATAAGAGGATGGTGAGCCCACCACGATGAAAGTGTTTCTCTGCGTCCTCACGAGGGGCTCACTACCCAGAGATATGACTAGTTTGATTTGGCCCATTGGTCTTACCTCATTGCCGGTGAACCCGTACAATGAAGTGGCTACGGGTTGGATCTCACTGGCATCGACTTGCATGCCCTCGAACACATTCTTGAATAACACGTTGACAGAGTTTCTAGTGTCAATGAAAACCCTAGCCTCGTAGCTATTGGCAATGATAACTTTGATTATTAGGGCATCATCATGTGGGAGCTCCAATTCCTCCAGGTCTTGTGGCCCGAAACTGATTATGGGCCTTGCTTGTTCCCAGCTATATCCTACCGCATGTATCTCCAAGCGGCGTTCATGAGATTTTCGGGCTTGGGTGGAGTCTCCATCACCGGGCCCTCCGGAGATCATACCGATCTTCCGGATAACAACATTTCCCCTGTTCTCTTCCTCCATGGATTCTACTTGCTCCTTACCCCGGCATGACTGCTGGCTTCCCTTACTTGTATTTTTAGATTGGGATTTACCTAACTGACCTGCTGCATTAGGCTAGCTAGCCAGCAGCCTTTGAAGCTTGGGTGTGATCTCGGATGGAGGCAGACCTAGTTCAGTTGCACGCCAAGAGTCACGGGCGAACTGGACGCAATCTCCAGTGGAATGGGTGTGGGACCTGCGATAAGTGCAATAGAGGAGCCCCCAAAACCCGGTTTTGGGGGCATGGACAACTTCTACCCGTTGAACCATTTTGGAGTCCTGACCGGGCGGAAATCCTGATCGAGCATCCTTGGAGCGGGGAAAAGACCAAGATGGAGGTTGGGGCGACCTTTTCTCCGGCTTATTGGCAGTAGCAGGAGCCTTGTCTGCTTTCCGCCGAGCCACCTAGGCTTCTTCTACATTGATGTAGCTAGTTGCCTTCCCCGACATCTCATCAAATTCTTCACAGGCTCTTGGATGAGGGCTCAAAAGAACTCCCACTCCACCAGACCATGGGAGAAGGCGCTCATCAATATCTCTGAGGTAGTGGATGGGATGTCTTGGGCTACCTAGTTGAAGCGTTTGATATAGCTTCTCAAGCGTTCCGCAGACCCTTGCTCGAGGGCAAAGAGATAGTGGTTTGTCTCCTTATACTTCCTGCTACTGGCGAAATGACACAGGAAAACGGTCTTGAAGTCTTGGAAGCAGGTGATGGACCCATTCGGCAATCCATCGGACCATTTTTGTGCCGAGCTGGACAGAGTGTTTAAGAACACTCGGCAATTGATGGTGTTGCTGTATTGGTGCAGCAACGCAACGTTCCGAAATTTTTGGAGATGATCCTCCAGGTCCTTGCTACTATCATACTCTCCAATAGTTGGGGGCTTGTACCCCTTCGGTAGCTTTTCCTCGAGTACCCTTAGAGAGAAGGACACTTGCTCCTTAGGCACTTCCCTCGGCTCCTCCCGGAGGACTATGACTTTCCCCTTCTTTGAATCTCGAGGTGGGAAACTCTCGACCATGGAGGCTTGCGATTGCTCTTTCTTATTATAATAGGTTGGGTAGGGCTCTCGATAGAAGGCTTGAGGGAAGTCCTCGAGCTGTTTCCTCTTAGACCCCCTGTCAGAAACGTGGGTCTGGTCTTTTGAAGCTGCTGACATCTTATGTGGATGTAAAGCAGTGATCTATTTTTCGGAAGTTGCTAACCTCTTGGCCTCCTTGAATAGTTCATACTCTCCTGCTGTCATAGTGACATTGATCCTTCCGGTATCCTCCATCTTTACGATCCAGAACAGGTGAAGGAACTTCCCATAGACGACACCAAATTGATCTTGTCCGGAATCTGAGTCAGACGAAGGTCATCTGAGATGTTGTCGGTGCTGACGGAGAGGCGATGGGGACGCGCCTAGTGCATGTGCCCAGGAAAGCGGACCCCCCATGTGGGACTAAAGGATGGCAGTGATGAATCCGGCAGTACTTAGGCTCCGCGCACACTCAGACAAGCACACAGAACGTTAGAGACCAGAAATTAGGGAAAAAATCCCTGGCGCAGGCCCTCCGACGCTCAAGTCAGGTACTTTTTCCCCAGAAGAACAGTGTACGAAGGAAAAAGAAATATAGAAGACGAGTGTGAATGTGCGCATACCTGGCTAAGGGAGAGGACCTCACTTTTTTATATGCATACCTATGGAGCCTGACCGATGTCAAAGAATGTTAGGTGTCAGGGTCTTTTGGGCGATGGAGGGCATGTGATACCCTCTCATTAGTTGAAAGAAGGTTCCACTTGCAGTTGAAAGCAGACCACTGGAATATTCCCTGACGTATGGTAGTTATTCCCTGACAGAAGGTTACGATTCCCTGATATTATTGTCGCCTAGTGCTTTCTGTCTCGTCCGGATTTAGCTACGGGCAACTCGGGATGACCGTTCCAGTGTACCACCTAGCTCGAGTCTTGATGAGAGGGACGAACTATGGTGAGGTCCCCATCTTTCCCGTTTGGATTGCTATAGGGCAGGAGTTGTCTTATTGAAAGTACTAGGCCTGACTATGCGGACCGAGCTGAGGAAACCCGACTAGTCGGGGCAGGTCAGGCATTACCCCGAGCCGCACCTTATGACTCAGATTTGGGACCCTGATATGTCTGTACCTGACCGGGAATTATGTAACTGATGACGTCAAGCGATCTAACTCCTTCTTTCCCCTTCTAATTGCTGGTTGCCACACCCCTTTGACTTCTGACTGTCACGTCCCCTTGACTTCAAATTGTTATATCCCCTTGACTTTTAACTGCCATGTCCTCTTAATTTTTTACTGTCACGTTTATGTAGGACCCTGATGTATCGTATCAGTATACATTGCTAAGTGCACATTTGGCACCAACTATGCTGGAATGTCAGTAGATAGATGCTGCAGCCTTGCAGGTTGATAACTAGTGTAAGATTATATATTGTCATGTGGCAAAAAAGGCGATTTGCTCGCCCTCAGCGCCCCCGTCAACCCGTCCCTAGGCCAACACGGAGGAGGTAAATCACGGGTGGCTACTAGCCATTAGTACAAATGGCCAAGACATGGGGAGGTTATGCTCGGTCACGCCGAGTTTCGACCCCAAGACCTCATGTGACAACACCCCATGTCTTAATCATCGCACTACCTCGAGGGGACAAAAGATTATGTATTGTCAGGAGCATCATTAGATGAATAACTATCTTTATTTATCCAATCAGCAAGAAACCAATTAACTAAAGCATAATCAGAAGATAAAAGCAAGATATAGTTCTCCTAGTTTTTAAATAGAGAGAAACCTAACAATATGTAAATAGAAAAGTTTGTCTATTTTCAAATAAAATAATGATATGTAAAATTAGGGGCATAAAATTGAAATGGTTGTAATTAAAAAATAACAACAACAATTAAATCTTATTCTACTAGATAGGGTTAACTATATAAATCTTTTTATGTCATTGAGCTCTATCTCCTATTATATCATCATCTATATTTAAATAAATTTTATCTTATTTTATTATTGTTAACAAAGTCTTTTTTTTTTGTCATCCTCTTTCTCGTTTGATATGCGTGTTTGTCATAGTTTTACATCATCTAATTGAAGCATTTATTGGTCGTTTAAATACATACTCGTATCATCTTAAACGTGTCTTTGAAAATTTTTTCTTAATAGATGCCATTAATCATGATAAAACAATGCAATGATGGAATTACAAAAATGCAAAGAGGCAATGTAATACCTAATGGATTGTATTTTTTGCTTCAAGCAAATCGCGTTATCCTCTTCTTTGTTTGATATTTACTGATGGTTTAAATGAAGAAGAGTAGTTCATCTTTATCAATAAGTCTCAATTTGATTAGACAAGGAAACAAACCTTGAAGGTCACTCCCAATAAAGATTTGATCCACTTAGCTACTTCTTCAGAGCTCCTTGCACCTAACTGCATAGTTCATTGAGCTTCAGTCTCATCAAAGAATAAAAATCAAAAGCGACAAATGAGTACAAGTCTACCACTCTATGCACAGAATATTACCTTAAGCTGTTCACTGGGCTTGGAAGTGCTATAAATGGTAAAAATGTAGAAGACCATATGACAACGTGACAACATAGCAACAAACTTAGTAAAACTGTCACTCGTGAGTGATGAAATGGAAAATGAGTACAAGAGGATCAGGGATCAGAAGTACATTTCTCTGGATGCTCTCTCTCCCATTGTCTATTACGCGCGTGAAGGAATCAATAAGTGCTTTGCGTCTTAGATCCTAAAGACAGCATATGCATATTAATGGCATTGCAGAGAATTTTATCACAGATTTTCTTTTTATCAGAAGAATAATTTTACTAGTTAAACAATTAGTTTGTGTAGATAGCTAAATGTTAGTGCACTTATGTGCTAAGATATTTTTTATATATTTTATGGATAATTATTTTATAAAGGTAAATATTTATCATTAATTATTTATTTTTCTATACGTATATGCTCAATGATAAAATCCTACTGATTAATGAATATATTAATCTGAAAATAGTCCTTAATCGAATAGATATCTAGAGGGGATATGTATATCTAGATCAACGCTAAGTGTGACTAGGTTGAGATAGACCAAGGGATGGATATCCAAGTTATACTTGGGGCAACCTTGAGTTTAGAGGCACACTGGACACGACCCACTTAAGAGGAGACCACATATTAAGTATCATTGGTCATTCCTCTTATGAATAAGTGTAACTAATCTTTTGACTTAAAACATTCATTTATTCTATGCATGGACTTATGTGCTTTGGCACCTTTAAAGGCAGTATTTAATCGAATTGTGATTAATACGGTAGTTGGGTGTATGACAAAGCGTAAAGAGAATAGTGTTGAGCCAATAGAGGATTCATCGCTCTCTTGGATTAGGAGTTAACATCCCTATCACTTGATAGATATATTAGTGACTTGAAATTCATGACCACGAGAGAAATGTTTATCATTCAATAGGAGTCTATTATATCTTGAAAATCAAGTAAAATAATTAATTTGATAATGATGTATAATGTACCAAATTAATTGGGATGTAGGTTTAGATGAAGAGATTGAATTACACAGTAATCAGTTCATGGTGATTTATAGTTTATGACTGATATTAATTTTATCACGTTGGATGAGTAAAAACTGTTGCTAGATGGTTACCTTAGTCTGTGTATGGATTTACACTGCCTTCGTGTATAAAACCTAAAGGGTCGCACACATAGCACGTAGACATGAACATTATTTATAATTGATTATTTTAGTGGATACTAAAATTAATCAATTGATTATTTCAGAATAAGAATTAATTAGATTATTAATTAATTCTGAAATATTGGAAGCTAGTCGAGATCAAGATCAAATATGGATTTATTTGATCCAAAGAAGAGAGAATTCGAATAGCCATAATCATGATGATTAATAGAGAATTTGAAAAGTCATCATAATGGAAGTCATAAATGAAGAATTTATGGAGGTCATAACTCTTCATCTTCCTAATTAATGGAGATCATAAATGAAGAATTAATAGAGACGTTAACTCTTTGTATTCCTTGGAGGTTATAAGTAGCCATCCTTGGAAAGATTCATGGGCATTTCATTCTCTCTATTTCTTCCTTATCAACTTCTTCTTCGTTTTCTTCCATTGGAAGAGATCGATAGTACTTTCAAGGTTTTGTCGATCCAAGAAGCTAGCACCTAACAAATTATGTCAAGTTCATGATCTTATACTCGTGGATACCGCTAAAGGAGTCACACGTGGAGCTCTTATCTGTCTGTGCTATCATTCATGTCTATTGAAGACTCGAGGTATGTTTTTTATGTTATTTTGTATAAAACTATATGTACTACGAAGAGATCCATGATTTAGTATATGTCTTCCATTGCACTTCGATTTCAACAGTGATATCAGAGCCTATTCGTGGTTGGATCATATAGTACCAAATCTCTTCTTCAAAATTTATTTGAGGAATCCATATTTCAAGAGATTTCAAAGAAATCTAAATTTCTTTATTTCAAATTATATGCCTTAATATTTCTGGATAGAAATGAATTTTATCTAAAACTTGTAAAGTAATACATGTTATAATTTAGATATAAATTCCTTATGACATAAGTACATTAACATATTAAAAATCTCCGAGGCATATTTGTCTTAAAAAACTATAAGGATTAATGGAGATAAATCTCATAATGAGATTGTGCAAATGCACAAGAAGTTAATTATGGTGAGACATTTTAATAAAATCTCTTAAATATATTAAAGTCAAGATTTGTTAAAAGCCCTCCACTAATAACTATGATGATAGTTAGAGTTTTTACATAAGTCGGTATAGCTTAGCCGTGAGCTTGTGTCAAAACATCTATAATTTATCATAATTATTAGTGGGTTGACTTAACTCAAATTCGTTGACTTGTTTAATTCAACTAAGGCCAATTGATTTGAGGGGCAAGTGTTAAGAATATAAGGCTCGATAAAAATATATCAAAAGTCATATAGATTTGTGACTGACAAGTTAAGGCCTACTTAATGAATGTAGCATGTAGGTACAACTCAACTGTGTACATTCTATATGATTCAGGGTTTCAGTCCTATTAGGAATTGTTGCCAACTAATTCCCCATTCTAGCAGTGAGGACTATTGAACTTGAATAAAATAATAGGAGTTATAAAAGTCCTTTATTAAATATATTCTATAAATACTAAAACTCTGTTTTAAATTATTATATTTTATATGACAAACACAAGCATCTTATTACTACAAAGCATTCTCGAGAAAGAGAGTATCCTCCTCGGTTCTAACTACTTGGATTAGTATAGGAAATTGAAAATCGTCTTAAGACACAAGAGAAAAATTTACGCGCTCGAAGATGAACTATTGAAAGAGCCTACACTCGATACTTCAGACGAAGATCAATCATATTATTCTCAGTATATGGAAGATGCACTGGATGTCCAATGCATTATACTATCTTCTATGTCTCTTGAGTTACAGAGACAACATGAGAACATGAGTACTAGGGAGATTGATCAGCACTTGTGTGAGCTCTTCCAAGAGAGTGCGAGAGTAGAGAGGTATGAAACTTCTCGAGCACTATTTTGTACCATGCTGGAGGAAGGAAACCAAGTTGGGTCTCATGTACTCAAGATGATCGAGTATATAGATGTTGGATTTTTCGGGCCGCGAAAACCGCTTTTTTGCGTCGCGGAAACCCCGAATCACCCTAGCCAACGGATCTCGTGCGAAGAAAAATTTCAAAACTAAATTACGAGTACGAGTTTCTACTTAGATCTACTCCTAGATCTACATGAAACGAGTTATACCTTTGAAGCGAAGCCCTTCGCGTTCCCGCTCGTCCAAACGGTGCCGGATCTCAAGAGTATCAAGATAGATACTCCTCTAGAAGTATCCACACGAACACGTAGGTGGAGAAAACCACACAAAAAGGTGTGCTAGCACCTATGTGTGGTTCGGCCAAGTTGAGGAGGAGAGGGAGAGGGAGAGAGCTCCAAGAGGAAGAAGAAGGGAGTTACCACACTTGAATGAAAATCAATATTTCATTCCACCTAAAAGTGGCCGGCCACTTCAAAGCATGTAACCCCCATGGAATATCAAGAGTCAAGTCTCTTGATCTCCTCCATGAGGTGGCATTTGGTCAAGTCAAACTTGACCAAATGAAGAAGCCTTGATGATGTGGCATTGGTCAAGTCAAAGTCAAGTCAAAACTTGACTCTTCATCTTCCTACTTAAGTCAAGTCAAACTTGACCATTTCTCTCCCTTGGTTGATCTAATCTAACCATTGGTTCAAGTCAATTTTAATTTAATGAATCTCCATTCATTGAATTAAATTAATTAAATGAGTATAAGTCCAAATTAGACTCACTTAACACATGAACCAAATTGAGTCCAACTCAATTAGCCTACTTTGGATTACTCTTAATCCAATTTGGTTCATCATATGAACCTAATCATTTAGGTTCATCAAATGAACCTAATCTCCATCTAATTGCCCTTAGTGTGTGACCCTATAGGTTCTTGTAACATTGGCAATGTCCCTAAGCTCATTTAGGAGCATAAGTAATGAGCGGTATCTAGCAACACATCATTACTACCCAAGTTACAAGAATGTTGAGATCCAACATCACCTTGTGACTACTAATTGTGACTCCTCACAAAAATATGACAAGTGTCATTCTATCCTAGACATCTAGATTGATCAATGTGAGGCATAGACCGTGTCATCCTCTAATCAATCTAAATCTTGAACTCCAAGTAGACTCACTCAATCAAATGAGCTCAATATCCTATATTGACTCATTTGGGCATGACCATGCACTTCGTGGTCTCACTCTATCAAGAATATCGATGTCGCTCCCATCATATAGGAGGGATAGATCCCATCTACATCACTCACATCCCTCTGCATAATTCGTTACATACCCAGTAATCGCCTTTATAGTCCACCCAGTTACGGGTGACGTTTGACGAAACCAAAGTACATAACTCCTTATGTAGGGATCCATGGTGACTTCAGGTCTAAGGACTAGTAGTCATACTAATAGCCACATGAGAAAGTATATGCCACTCATATAACGATCCATGATACTTTCTCATGGCGGGTCATTCAGTATACATTCTCCAATGCATACTCATGTGTCAACTTGATATCTCTATATCCATGACTTGTGAGATCAAGTCATCGAGTTGACCTACATGCTAGTCTTATTGCATTAACATTGTCCCTGAATGTTAATACTCGACTAGGAATGATTAAGAGTAGTGTTCCCTATATCATCTTACTATCGATTCAACCAATCGATTGATATAGGTAAGAACCTTCTACTCAAGGACGTTATTATACTTAGTTTATTTGGCACCAATACAAGTAAGTATAATAACCAAAAAATAAATGTCTTTATTTATTTAGAATATGATACAACAAGTCCAAAATACAATCATCCAATGATTGGTTCTAGGGCTCTAGCTAACAATCTCCCACTAGCACTAGTGCCAATCAGTGTAGGCTCTAAGCCCCAATGACCTAGTGTGACCATCATGCTTCCTCTGTGCCAAAGCCTTGGTCAAGGGATCTGCGATGTTAGCCTCTGTAGGTACTCTGCAAATCTTCACATCTCCTCTCTCGATGATCTCTCGAATGAGATGGAAGCGCCGTAGTATGTGTTTGGTCCGCTGGTGTGAGCGAGGTTCCTTCGCCTGTGCTATAACTCCATTGTTGTCACAATAGAGTTCAATGGGGTCAGCAATGCTAGGAACCACCCCAAGTTCAGTGATGAACTTGCGGATCCAAACTGCCTCCTTTGCTGCCTCTGATGCAGCAATGTACTCGGCCTCTGTTGTAGAATCAGCTACTGTGTCCTGCTTCGAACTCTTCCAGCTCACAGCACCACCATTAATGCAAAACACGAACCCCGACTGCGATCTATAGTCATCCTGGCCGGTCTGGAAGCTAGCATCACTGTAACCCTTTACAGCTAGCTCATCATCGCCTCCATATATCAAGAAATATTCTTTAATCATTCTTAAGTACTTAAGAATATTCTTGACCGCTATCCAGTGACTTTCACCTGGATCTGACTGGTATATGCTCGTCATGCTCAAAGCATACGAGACATCAGGTCGAGTACATAGCATGGCGTACATGATAGATCCTATGACTGAGGCATAAGGGATCTGATCCATGCGGTCTCTCTCCTCTCTAGAAGAGGGACCTTGAGTCTTCGAAAAACTCACGCCATATGACATCGGCAGAAATCCCTTTTTGGAGTTCTGCATGGCAAACCGTAGGAGTACCTTGTCAATGTATGTACTCTGACTTAGGCCAAGCAATCTCTTAGATCTATCTCTATATATCTGTATCCCTAGAATGCGGGATGCCTCACCTAAGTCCTTCATTGAGAAGTAACTCCCTAGCCAGGTCTTGACAGACTGAAGCATAGGGATGTCCTTCCCAATGAGTAGTATGTCATCCACATACAATATGAGGAGGACAACTATATCCCCGACAACCTTCTTGTAGACACAAGGCTCATCTTCATTCTTGATGAAACCAAACTGTTTGATTGCATCATCGAATCGAAGATTCCAGCTCCGAGAAGCTTGCTTTAGTCCATAAATGGACCTATGCAGCTTGCATACTCTGCTAGTATACTGTGGATCTACAAAACCCTCAGGTTGTGTCATGTATACATCCTCGAGCAGGTTTCCATTCAGAAATGTGGTTTTGACATCCATCTGCCATATCTTATAGTCATGGTAGGCTGTAATAGCAAGCATGATCCGAATAGACTTAAACATCGCTACTGGAGAAAAGGTTTCATCATAGTCAATACCATGAATCTGCTTGAAACCTTTAGCTACCAAGCGCCCCTTATAGATAAGTCCATCCATGTCAGTCTTTCTCTTAAATACCCACTTACACCCAATGAGTTTTACCCCTTCAGGTGGATCAACCAAAGTCCATACTTGGTTGGTGTACATGGATTCCATTTCGGATCTCATGGCTTCTAGCCATTTCTTGGAATCTGGTCTCATCACAGCTTCCTGATAGGTGGTAGGCTCATCCTCTATGAGCATAACGTCATCATGGTCAGACAAGAGAAATGAGTATCTCTCAGGCTGACGACATACCCTATCAGACCTGCGAAGAGGTATGTCTACTTGAACTGGTTGTTGTTCCTCAACTCCTTGTGGAACAACATCATCCACAACACTTTGTGGTTCCAGTTTAATTTCCATCGAGGCATCAGTGCTATTGTTCGCATCTTGAACTTCTTCAAGATCGAACGCGCTCCCACTAGTCTTTCTAGAAACAAAATCCCTTTCTAGAAAGACCCCAGTCTTTGCCACAACTACCTTGTGCTGACTGGGAATGTAGAAGTAATATCCCTTAGTTTCCTTTGGATATCCAATAAAGTAGCACTTGTCGGATTTGGGTCCTAATTTGTTTGAGACTTGACGTCTAACGTAAGCCTCACAACCCCAAATCCTCATGAAAGACACCTGGGCATCTCTCCCAGTCCATATCCTATATGGTGTCTTTATCACGGCCTTGGATGGAACTCGGTTGAGTATAAAAGCTGTCGTGTCTAGAGCATAACCCCAAAGGTATGTCGGAAGATCTGTGTGACTCATCATAGATCGTACCATATCTAATAAGGTACGATTCCTCCTTTCGGATACACCATTCCACTGTGATGTTCCAGGAGGAGTGAGTTGGGATAGAATCCCACACTCAGCTAGATAGTCACGGAACTCATGGCTAAGGTATTCTCCACCTTGATCGGATCGAAGTATCTTAATACTCTTGCCAAGCTGGTTATGTACTTCATTCTTGAATTCTTTGAACTTTTCAAAGGATTCTGACTTATGTGTCATTAAGTACACATAACCATATCTACTGAAGTCATCAGTAAATGTGATGAAGTACCTATAACCACCTCTAGCAGAGACATTGAAAGGGCCACATACATCACTATGTATAAGTCCTAACAAATCAGTCGCTCTCTCGCTGTGCCCACTAAAGGGAGTTTTGGTCATCTTGCCTCGTAGGCATGACTCGCATATCTCATATGATTCAAAATCAAATGAGTCCAGTAAACCATCCTTATGGAGCTGGGATAAGCGCTTGTCACCTAAGCGACAGTGCCAGAGGTAGGTTTGGTTCATGTCATTTGACTTGAACCTCTTGGTATTTATGTTATAGATAGGGCTCTCAAGGTCTAGAATATAGAGTCCGTTTATCAGAGGTGCACTACAATAGAACATATCGTTTAAATAGACGGAACAACATTTGTTCTTTATAGTAAACGAGAAACCTTTCTTGTCCAAACAAGAAACTGATATAATGTTCTTAGTTAATGCAGGCACATAACAACAATCAACTAACTCTAGTACAAACCCAGAGGGCAGAGATAGAAAGTAAGTCCCTACAGCAACAACAGCAACCCGTGCTCCATTGCCTACTCGTAGGTCCACCTCGCCCTTTGTCAATGCCCTGCTATTTCTCAGCGCCTGCAAATGTGAGAAGCACATCCAGTATCTAATACCCATGATGTAGAAATAGATAAATTGACTTCTATAACATATATACCTGAAGTGGAAGTCTCACTTCGCTTCTTCTTAAGATCCTTCAAGTATACCTTGCAGTTCCTCTTCCAGTGCCCGGTCTGACCGCAGTGGAAGCAGGTAGCATCCTTGGCGACCCCTCCTTTAGGCTTCAGTGCCTTGCCTTTGCCCTTGGCTTGGGACTTTCCCTTGCCTTTGGGCTTGCCCTTGCCCTTATGTTTCTGAACCATCAGAACAGTGTTGGGCTTAGCCTTCTTAAGGTTTAGCTCAGCAGTTCTTAACATGCTAAGCAGCTCGGGCAGTGGCTTGTCAATCTCGTTCATATTGTAGTTTAGAACGAATTGACTGTAGCTATCCGGCAAGGATTGCAAGATTAGGTCAGTAGCCAACTCTTGGCCAAGAGGGAACCCCAACCTTTGTAGGTTCTCTATGTACCCAATCATTTTGAGTACATATGGGCCTACTGGAGCCCCGTCTGACATCTTGCACTGAAACAGTGCCCTTGAGATCTCAAATCTCTCATGCCTCGCTTGACCTTGATACAGTTGACGAAGATGTTCAACCATATCGTAAGCGCCCATTAACTCGTGTTGCTTCTGAAGCTCAGAGTTCATGGTCGCGAGCATTAGACAAGACACATCTAATGCGTCATCTTGATGCTTCTTGAAAGCATCTCGGTCAGCTCGCGGGGCAGTGGCAGGAGGAGCCTCCGGAATGGGCTGCTCCAGAACGTACAGTTTACGTTCTTGGGTGAGAACTATTCTCAGGTTCCTGTACTAGTCCAGGAAGTTTGCTTCGTTGAGCTTGTCCTTCTCGAGGACAGATCGCAGGGAGAAGGTGTTCGTGTTCGACGTCATGACAATTCTACAACAGAAATAAATGCAGAAATAAGTGTCATATTCTTAATCATTTAATTAGGCTTTTAACTAAATGATGCTCCCACTGAATTCTATAATTCATGTGGGACAAGATCCACATCATACTAACCCTTGAGTTAGCTTTGGCTAATACGCCCAAGACTTAGTATGATCGGTAGGTAACGATTACCAATTACATCTCTATACAACTCTTGTTTATAGAATCAAAATCCGCATTTATATTAAAACTCGAGTTAGCTTTGGCTAATACGCCTGAGAGTTAATATATATGTGATTTTGACCTAACTTTCCAACCGTTGGAAGAATGCCTATAGTTATACTCGATCCAACCGAGTTAACTAGGAATACTCAATCTAATTGAATTGTACTCACCCATGTGTTGATAGGCGGGACCAAGATTGTCCCTCCGTACCCTACCAAGATAGTATGTGTTGCTCTGCTTTGGCAGATTCAACAACTACATGCGATCGAGGTAGTAGTAGGTATCACAGCACGGTAGACATTAGAGTTGACGTGATTTAGATCTAATCTAAACGATGATGCGTATCATATACTCGATAGATCTAATCTAATCGAAGGGTGCATCATGTGCACGACTTAGATCTAATCTAATCGTTAGGCACTAATTAATTACTTAATTAACTAGCATGCATCACATACACACAAAAGCAATTAATTAAATTAATTTGTGATTTAGTCATGGCCCTACTACGATCTTCTCAAGCCAATGAGAAGATCGGATGGTCAACCTAAGGTCAACATCTTCTCAAGCTCCTTCCGTTGACCACCTTGTGTTGCTCGTGCCCTCCTCGTAACTCCGTCTCGTGTGGACCTTCCACCGCTTCAAAATTTACATTATAATTTTGAAACTCGAGTTACATTCGAGTCTAAATCTAATTTACAACCAGAATATAAGAGAAAGGCATGACGCGCAGGTCGTTAAAATAAAAATAAAAACAAATACAGCACACACTCACAAATAACGGCGCGCAGGCCGTAATATGAATTACAACACAATTCCAATCTTATTGGGTCGTTTGGGCCATGACTATCACAAAATTAATATATAATTCTGAATTATATATTTTTTCATAATTTTCTGTAATTTTCATAATTTTTACAATTTTATGAGTAAATTTTTCCTGGCGGTCCCGATTAGCGATTTCGGGCGCAATCGCGGAGCAAATCCCCTTGCGGGGTTAGGGGCGTACCCCTACCCGTGATCTAACCATCGCGAGTTGCTCCTATGCGATCCAAGAGCGCCTTAGCCCGCTGTCCCAAAAGATTTTGGGTCAAAACATTACCGTTTTGGAAAATTCTTCTCTGTAGTCGAAGCCTACAAGTGCCGAAACACTTGTGCTTCGCTTCTACGAGAAAAATACCCATAAAATCATAAAAATTAGGAAATTCACAGAATGTTACAGTATGCATATTTTTCACAAAAATACTAATTTAAACTCGTACTCGCTTCGCACGTGGCTTTGATACCAGTGTTGGATTTTTCGGGCCGCGAAAACCGCTTTTCCGCGTCGCGGAAACCCCGAATCACCCTAGACAACGGATCTCGTGCGAAGAAAAATTTCAAAACTAAATTACGAGTACGAGTTTCTACTTAGATCTACTCCTAGATCTACATGAAACGAGTTATACCTTTGAAGCGAAGCCCTTCGCGTTCCCGCTCGTCCAAACGGTGCCGGATCTCAAGAGTATCAAGATAGATACTCCTCTAGAAGTATCCACACGAACACGTAGGTGGAGAAAACCACACAAAAAGGTGTGCTAGCACCTATGTGTGGTTCGGCCAAGTTGAGGAGGAGAGGGAGAGGGAGAGAGCTCCAAGAGGAAGAAGAAGGGAGTTACCACACTTGAATGAAAATCAATATTTCATTCCACCTAAAAGTGGCCGGCCACTTCAAAGCATGTAACCCCCATGGAATATCAAGAGTCAAGTCTCTTGATCTCCTCCATGAGGTGGCATTTGGTTAAGTCAAACTTGACCAAATGAAGAAGCCTTGATGATGTGGCATTGGTCAAGTCAAAGTCAAGTCAAAACTTGACTCTTCATCTTCCTACTTAAGTCAAGTCAAACTTGACCATTTCTCTCCCTTGGTTGATCTAATCTAACCATTGGTTCAAGTCAATTTTAATTTAATGAATCTCCATTCATTGAATTAAATTAATTAAATGAGTCTAAGGTCAAATTAGACTCACTTAACACATGAACCAAATTGAGTCCAACTCAATTAGCCTACTTTGGATTACTCTTAATCCAATTTGGTTCATCATATGAACCTAATCATTTAGGTTCATCAAATGAACCTAATCTCCATATAATTTCCCTTAGTGTGTGACTCTATAGGTTCTTGTAACGTTGGCAATGCCCCTAAACCCATTTAGGAGCATAAGTAATGAGCGGTATCTAGCAACACATCATTAATACCCAAGTTACAAGAATGTTGAGATCCAACATCACCTTGTGACTACTAATTGTGACTCCTCACAAAAATATGACAAGTGTCCTTCTATCCTAGACATCTAGATTGATCAATGTGAGGCATAGACCGTGTCATCCTCTAATCAATCTAAATCTTGAACTCCAAGTAGACTCACTCAATCAAATGAGCTCAATATCCTATATTAACTCATTTGGGCATGGCCATGCACTTCGTGGTCTCACTCTATCAAGAATATCGATGTCGCTCCCGTCATATAGGAGGGATAGATCCCATCTACATCACTCACATCCCTCTGCATAATTCGTTACATACCCAGTAATCGCCTTTATAGTCCACCCAGTTACGGGTGACGTTTGACGAAACCAAAGTACATAACTCCTTATGTAGGGATCCATGGCGACTTCAGGTCTAAGGACTAGTAGTCATACTAATAGCCACATGAGAAAGTATATGACACTCATATAACGATCCATGATACTTTCTCATGGCGGGTCATTCAGTATACATTCTCCAATGCATACCCATGTGTCAACTTGATATCTCTATATCCATGACTTGTGAGATCAAGTCATCGAGTTGACCTACATGCTAGTCTTATTGCATTAACATTGTCCCTGAATGTTAATACTCGACTAGGAATGATTAAGAGTAGTGTTCCCTATATCATCTCACTATCGATTCAACCAATCGATTGATATAGGTAAGAACCTTCTACTCAAGGACGTTATTATACTTAGTTTATTTGGCACCAATACAAGTAAATATAATAACAAAAAAACAAATGCCTTTATTTATTTAGAATATGATACAACAAGTCCAAAATACAATCATCCAATGATTGGCTCTAGGGCTCTAGCTAACAATAGAGAGGCGTGAGAGCTTACGTTCCAAGTTGGACCAGGACTTGGCTATTGACTTAGTCTTGTCGTCACTACCTCCATCATTTTCCTAGTTCGTGTTGAACTTCAACATGAATAGTATGAACAAGAGTTTGACTGATCTGATGATGATGTTGAAAACTACTGAGAAGGATATGAAGGTAAATCCTTCACTACAAGCACTAATGGTTAGAAAGACCAACAATCGCCCTAGGATCAGGAAGTTTAATCCTAAGACTAATGCATTGAAAAAGCCTAGATATCAAACTCAGAAGAAGCTTAAGAAAGGGATGTAGGTACCCTAATCTGATGAGAAGGAGGTCATGTACTTCCATTGTGGCAAGAAAGGTCACTAGAAGAAAAATTGATATATTTTCATGAAGAAGAATGTCAGTGGAGCGGATGCTTTAGGTATTTTTATGATAGAGTGCAATCTTTCTATTTCTTCATCATGGGTCATAGATTCTAGAAATAGTTCTCACATTTATACGCAGACGATTGTCCAAAGACAAAATGGATCTACGAGTATCTAATGGAGCGAGAGTTGCTGTGTTAGCTATAGGAACTTATTCAATAAATTTTCCTAGTGGACTTGTTTTAAATTAGGAACTTATTCCTAATTTGGATGATAAGGGATTTGTATTTCAATTCAAGGACAAGTTATGTTCCTTTTATTTGAACAATGTATTCTATGGGAATAGTTCATTGAATAATGGTCTTTATGTTGTTAACTTAGATGAACCAATTTATTATATTAAAAGTAAGAAACAAAAATTGCATGACTCAAACTTGACATATCTCTGGCACTGTAGACTTGGTCATATAATCCAGAAACGTATCGCTAGATTACTCAGTAATGGGTATTTGTACTCTTTTGAATTAGAGCCTATAGATATATACGAAGCATGTTTACAAGGAAAAATAACCAAGAAGCCTTTTACCAAGATAGGTAAATAGGCAAAGTAACCACTAGAACTCATACATAGTGATGTTTGTGGGCCATTGTAAGTTCAGACTAGAGGAGCGTATACCTACTTCGTGACTTTTATTGACAACTTAAGTAGATATGAATATATCTACTTAATGAGACATAAGTATAAAATTTTAGACAAGTTTAAGGAGTTCAAGAATGAGGTAAAAAATCAATGTGGAAAGAAGATTAAGGCTCTTCGGAGTGATCGAGGTGGCGAGTATCTAAGCCAAGAGTTCATTGATTATCTAAAAGAATGTGGGACAATTTCCCAAATTACGCCTCCTAGAACACCAGAGTGGAACGATGTTTCAAAAAGGAGAAATCACACACTCATGGATATGGAAACATCAGTACATATACTTAATTGAGTTCTAACCAAGACAGTAGATAAGACTCATGAATTATGGTTTGGAAAGAAAGCAAATTTATCTTACCTTAAGATATGAGGTTGTGATATTTACGTGAAAAATGAAAATTCTAATAAGCTGTAGCAAGATCCATAAAATGTACGTTTATAGGTTATCCCAAAGCTATAACAGAATATTATTTTTATCTCCCAAGTGAGCATAAAGTTATTGTTGCTTGATATGCTACTTTTTTAGAAAGAGAGTTTATTTCTAAAGAAAGTAGTGGGAGTAAAGTAAGTCTTGAAAAATTATAGATTCTACAAACATGTTAGAAGATGAATAGTTGGACAATGAGACAGTGCCACAAGTACAAGTATCTCATTCGTCCAAGATTGCTCAAGAAACACGAGATCAATATAAGTCTACAAGAATACACCGAGAGCCAGACATATATGGTTGGTTGGTAACCTAAGATGACGAAGTGCAAATCATTGAAGATGATGAACTGTCGACTTATGAGGAAGCAGTTGTTTCAAATGATTCTGAGAAATGGCTAGAAGCCATGAAATTTGAAATGAACTCCATGTATACCAATCAAGTTTGGGAGTTGGTTGACGTGCTAGTTGGGGTAAAACCCATAGGGTGTAAATGGATCTTCAAGAAAAAGATTGACATGGATGGAACATAAGTACCTTTAAAGCTAGGTTTGTGACAAAGGGTTTCAATCAATGTCAAGTAATTAACTATGCTGAAATATTTTCGTCCATTGCAATGCTTAAGTCCATTAGGATTTTGCTAGCTATAGCAGCTTACAAGGATTACAAGATTTGGCAGATGGATATTAAAACTGCTTTCCTAAATGGAAGGTTACAGGAGGAAGTATATATGGTACAACCTCCCAATTTTATAAAATCTAAGAACATTAATAAATTATGTAAGATCAAGAGGTCCATTTATGGACTAAAGCAAATATCTCAGAGTTGGAATCTATGATTTAACGAAGCCATTAAAGATTTTTCTTTTGTCAAGAATCCAAAAGAACCTTGTATTTACAAGAAGGTTAGTGGGATCAAGATTATGTTCCTAGTATTGTATGTTGATGATATACTTCTTATAGGTAATGACATCTCTAGCCTAAAATCTATCAAGACTTGGTTGGAAGAGTGTTTCTCAATGAAAGATTTTGGGGATGCAACCTATGTCTTAGGTATTAGAATATACCAAGACAGACAAAGAAAGTTACTAGGGTTGAGTCAAGGTATATACATTGACAAAATACTAACTAGATTTAGTATGCAGGATTCCAATAGAGGATATTTACTAGTGTCACATAGTGTACATATTTCCAAGACCATGTGTCCAGAAACACAAGAGGAGAGAAGTAGAATGGACAAGATACCTTATGCTTCGGCTATAGGGTTCGTAATGTATGCTATGATATGCACTCACCGGATGTCTCGTATGCATTAAGAATGACGAGTAGATATCAGTCAGATCCTAGAGAGAGTCATTGGATTGCGGTAAAGACTATCCTCAAGTATCTTAGAAGAATAAAAAACATGTTCTTAGTTTTCGGAGGAGATGAAGAATTGGTCGTTAGAGGATATACTAACGCCAATTTTCAGACATATCGGGATGATCTGAAGTCGCAACAAGGTTATGTGTTTTGTTTAAATGGTGTAGCTGTTTGTTGGAGGAGTTCCAAGCAGGAGATAGTTGCAGATTCAATAGCTGAGTCTGAGTACATAGCAACTTCAGAGGTAGCAAAGGAAGCTGTGTGGATCAAGAACGTTATAGCAGAGCTTGAAGTGGTTCCTAGCATTGTTGATCCAGTTGTGCTATACTGTGACAATAATACGACCATAACGCAAGAAAGAGAGCCAATGTCTCACCAATGATCCAAGCATGTACTAAGGAAGTATCACATCCTCAGAGAGATTGTTCAGAGGGGTGATGTGTTGGTTAGCAGAGTAGATACTAGCGAGAACATCGCAGACCCACTCATAAAGGTCTTACCTCTATAAAGACATGAGACCCATGTGAGCAACCTAGGATTGAGAGTCCATAGTATTTGACAATAGTTCAAGTGGAAGATTGTTAGTGTGTGCACTTATGTGCCAAGACACTCCTTATGTATTTTATGGATAATTATTTCCTAAGGTAATTATTTATCATTAATTATTTACTTTTCTGTACGTATATTATTAATGATAAAGTCCCATAAATTAATTGGTATATTAATATGAAAACCATCCTTGATTGGTTAGATATCTAGAGGGGGCATAGATATTTAGATCAACGCTGAGTATGTCAAATCGTAGAAAGAATAGTGTTGAGTCAATAGAAGATTTATCGCCCTCTTGGATTAGGAGTTAACATCCTGGCCGCTTGATAGAGATATTAGTGTCTCGAAATACATGGTCATGGGAGGAATGATTTATCATTCAAGAGGTGTCTATTATATCTTGAAAATCAAGTAAAATAATTAATTTGGTAATGATGCATACTGCACCGAATTAATTAAGATGTACGCTTAGATGAAGAGACTGAATTGCACAGTAATCAATTCTGGGTGGTTTATAGTTTATGACTGATATTAATTTTATCAAGTTGGATGGCTAAAAACTATTACTAGATGGTTACCTTTGTCTGTGTATGAATTTACACTGCCTTCATGTATAAAACCTAGAGGGTCACACGTATAGCACGTAGACATGAACATTATCTATAATTGATTATTTTAGTGGATTCTAAAATTAATCAATTGATTATTTCAAAATAAGAATTAATTAGATTATTAATGAATTTTGAAATATTGGAAGTTAGTCGAGATCAAGATCAAATATGAATTTATTTGATCCAAAGAAGAGAGAATTCGAATAGCCATAATCAAGATGATTAATGAAGAATTCGGAAAGTCATCATAATAATGATTAATGGAGAATTCGAATAGTCATCATAATGAAGGTCATAAATGAAGAATTTATGGAGGTCATAACTCTTCATCTTCCTAATTAATGGAGATCATTAATGAAGAATTAATGGAGACCTTAACTCTTCGTATTCCTTGGAGGCTATAAGTAGCCATCCTTGGAAAGATTCAAGCGATGAATTTCTTCTCTCCATTTCTCCCTTGTCGACTTTTTCTTCACTTTCTTCTATCGGAAGAGATCAGTAGTGCTTCTAAGGCTTTGTCGATCCAAGTGGCTAGCACCTAACGTATCATGTCAAGTTCGTGATCTAGTGTGCACTGATACCGCTAGAGGAGTCACGCGTTGGACTCTTATCTGTCTGTGATATCATTCACGTCTATCAAGGACATGAGGTATGTTTTTATGTTATTTTTGTGTAAAACTATATGTACCACGAAGAGATCCATGATTTAGTATATGCCTTCCGTTGCTCTCCGATCCCAACATAAACATCATTGTATAGTTTCATGTGTCAAGGAGTCAAAGAGATTCTCCAATTAACCCCTCCAGCTTCAAAATTTAATGGCCAAACTACAAGATATAAGACAAGCGCAGTCTACTTTTGTAGTATTACTAACCATCGGGTCTTAAATGAGAATGTTTCAAAATATTTGCTCACACATCCGATGTAGGAGTTATGAATTTGGGTAGAACTATGAGGACAAAAGGATAATCACACAATATAATTTCACTTTTACACTGTAGCAGCTACCCGACAACTACTGTCGGGTAGCTGCTACAACGTGAAAGCGAAATACAACTTTATTCATAATACATTAAAATGTATTAAACACGCGAACTATAATACAGAATGTAAAAGTTGACAACAAGACAAATATAAATGCCTTTTTTATAACTAATTTGTTTAGGAATTAATACATCGTGGAAGATTTAAAGCCAGAAGACCTATAAACACTACAACTTCAAATACCATATCTATTCTTTATCACTAATTTGTAGAGAATATAACTATTGCTCTATCTCTTCCAATGCATCTTTCAGTTTTCTAAATTTTTTAGTCTTTGATACTTTTCTCTCTAAGTTTAAATTTGATACTATATTTGAAGATGCACATAAACTTTTTTTTCCCCTCGATGTACAGAAGGTAAGTGCTAGATTTTTATCAAAGTGTGTTTTAAAAACTCTTATTACATCCTCTTTATTCTCAAAGAACTGGTGTATAGTGTCCTTAAAACGATTAACTTATGTAGATGCTTCTATCCAAGTATCATAAACACTCGGCTGACGCCCAATAAAGATAATATATGTTTCCCCTATATTAAATAGATCATTTAGAATCACATATAAATAATATATTATGATTAGAGGTAATTACATCTTCAATTGAAATGACTTACTATCGAATGAATTATGAGAAATAATGTTTGACAAGTTTCCTACAAATTATAAAATCAAAAAAGGTAAGAAAAAGTTATTTAGACTGTCCAAGTAGCTGCTACATGTTATAACAGCTAACTATCTAAGTAGCTATTACATATTGTGGTAGCTAACTGTCCAAGTAACTGCTACATGTTATGCCAACTAACTGTCTAAATAGCTGCTACACATTGTGGCAGCTAACTGTCCAAGTAGTTGATATACGTTGTAGCAGTTAGGGTTGTATGTTATAGCATAAATCCTAATAATATATTAGAATTAGAGAGAATTACAACTTAGATTGAAACGACTTACCATCGAATCAATTGTGGGAAATTGAAACAATTTAAATTGTCAAGTTTCCTACAAATTATATAACCAAAAAAATTAAATTCATTAAAAAAGATTATTAACATTGTAAGATTGTATGTTATAGGCTTCAAAAGCTCTTTTTGCTTCTTCTTTACTCTCAAAGGACTTGTGTATAGTACCCTTAACATGATTAACTTGTGTAGATACTTCATCCAGGTATCATAAACACCCGGCTAACGCATAATAAAGACAACGTATATTTTTTATATATATTAAATATATCATGTGTAATCACGGATAAACAATATATTATGATTAGAGGCAATTACAACTCAAAATAAAATGACTTACCATTGGTTATAAAATATAAGAAATTATGTTTGGCAAATTTCCTATAAATTTTATAAATAAAAAATTTGCAATTTATCAAAAAATATTGTACTTCATCGTTGTGATAGTTAACTATCCAAGTAACTGTTGTAGTAGCTAACAACTATCCAAGTAGTTGCTACATGTTGTAACAGTTAGGGCTTATACATTGTGGCAGTTAACTGTCTAAGTAGCTGCTACATATTATAGCAGTTACATGTATAATTAGCTGCTACACTTTATGGCAGCTAAGTAGTTGACTGTCCAAATAGTTGTTACACGTTATAGCAGCTAAGACTTATATGTTGTAAAATAAATCTTAATAAAAAATATTGTACAGTGCTGAAAAATAAACAATGGAGTGAAAAGGCTTACGATTGAGAATGGAGAGGGGTGCTAAGTAACGTGTATCATCAACTTTGTTTGAGGTGGCAGTTTTGGGAGTTTCGAACCAACTCAAGAACAAGCATGTGGCTGTAAGTTGTGCTTAGATTGTCTCTCCTTTGCTTTGCCTGCCAGCAGGAGTGAGAGTGACAGAAGATGACGGTGAAGGAAGGAGCAAGAACAAGATTTGGGAAGGTCAAGAGATTAAAAACTTAGAATGGAGAGGAGTGCTAAGCAATGCATAGCATCGGCTTTGTTTATGGTGGCAGTTTGGGAAGCTTCCAACTAGCTTGAGAATAAGCATTTGGCTGTAAGTTATGCTTAGCTTGCCTCTCATTTGCTTTGCTTGCCGGTAGGAGCGAGAGCGACAGAAGAAGGCGGCGAAGGAAGGAGGGACAGGGAGGGAAATTTAGATTTGAGAATGTCAAGAGATTAAAAAAATGAGCCATAGGTTTTGAATAGAGGGCGGAAGGGAAAAGAGAATAAAAGAAATTTAATAATGTAAATAAATCATGTCGGTAATGCCACGTAAGCGCATCGCTCACAGTCACGCAAAAGGTGTCAAGCAACATTATATATATATATATATATATATATACAGCAAGAGGCGTGCTGAATTTTCATTATAGTTCTTTGTCAATAAATTTAATTATTTTTCTGTTGGCAGCGTTCCGTCACAATTAAAATAAAACCCTTTCCCTCTCAAAAACCTAAACATTTTGAACTCCTTCAAACACCCTTGTTTCCATCAGTGTCGCGACTATTCAAAGTCACCAATCACCTTGTTCATCAATCACCGTCTCGCCGATCAACTCCCTTGGTGTCACATCACCTTGCCTAGTCTGCCTATTGTTGTTCATTTGCAACGTGTTTCCCCCATGTAAGTGCCCTAAACATCTTGTCATTCCATCCAAATGCTACAATTTTATAGCAGATACAATGTTGTAGCAGCTACAGAACCGTAACTTCTACAACATTCTTGTTTGTGGTCTTATAAGAACGTCGTAGTAGCTATTATTCTATATCTGATACAACATTTTGATCTAACCATATTGTAGTAACTATGGTTCCATAGCAGATGTTGCATTCATTTTATTATTCAAAACTAACATCGTAATGACGCCTAGTGCTTAATATTAAGTATTTGTTTATAGAATTAAATGACGTCTAGTGGTCAATTGCCCTTAGAAGCTACTTCTCATGCACATCATAAAAATTATAATGGAAAAGTAACATTCCCCAGTTTAAGTCATTTATATTATCACTACAACCAAATGAGCAACAAATGGAATTGATAAGTAGAAGCTCATTTACCTGGGCCCTGGACATACTGCAAAATGTAAACATCAAAGGCCTTGTACAAAATTTGTTTGACAAATGGGACTATCATGCTAAGTATTTCATCTTTCAAAATCAGAAGATTATATTTACAAGAAAAGATGTTGCACTGCTTCTAGGACTTCTAGATCATGAGATGAAGCCCCTTTGCATTTGGATGTCTCCTCCACCCAACTCTACCTTCAACATTTTATAAATCAGTATTGCTCAAAGAATGAAGTAAAGAACAAGATAATCAACATTAGAAAATAACCAAAACCATCTCTTGAATATGATATTTTATTTTATCAACTTGTTATTTTGTATTTTTTTTATGTGAGTTATTTACTACTACTAACAATATATCTAGACTACTAGTAAATTCACTACCTAATTGTGTAGATGACTTTGAAAATTTAGATAAATATAATTGGTGTAAGGCTATATATGACCACATGACCCCATAGATGAAGGTCATAGGTATGATGCTCTCTCAAAAGCCCAAGCCACAGGAGCTTGAGGAAAATCAAACTCCAATGCTGAAAAGATTAGGACACATACTTGATGTAAGCTGTTAAATTTTACTGTAACTTCATTGATTCAAAATTTATAACCATACTTATTGTATTAGAAGTTTAGATATATGAATATATTAGAATCATAGAGCTATATAAGAACTTTGCCCTTCCAAGAATATACTGATGGAACTAGACAATCTCATGTGTATCTATAATAAAAATCATGATTGGCCAGCTGCCTTCATAAAAAATGCTAGAGGCGCCTCTAATGGCGTTGGAGGCATCTCAAGCTTCAACAGCAAAGCTATCGCATTCAAGATCTGAGGTGCCTCCAATGTGCCTAAGGCGCCCAAATGAAAAGGCATGAAGGTGCCTCCAGCAAGCGCGAAGGTGCCTTAGCAATAGGCATGAAGGCGCCTTCAATCACATTGAAATCACTTCTAACCAGTCGAAGTTGTTAGCTGACCGTTGGAATGTGGATGAAGCTTTATCCACTTGGAGGCACCCTAGATGTCTTTAGAGGCGTCTCTAAACAATAGTAACTTTTTTCAAAAGGCTATAAAATGCGCCTTGGAGATAGGAATTATTTAACAATCATTGTACTACTTTTCCTAGCAATGTCTAAGCTTTTAAAAATTGTAAGAGGTTACTTGACCTTCAGGAAGATCTTTAGTAAGATTTAAACTGTCTTAGATTAACAATCACCTATATTGTAACCAAGTAAATTCCTTAGCATTCTTACTTTTAGTTATTTCTTTTATATTAATTATTTGTGCTTAACTAATATTGTATCCTTGCTAAGTTAGAAAGCAAGAGATTCTTCTAATTTATTTTTAGAACTATTCACCATCCCTCTAGCCTACCTAATGAGGACATATATATATAGGTCCCTCCATATAGGTATTCGGGTCGGATATTGGCAATCCCTCCATAATCTCCTCCATTAGGGTCAAATATTCGAAAGAAATTGTCATCCATATTAGCTTACGTACCAAATGGTGCACCCCTATGAGCACCATATGTAAAATTTTATTTTTTTATTTTTTTTAGAACTTAGGATTTAGATTTTAAGGTTTACTCTTTAGGATTTGATGTTTAGACTATAGTATTAAAGCTAAAGAAATTAAAGCCCAAAAATTACATAAGGTGCTCACAAGGTGTGCATCATTGGATATATATAGGGCCTTTAGGGTTCAGGGATTGAGTTATAGTATTAAGCAAAAATAAAATTTTCAAATAAAAAAAATATTTTGGGTGCTCATGGGGTGTATGACATAAGGTGAGCGGCATATCAAAATTGTATATATATATACACACACACACACACTCCCATATATGCACTGGTCTGCGCGACTGAGACATGTTGCCCACGTGCAACGTCTGATCAATGATGTCATGTGGACATTGTTGGTGCAGTTGACATCAATGATCAAGCCTAAGTTTTGATAAATGACAAATGGATTAAAGTTAGATATGTTGTGATCTAACCCTTTCTACCAAGTGTGCAGGATTTGACTGGTCTAACACTAAGCTGAAATCTAGCTAGATCTGGAGGGACCTGATAGTTGGTGTAGAAGTTCAGATAGGTCAAGGAGTGATATGATATCTGGTGGAAAGTCCGGCTAGATTTACAGAACCTGACAGCTAGAAGAAGTCTAGTTGGGTCTGTGAATCTGACAACTGGCGGGAAAACTGGGTGGACTGTAAGGAGTCAAGCGATTCTACATAGTAAGTAAGATACTAGAGGAGAGTGTTACAGTGAGGAAGAGTCTCATTTGAGGACTTTAGGCACAGTCTAATTTAATTCTATTTCAGAAACCTAAATTGAGACCCTGACTAGATCCTAGTCTCGGAGAAAGGGATCTAATTACTAAACAACTTAATTTTATTGTGCTAACTTTATCTTACAGGGTATACTATATTTTGTTAGACTAACACATTTTAGAAAGGAGCACAAATGCCTCGGGTGAACAGGGCTATGGAAGGCGCCTTGAGCAGGGCTATGGAAGGCGCCTTCGAGGGCTTGGAAGACACCTTTAGTCAAATGACCAAAAGACCTTGGCGACAATAAGAGCCGGTTTTTGAGGGGATAAGAGTTGGTATTGAAGACGCCTTCAATGGTGTTGAAGGTCCCTTCCATCCCCTTTAAAATGGCTATTCGACCAAGGCTTTACACAACTCTTCTACAAGCTTTTACGCTTGTGTAGCCCCTAGGGCATAGCACAGACGGTAGACACATGACATCTCTGGCGTAATGGTCAGGGGTTGATTCTCAGGAACTGACAACATGAGGTTTACCCCACCATGCGCCTGGCACCTATGTACCTGCATGTACCTCCCTCTATATCCGTGGGGGCCGACATTAGGGGGTCGTTAATGTAGCGGATCTACATTTTACGCATTCATTCGACGTTCCGACTGCTCTGACTTTGTGCTGCTGCTCTACTATGACACTACTGTGCCCGATTGCCGCCAAGAAGCCGTCCAACACCAAGCTCAATCTATTAAAACTACAAATGTTGGGTAATGAAGTTTTCCTTGTGTACTTAATTACTACTTAAAGGAAAGTGTAGCTTGTTACACTTTTCCTTTTCCTTTTATTGTACTCGGTCCTCTCTTCCAGTGGTTTTGGAAGAGATCTTTAGTAGATTACCCGTCGATAGGTCTGCAAGACCTGAGTCTTAAAGTAGTAGTCGCCGAAGGCTCTGAACCAAGTAAAACCGACCAAGTTTGCATACTTGTGTTTTTGCTTTCTATTTTTGTGTTTAATACCGCTGCGTACTTTTGATTTCAAAAGAAAAAGATAAGTTTTCTAAAACCACATGATTTACCTCCACTCACGTATGTAACGATCCTTCAGACAATGTGTCTCAGTCGCACATAGTGGCACAGATAAAATGGTGTAATATATATATATATATAGTCTCATTTAAAGTGAACGGTCCAAAATACCCTTACTAGTCATGTAAAAACTAGTATGTAGACTAGCTTTTACAACATGTAGAAATTACATGCTAGTTTCTACATATTTGATCGTGATTAAATAATGTTCATTTAAAATATAATAAGTGTTATGGAGTTCTCATCGATTATTTTACTTATTGAAATGCTATTTTAATAAGGTTATCACTCGAAGCAAAATCAAAATAATATAAAGTCATTGTAATTTCGACACGATCAATCATGATCAGATAATGTTCATTTGAAATATAATGGTGCGTTTGGTTCAAGTCATCATATATAACCTTGGTTATGTGATTACTAAGTAATCACATAACTAAGGTTATGAGGAATAAGACATAACCAAATGTTGTTTAGTTCAACCTAGGTAATACAATAAAAACTTGTTTGATTGAAGGTTTTAAAGAATACTCTAGTTTAATATTTTACTGTATTACCCTCAGTTACAAAATCAACCATACTTATTATTATTATTATTATTTAACTTTACGTTTTTTTTTATGTTTTTTACTTTTTCTTTTTTCTTATATATTTTTTTACGTCTTTATGTGTGTTTTTTATTTTTTTTATTTTTTTTAATTTTTTTATTTTTACTTTTTAAAATTTTTATTTTTAAAATTTTTAAATTTAAAATTTTTATTTTTAAAATTTTTAATTTTTAAATTTTAAATTTTTTTTATTTTTTATTTTATTTTAAATTTTAATTTTTTTAATATTTTTGTAAATTTTCTCTTTTTTTCACATTTTTTCTTATCGGAGGGTAATTTTGATAAAAAAAATTCGTTAACCCCGGAATCAAGAAAAACCTTAGGGGGCGTTTGGTTTGATCATTTTCTATTTTCATTTTCTGTAAAAATAAAAAACATGTTTGGTTGATCATTTTTACCTATGTTTTCCAGAAAATGATATCCCATTTTCTAGAAAACTAGAAAACGGCTAAAAGTCATTTTCAGAAAAAACTGAAAACGCGGTCCAAAAAAAATGAAAACGTGAAAACGCGACTGAAAAAAAAAGTGAAAACGCGAAAACGCGGCCGAAAAAAAAGTGAAAACGCGGCCCACTGGTGTCATTTTTTTTCATTTTCTTTAACCCTTTTTTTTCCCTCCTCTCCCGAACTCCCGACTCCCGTGCGTCTTCTCCTGTGCCCTAAAACGCTGCTTCCATCGCTCCTCTCCCTGTGTCGCGCTTCCGGCGCACCACCGCTCCTCTCCCTGTGTCGCGCTTCCGGTGCACCACCGCTCCTCCGGCGCACCACCGCTCCTCCTTCGCCCCTTGTTGCTCACACACCGGCAGCCCTTTGCTAATCCTGCATCCTCTCTGTCGAGCTCGTCTTCTCCATATTTTCCATCGATCCCTTCCGTTCGTCGCATCCTCTCTGTTGTGGATTACTTGGTGTTGAAACCATTCATAGGTTTCCTTAATTATGTAAGTAATATAATTTTTTTTTTTTATAATCTGGCAGTTTTTTCTTCAGTTTGTGTATTGGATTAATCCGATGTATATTTTCTCATCTTTTATATGATTTGAATTTGGTTATCTTATTTGTTCTTTAAATAATAGTTACTTTCATGCATGATGGGAGGAGGAAGCTTCTCAGTTGGAGTGATCATGGCAAGATATGTAAATGATAGGGATATTTTTTCCTAACACAGTGAGATATTTTATATCGGAAATTTATTAGAATAAATTCACGTAAATATCAACTATATTAACCATGGGACTTCTTTAGTTGTTTCTTTATGTCCAAGCATTCTTAGTTGTGTCTTTATAGCAGGTATTCTTAGTTGTGTCTTATAGCAGGTATTCTTAGTTGTTTCTTTATTATTTTACTTTCTTAGTTGTTTCTTTATGTCCAGGCAATATTTTCCATTTTTCCTTAATTCTACTGTTCTTACTGTTCTTCATTCTATTTGTGCCCTTAAATATGAAAACAATTGTTTTATAGAAGACATTATGGGAGGCCATAATCCCGGTATCGATGTGGAGAAATATGAGTGGTCAAAGACTAATGTTGCCATGTTTGTCGAGATCATTTATGATAAAGTGAAGCATAATAAGTTACAAACATCTACCTTTAGTAATGTGGTTTGGGAGGAGATCAACAAAGAATTATATCAAGCTACGAAGACGAATTACGGTGTCGATAGGCTCAAAGGTAAATGGAATCGTCTACTCACCAGACAACGACTTTTTGCTGCATTGCTTGCTCATACTGGTGTGACAATGGATCCAGACACCGGTAAAGTGAATGCTCCAGAGGAAGTGTGGGCAGAATTTTATATGGTAAATATTTTTATCCATTCAAATATATATTTTTATTGTATGCTAGTGTATAATAAAATGCTTTCCTAATCAATTGTATAGAAAAATAAAAGGGAGTACAAGTCAATACGAAAGGAAGGTTGTGATCATTTTCACATTCTTAGTGAAGTTTTTGGTGGGACAACAGCAACAGGTGATATGCATAGGGCTTCTACTCAATTACCTCCCACATCTGATGAAGAGAGAGAGCTTGAAGAAGCATTCATTAATAGAGGTGTTAACTCATATGTTGAAGTCGTTGATGATGAGAATGAGGATGTCGGAGGGGAACCTAATAATCGATGGCGTCGTGTTGCAGAATCATCCAATAGTCGTCGACGTAAAGATCCTAAACATTCAAGAATTGAAAAGTATGAGGCTTGTATGGACAAGTGGAGTAATACCATGGAACAGCTGAGTGGAGAATCTATTTCTAGACAAAAATACTTGGAGTTGAGGGCTGCTAAGTTAGAACGTGAACAAGATATATCCTACTCTTCTGGAACTAGCATGTTCAATGATCCATACTCTATAGAGATGTGCATGCCGATTTTAAATGGGATGGAATCATTATCTATCCAAGCATACACAAAAGCTACCGAAGCTTTCCTTAAACCTGGTCTGCGTGAAATTTTCATGAAAATTCCATCAAATAGGAGAGCTGAATGGTTGGATTGCCTCAATCTTGAGCACGTGTAGGATCATATGTTGCCAAGTTGATGGGGAGTGCTTTTATTACCTAGCCGAAGACTACTTATGTTAATGGAGTTTGTTTGATTTTGTGGCTTGAATATTGAAGACTTGTTTGATATTTTGGAATTTAATGTTGAAGCCTATGTTGATCTTTTCAATATGAATTGCTTATTCGGTGTTTATGTGATGAATCTATTGATAATTTGATACATGTGTGTTGATTTTAATATTGGTTTGATGCAGATCATGTCGAGCTCTGATGATGAATATGATGAATTAGGTCCAGATATTAATTTGCTGATAGTTTTGGGTATTGCAAATGATTTTTTTCATGACATGATGACTGAATATTTTGGATACATTGATCGAATGTCGTGCCGAACTTCATCTCTTAATGGGAGGATGTATATACAAGAAATACTTGATGGGCACCCCCAAGTTTGCTTTGACAATTTTCGTATGTCAAAACATGTGTTTGTGAATTTTTGTAATACATTAAAATAGATGAATCTATTGCAAGATGGAAAGAAGGTTACAGTTGAAGAAGGTGTCGCTATGTTCTTACTAATTGTCGGGCACAACACACGACATCAGATATGTGCAAATCGGTTTCAACATTCATTCTACACCAGTAGCAAGTGGTTCAAACGAGTTCTACGAGTTGTTTGTACCTTGGGCACATATATTATTCGACCATATGAACACAATGGCGTCCATCCTCGCATATTGAACAATCCAAAGTGGTTTCCGTATTTTAAGGTACATATGCTACACTAATGTGTCTACTTACATTAACAATTTATCCTTACTAACACATTGTGCATTTTTAGAATTGTCTTGGAGCTATCGATGGGACTCACGTGTCGGCATGGGCACCATCATCAATTCAGACATCTTTTCGTGGTAGAAAGGTTATTGTTACACAAAATGTGATGCTTGCATGTGATTTCGATATGCTTTTCACATTTGTGTATACTGGTTGGGAGGGGACAGCAAATGATTCCAGGGTGTTCATAGACACATTGACAAGGCATGAAAATAATTTCCCTAAACCTTGCGGTGGTAAATAACATATAAAACTCTCTATATATATTCATTTATGTTGATATTTTACATCATCAATATGGAAACAATATATGCAAATCAATTTTATCTTGTTGATTCTGGTTACCCAAACATGTCGGGGTTTCTCGCTCTGTATTGAGGTCGACGCTATCACTTGCGAGATTATCGAGGGCAAGGCAGACCAAGGGGGAAGGAAGAGTTATTTAATTATAGGCACAGTACATGTCGTAATATTATAGAGCGGTGCATTGGGGTGCTCAAAGCAAGGTTCTGAATTTTAAAAGATATGCCAAATTATCCAATTACTAGGCAAAGATTAATTCCAGTTGCATGTTGTGCGGTGCATAATTTCATACGTCGACATCATGCAATGGATAATTTGTTTATGGAATACTCTTCTAATGATATGCTCATGTATGGAGTCGAAGGTGATTTTAATGATCAAGAGCCGATTCCAATTGATTCAAGTCAAATTGCTCAAATGCGAAGCATACGTGATGAAATTGCAAGCAATATGTGGAATGATTATATGGTGCACCCCCCCCAAGTACCCAACCTTAGTTTTCCCTTGAAACATCAGTCTCTTGCTACAGGTATGTTGTGATTAAATATGGATTGGGGTTTTTAATTTGCTTACTTGTCTCTAACATGTGTTTATTGCCATGAAGCCTCGAAAGAATGAATAGAAGCTCCATGGAGTAAATTCTAATTTTGCACTCTTGTAATTGGGCACCTAATTTGTGAGTAAATTCTTCTTCAATGTTGTGCATTTGTTTAGTGTTGTTCTGCAAAACTTCTTTGATGGTTGTCAACTTCTTTGGTTGTTTTAAGTTGGTCTTCCTATTTCCCTTTGTCAGATTTAGTGTTAGAAATTTGATCTGTGTAACTAGAACGACTACTTATGAAGTTGATGGCCATACATTGTAATCAACCTTTTTTGGCAGAACATGATTTTACCATCTTCTGCTTCTGTTCAACAAACATCTATCACAAACATTTTATTTATTGTATGCCAAATGGCTTCAACCTAAGCAAGATCAAATGCAAGCCTTTTTTTCTTATTCTTTTTTTGCCCTTTGTCAAAATGACTAACCATTCATTTTATGCTTTGGCCATTTGGGCTAACAGGTAACTTTTGATGTTGAATTGCATGTCACAAGTGTTGGTTTCGATTTTGTTATGCTCGCGATAATTGGCCTTTATCTTATCGTCCTTTTTACTGTTTTGGTCATCGCAACACGAGTATGTATCTTTCCAGCAAGGTTCTATAGACATACAATGCAAGATGCTAACTGTAACGAATTGCTTTGCAGGGTTTCGATGAACTTCTACTTATGATTCGACGTCTGCCGACTCGCAAGTCCAAAGCAGCATGAGCATGAGTCGCGTTTTGTTATTGACTTATTTTAGCCGTGTACGAGTTTTTGTTATTTTTAGTCATCGAATTCAGTTGGAAATTTTGGTGTAATCTCTCAATGGACGATGTATTGTTATTGACTTATTTTAGCCGTGTACGAGTTTTTGTTATTTCTAGCGATCGAATTCAGTTGGAAATTTTTGTGTTATTGTTTTAATTATGTCTCCTTAATAAGATCGATCAGCAGTATAAGCATCAATTATCAGCATGGTTATTGGAAAATAGTGTTCTTGTTAATCCTCAGAAGTAGTTTTTAGGATTAACATGCCGAAATTTTCAAAGCGGCCACGTAAATGAGCGTTTGGTGGCTCCAAACAGTATTTTGTCAGTGGTTTACCCTAAACCCTAAAATTAAATTTAAAATTTAAACCGTGTTTTTTGAATTAGAAATTCAGATTAGGAATTTCGATGTGTCTAGGAATTTTGATATTATTGTAATATGGAAGCTTAATCCTATATTAGATTAGAAATAAGACTAATTTTGCTATATTAATTTTTCATCTTTGTTTTTTTATAAATAAAATTAATTTAGATTACCATTTTCATATTAACTTACCAAATACATTTTCCAATTTTCTTTTCTATAAAATAAAAATACAGTCTATCATACCAAACGTATTTTCTAGTTTTCTTTTCTATAAAATAGAAATACAGTCCAACATACCAAACACGTTTTCTGTTTTCTAAAAACTACATTAGAAAATATAAAAACAGAAATAGAAAATGAAAAGTAGAAAATGAAAAAAAATTTACAAACCAAACGCACCCTTAATTTCCTGAGGTTTTCCGATTCCGGGTCGTATGATCCTTTTGCTGACGTGTCGGACATCGAACATTACTCGGAAATCATTGATTACCTAAACTAAACAGAGTTTTTGTTGATAATTTTGGGTGGATAACCAAGATTATCAAGGATAACCCCGAACCAAACGCACCCTGAGTGTTATGGAATCATCATCGAATATTTTATTTATTAAAATATTATTTTAATCAGATTTTTACTTAGAAAAAAAATTAAAATAATATACAATAACTATTATAAAAACTAGCAACTAATTTTAGAAGTTAACAATTAGTTTCAACACTTATAGAAGTTGCATGTCAATTTTTAAACGGTCAAATGTTCGATAATATAAGAGTATTTTAGATGCCATCTCTTGTTTGGTAAATGGACAGTGAAGGAAATTATCTATCTTTTCTCACTCCCAAGATGCTCTAGTCTTGGTTTAAATTTAATAAATACTAGAAAGTCAAATGTAATCAATTTAATAGTAATTTTCAAAAAAAAATAATTATTGAGTTTGTTTTCTGAAATAAATTTTTACAGAAATGTAATGGATTGAGCAGGCAGTCCATTTAAAGCCCATAGCCATAGTACCATGGTCCATGTCTCAAAACCCTAGTTTAAAACAGATGGAAACATAAAAGTCGTCACTTTGCGCCGAACCACCCACCCGAACGCACGCGGTGTTGCTCCACGAACGTCGTAACCCTAGGGCGGCCGTCGTCCTACCACGCTTCCTCGGAGCTGACCTCCCTCTCCACTTCCTTCTCAGGTCACATCCTTTCTACCCTTTCGATTTTACTTTCTAGCGAAGTTTTGGCAACTTTAATCTGCTGCCCTACCCTCGTTCATATACTATTTTGGTTCAGTCTTGAAAGGAGCAAGCTTTACCAATTTCCATTTTGTTGGTTTTTCGTTTGCATTCTTGCTGGAGAAATAGGATGGAATTCTCGACCCAGTAAAATCGACACATGGCAAGAGAACCATTATGCCGTGAGAAAATTTTAAACTTTGGATGTAGAATGAGACTTTGTGAGTAGGAAGGATGCTGTGAATTAGCTATCCGAGTTAGGCGATTCGGTCAAGCTGGTTGACATATCATATATATGAGCGAGTTACTTTGCAAATTTTCGTTGTCTAACTCTACTCACTCGTAACCAGATGATGATTATTGGTTAATCTTATTTATTTGGAAGGTTAATACATCTTCGTCATTTGATCTTTCGCTCAAGAAAATGGCCACTTTAATCTTCTTTAGATGCCCAAGGACTAACATGGTTTGCATTGTGATAATAGTGCTTATTGGAGAGACAAGAACCGTGTAGTTATCCCAAATAGCTTGGACTAACACATGATAATGTTGAGACATGTAAAAGAATGTAGTATTGTTGAGACTACGGGCCAACTTTTTTTTTGTCTTCTCTACATCTAATTCCTCTGATGAAGCTGGAAATACATCATCTCAAGCACAATATATTAGTTATTGAGCCACTTATCTGTACTGAAATAATTATTTATGTTTTATGCATTGACCTCCAATGAACCATGATTTCATCTTGTTGTCTAATTCTGTCATTTTTGTGATTGATTGTGGTGTCTGTCTAGACTCTATAACGGGGACCAGATCTATTGCTTGCTGTTATTTGAATAATTTGTCAACTAGGCATCACACTGGCATGTTTATAGCCAAATTAGTGCAAAAGTCACCATAGTCACAGGAAGTTGAGAATAATCAGTCTTAACAATTTTGCAATTGTGAAGTATATATATATACTCTTAAATGTTTATCTTGCTATCGCCTAGAGGTTAGCAGATGTTGTATCATCGCTGTACATCTCAAATGGAATCTAAGCAATTTTCATGTAGCTTATTTGGAGCAAATTCCTGTTGGAAAATAAAATAATTCCTGAAAATTTGGGTCATAATTTATATGTTTGAATTTAAGTTCGGAAATTAAATCTGAAGTTTCATTTGCTTATGTTTTGAATAAAAACTATGGATGCTGGCAATTGACATTGTTTTAAGAGTTCTTTTGCCTTATAATTATCCACAAATCATCTTCCATCACTTAGAGAAACATATATAGTGTCTGAGAAGTGTGCTTTGTGGCATGCATTTTGTTTTTGTGAATTTTATGATTTGTCTTTGCTTGCTGCTTTTACTAACTTTTAGTGTTCAAAGATCATCCATGCTCTTCATTCTTATTATATTGCTGCAATGTTGTAGCTAATCTTTCTCTACTTTTTCCAAGTCCTAACATTACTCCTGCTTCATTTTGTAGAACTCAATGGAGGACGAAACTAATGTAAGCTTCCAACCTCAAACGTTTCAATCCTTTATTTATTGAAAAGAGTTTCTTATCAAGTTTTCTCTTGTTTGAATATAATTGCTACAGTTTGGTATGAAGCTTTATTTATTGTAACAATATGATGAAATTTGCAACATAAATAAAAATAAATCGGATCGTAAATACTCTGATAGCTTTAAAACAATCGGTTGGTTCAATTGACTTTTGAGCAAACAATTAGGATTATTGTAGATATGCTTTAAAAAAAGGAGGTCTGAATTCAAATACAGAACAACTAATAGGCATTCAACATAATCTTTGCAAATTATCAAAAAATAAGAGAAGGAATTTTAGCATACTCAGATAGCTAAAGAACTCTATCAATCAACAACAATTTATAAAAAGCTGAGATCTATCCCGTTCATCACTGCATAGGTCCAAACATGATGCGGAAAAATATATAACTGATAGCTAAAGAACTCTATCAATCAACAACAATTTATAAAAAACTGATAGCTAAAAAAACTGAGATATATCCCGTTCATCATTGCATAGGTCCAAACACGACGTGGTAAAATATATTTCTTGATCAATCGGGAACGTAAACATGTTTTGTCTCATAAGTTGATTATGAGAAGGTTGAGCTGATTGTCAATTGCCTGAATTCAGCTGTTAATGGAGAGATCGATCTGGTGTTGTGTTCCTAGATGGCTCCGTACTATGTTATATAAGATAGTTTCTATTGGGTGTTGAAAAGCGATTCTGTTACAAGGTGGAGGCTGAAGCTAATGCCAGTGTTGCAATGTTTGGAGCATTGGTTGTTTGTGTGACCACAATGGTGGCTGATGTTCGTACAATCTATTGATAATTTGTGGGCTTCAGTGTGGATGTTGTATGTGCCTATGTGCAGGAGTATTTTGCATCATCTACAACAACAACAACAACAATCAAGCCTTTTTCCACTAGGTGGGGTTGGTTGTAGTATTTTGCATCATCTAATGGTTGATTATTGGATGCAATATTGTTTGGGCTCTACAGCACGACATGTGCCACATTTTTGTGGGCATGTAGGTCACTCTGCTTGTAACCAGGAAAACCCATTTGAACACATTCATTACCAAATACTTTGACATGTAGGTAGGTTGCATGGTCATTCCTATATTTCCATTCTTGTTGGTTGTTGACAGGGTTTATGGTTGATGTTGTTAGTTGCACTCTTGTTTGTAGTAGGGATGGTACGTTGCAGATTATGCAACTGTAGCACCACCCTGGTTGCTTCTTGACAGCTGCCTGGGTGCTGCTACTCATTGTGTATCTTTAATTGTATTATTTTCTTTTGCAGATAGATTGCCACGCTGGCATGGAATCCTTTCCAATTAATGAAATAGAGATTCACACACTTGAGACATAGATTAGTGTTTAGCAACATATTCAAAGGTTTTTAAATGTACATAAAATACTCTGATAAAAAAAAGATCAAACCTGAACAATAATCAAGTATGTATAGTTATTATTATTTCAACATATTTTATCTTGCTATTTGATGTTTTAGAGATTATAATGCTTCAACTATTATCTTTGTAGTATTAGTTAATATTCATTATTTTAAAAAGCATTTGCAAACTGCATAAACTTATGCAGTGGGCTGTATTCCATACTATTACAGTTTGGATGCTTTAATTATAGTTTTAGTAATTACATGTGTAATTATATCATGCTGTCTGCTGATTTCTTATATTATTTTTTGGTGCTTATCCTGCTTTCAATAATCATTTGCAGGGATCTGTGGTAGAATAAATACATTCAAGAATCTAGCAGTAACATGTCAACCGGTCCTGGCCTAGAGTCATTGGTAAACCGTATGTACAATGTTCTCTTTTGAAACTTAATCAGTTTAGACTAAGTATTGTGTATATCATGAATTCTAAAATTACTGTGATGCTGTAATCTCCTCCTATTTTATTTTTGCAAGCTTTTTTTCTTCAAATAATTCGCTGAATCTTAGAAGAGACAAGCTAATGAATTCCCGTGTGCAGAAACTATCTCAATCATCACAAATGATGGGCGCATCATTGTTGTGAGTTGCTATAGCTATAGCCTTTACCTTTATCTATTAATCACTTGTCCCTTGTTTAGGGAACTTTGAGAGGCTTTGACCAGGCAACAAATATCATCCTTGATGAATCACATGAGAGAGTTTACTCCACTAGGGTAAGTTACTCATTATATTCTACTGTTATTCTTTTTTTTTTTTTGCCCATCTCAACGTTTAATCCCCTCTGTTTGTTCTTGTTGTCCATTATTTTGCAGGAAGGGGTACAACAACTCGCCCTCGGGTTGTATATTATAAGAGGGGATAACATGTATGTATGGCTCCTGAGGTTTTCCCCTGAAAAATTCTTTTTATTGCCTTTCCAAATCCTTATTTTTTGACAATTTTTTTTGCAGAAGCGTTGTTGGAGAGTTGGACGAAGAGCTGGATCTAGTGAATGACTTGTCCAAAATTAAGGCACATCCCCTTAAGCCTGTAATACATTAATGGTGGAAGTATTGATGCTGCTGCACACACAATATTAGATGTTGACTATACACTGCAGTTCTTAAAAACCAGGGGATTCTTGCATGTTCGTAGAATGTTTTTTGTTCTTCAGAAACCTAGTTGTGTAGCAACCCTCAACGTGAGTGTTTGCTATGCCAATTGAAAATGTCAGCTGTTTATCAGCTCGAAGAATCAGTATTCATCTTCTGAACATCTTTAAATAACCTTATTTGCTGATGTTAGTGGTTTTTTTTTCTTTCGTTAGTTTGATACTCATCATTTGTTTTATTCGTTGAAATGTTACTTTCATCAAATTATCACTGTGAGAAGCACAATTAAAAACCAATTATTGAAACCAATTACTAGTTTCTATATCTTATAGAAGCTATGAAAATAGATCATCCATATGATGATTTAGGAAATGATGACGCCCTTTTATTTTTGCCTAATATAGTTTACTTTTATTATAGAAAATTTCTTCTCCTTTCCTTTTACAGAGAACTGGTTATTTGACAAATAAATATGCATTTAATGGAAGCATTAACTGGTCAACAGAATTTAATTACTCTTTCTATCAGTTGGCATATTACATGCAAAAAAGCTACCGATCTTTAAAGTTGACTTCGGAAAATGGTAAACCCTAATGTCGACTCAAGATTGTAAATTTAACATTATTTATTTATTTATAATGCAAAAGTAAGTTGCTTTGTACAGAAAAAAAGAAGAATTAATATATACAAAATGGCAGAAGTTAGAGAGGCCGAGTAGACTTTGGACTGAATGACAGTACTGCTTCCAAATCATGTCCTGGCAGCGAAGATTGAAGAGCACTGCACTGGAATTGAAGTAGAGTAGTTCTCCAGTCACCCTTCCCAAACTTGTCAAGACCAAGCAGGAAAAGCCTACAAGAAGTAGTAAAAATTAGTTGTGCTTCAATTTAGGCTGCAGCTACTACATATTGAAGTAGAGTAGTTCTTTATATTGAGTGTGCTTATATATTGAGTGTGCATAAGCTGTGCTTTGAATTTACTAGATAGGAAAGCAATTTAGGGAATAACAATAAAGGAAGTGTATACTGGGTCGATTTAAGCAATGCCCTTTGTGGTGCTTTTTTGCTTGGAATATGTAAGAACTTTTTGGTTTACAAACCTAATGGTTGCTACTCAGAAAATCTAATGGTTCCACTGTACAAAAATTTTGTACAAAGGTCTGAACCTTTTCCTAGCTACCATGTGTTCTTTTAAATTAAACTCGGATCGCCTGCGGAACTTAACACGTTTGATCCTAAGTTTAATTTATTTGTTCTTTTAGGTTTAGACTTGGATCTCCTGCGGAACATAACACGTTCGATCCAAATCACTTAGGTTATTAATTCCATTAAATATTAATTTCCAAAATTAGCTTCCAGGACTGCATGGCGAGGCACATGACCTTCTTGGATATGGGAACAACCACCACCGCCTAGACAAAGCCTTTTAAGGAAAGTTAATATTTAATTTCCTTAAATAACTTTAGGTCAACCAAAAGGAACAATCAAATCACAAGGAAAAGAAAAATAAAAGAACACAACATCGAAAACTAATTCGAAATACTAGAATCACATGCCTCTTGTATTTGTTATTTTTACAAAGAAATAAAACTAGTATGATGCGGAAATTAAATACTAGTGTATCTTTTCTTTTGCAAGCAAAAACCTCTAGGTGTTCTACCGTATTTCTCTTCTAACCTCGGACGTTGTGTGGGCAACGATCTTCCGAGATGAGAAACCACCAAAGCACCTTCTTCTCCTCCTTGCAAGGTTCGGCCACAACAAGAGCACCTCCAAGGATGAAGAGATTCAACCACCACCAATGCTGCAAGGGATGCTAAAAAAGAGACTTCTTTTCTCTCCTTCTTCTCCTTCTTAGATCCGGCTACCAAAGCTATCTCCACCAAGAGAAGGTTTCGGCCACGGGCCACACAAAGGAGAGGAGAGGAAAAGGAGAGGCCGGCCACACCCAAGGAGAAAAGAGAGGAAAAATAGAATAGAGTCGTTCACCCATGAAGGCACCTCTACCCCCTCTTTTATAATTCTTGGTCTTGGCAAATAAGGAAATTTTAATAAAAAATTCCTTAATTCTTTTGCCATGAAAAGGAAATTTTAATTAATTAAAAATCAATTTTAATTTCTCAATTCATATGGTCGGCCACCACAAGCTATAAACAAGGAGAGTTTTAATTAATTAAAACTTCCTAATTTGTCTCAAGAAATTTATAAAAATTTCTCCAATAATTTTAATCCCTTCATGATTGGTTAATAAAAAGGAAATTTTATAAATTAAAATCTTTCTTTTAAACATGTGGATAAAAAGAAAGTTATCTCTAAAAATTAAAATATCTTTTAATCTACAAATAAGGAAAGATATCAAATCTTTTCTTAATCTCTTGTAAAAACTTATAAAAGAGAATATTTAATTTTTAAACTCTCTTTTAAATCATGAACATGGTTAAAAAGGAGAGTTTTCTTAAAATTTAAAATCCACCTTTTAATCAACAAATAAGGAAAGATTTCAAATTTTAAACTCTCTTTTAAACATGTAGATGATTTACAAATAAGGAAAGTTTTTACCAAAAATTAAACCATCCTTTTAATCTACAAATAAGGAAAGAGATTAATCTCTTCTCTTAATCTTTTGTAGAAAGCTATAAAAGGAAATTTTTAATTTTTTTAAACTCTCTTTTAAAACCATGATATCTACATAAGAAATAATTTTAATAAAAATCCTTTTTAATATTCTAGTGGCCGACCACCTAAGCTTGGGACCCAAGCTTTGGCGGCCAACTTGGCTCATCCACTTGGTCTTGGCAGACCCTAGCTTGGGTTCCAAGCTAGCTTGGTCGGCCCCATTGGATGGGTAAGAAGGTGGGTATGTGGTGGGTATAAATCTCTATATACAAGAGGCTACGATAGGGACCGAGAGGAGAAATTGGTTTTGGTCTCCCGATGAAATTAAGCATCCCGTGTTCGCCCCGAATACACAACTTAATTTCATCAATAATAATTCATTCCACTAAAGAACTATTATTGAACTGCCGCATCAATCCCAAATTACATTTTGGGCTTCTTCTTATTATGAGTGTGTTAGTCTCCCTGTGTTTAAGATAACAAATGTCCACTAATTAAGTAAGTTACTGACAACTCACTTAATTAATATCTAGCTCCAAGAGTAATACCACTCAACTTTATCGTCATGTCGGACTAAGTCCACCTGCAGGGTTTAACATGACAATCCTTATGAGCTCCTCTTGGGGACATTCTCAACCTAGATTACTAGGACACAGTTTCCTTCTATAATCAACAACACACACTATAAGTGATATCATTTCCTAATTTATCGGGCTTATTGATTTATCGAACTAAATCTCACCCATTGATAAATTCAAGAAATAAATATCAAATATATGTGCTTGTTATTATATTAGGATTAAGAGCACACACTTCCATAATAACTGAGGTCTTTGTTCCTTTATAAAGTCAGTATAAAAAGAAACGACCTCTAATGGTCCTACTCAATACACTCTAAGTGTACTAGTGCAATTATATAGTTAAGATAAACTAATACCTAATTACACTACGACCTTCTAATGGTTTGTTCCTTTCCATCTTGGTCGTGAGCTACTGTTTATAATTTATAAGGTACTGATAACATGATCCTCTGTGTGTGACACCACACACCATGTTATCTACAATATAAATTAATTGAACAACTTCATTTATCATAAATGTTGACATTTGACCAATGTGATTTTTATTTCTAGATAAATGTTTATACCAAAAGTTAGACTTTTAGTATACATCCTAACAATCTCCCACTTGTACTAAAAGACTAAGCTTCCATATCTGCTGCCATACATCTGATTCCCAACCCTTCAACATGCCCATCAAAAGCTCTTGCCTTAAGGGCCTTAGTGAAAAGATCTATAGGTCATCATCTGATGCAATCTAGGCAGCAACAACTTCTCCTCGTTTATACGATTTCTCGTATTGGGTGGTACTTGCGCTCTATTGTGTTTACTTGCCTTATAGACTCTTGGTTTCTTCGAGTTTGCTACTGCACCACTATTATTGTAATAATCTTTGGACAAACCAGAAATCATATCTAAGTCTATCTTGAGGTTATTGAGTCATTCAGCTTTTATGACTACCTCAGAGGTTTGCCATATACTCAGCTTCTATGGTGGAGTCCAAAAAAACACCTATACTTATCACTCTTCCATAGTTATGACTTTACCTCCTAAAGTAAACAAAAAACCCCGAGGTTGACTTACTATTGTCCCTATCTGACTGGAAGTCAAAATCCGTGCAACCCACAGGGACCAAATTAACTACCTTGTAAGCTAGCATATAATCTCTAGTGCCTCTAAGGTACTTCAATATATGCTTTACTGCAGTCCAATGTCATTGTCCATGGTTACTTTGATATCTGCTAACTATGCCCTTGGCAAAACAGATTTTTGATCTCGTGCATAGCATACATTAGGCTTCCGACAGCCGAAGCATAAAGAACTGTCTTCATTTCCTCTATCTCCTTTGATGTCTATGGAGACATTTCTTTAGATAAAGTTACTCCATGCTAAAAAGGTAAGAAACCTTTCTTGGAGTTTTGCATGCTTAAAACGAGCAAGGATTTTTTTTCGATATATGAAGCTTGGGATAAGTAAAATATTCTTTTCTTGCGATCTCTTATTACTTTGATCCCAAGAATATATACATTCTCCCAAGTCCTTCATATCGAATTGTTTGGACAACCATACCCTTACTTCTGACAACATTTTGATATTGTTTCCAACTACCAAAAATGTTATCTACGTATAGTACAAGAAATACCACCACGTTTCCATCACACTTTTTGTATACACAAGATTTATCCGGTTACTAAATAAATCCATAGGTCTGGATTATTTTGATAAACCGGATGTTCCAAGACCTTGAAGCTTTGCCTCAGTCCATAGACTGATTGAGCTTGCACACGAGATGCTCTTTGCCCTTTGCAATGAACTCTTCTGGTTACTTTATATGGATGCTTTCTTCAAGACTTCTATTAAGGAATGCTGTCTTGACATCCACTTGCCAAATAGATAAAAGAATCCAGATAGACTTAAGCATGACTACCAGTGAAAAAGTTTCCTTTTTCATCAAGCCTTGCTTTAAAAGTTTCCACCTTCCTGTCTATCCATCTTTTCCTATTGTAGACCTATTTTTACCCAATGGCTTTTACACCATCTGGTGGTTTTACAAGCTTCCAGATTTTATTACATATATTCTAATTCTGTATTCATTGCTCTTTGCCAAGATGCTGCATCTTTATCTTTGAGTGCTTCATCATATGTCCGGGATCAGACTCATGTTCATTTGGGATCAAGTCCAAAAACTCTCCCAAAACATGAATCTTTTAGGTTTGCTTGACAACCCTCCCACTACGATGAGCCACTGTCTGTGTATCATTTATGATACGTGTTGCAGTTTCTTGTGATATTTCATCTTGTACAGTTGGTACTAGATTAGACATGTCCTTTATAATTTCTTTAAGAACAAATTTACTTATGGGCTTGTGGTTTATTACATAGTCCTTTTCTAAAAATTGGTCATTGATTCTAACAATGACCTTCTGATTTTTAAGACTATAAACCTACTTTCGTTTCTTTAGGATAACTCACAAACAAGTGAACTTCTGCCCAACTTATCAGTGTCTCTCATGTGCTAGACCACCCAAATCCGAATATGCTTCAGACTAGGCTTACGCCCATTCTGCAATTCTATGGGAGTAAAGAGTTCTGACTTTAGAAGGTATTATGTTCACTTCTGTTTCTAGTGTATATCCTTAAAACGAATTTGGTAATTAATTCATCATCAATCTACTTATTTCCATAAGAGTCCTATACCTTCTTTCTACTACACCATTCTGTTGGGGTGTACTAGGTGAAATTAGTTGGGATTGAGTCCCAACTTCTGATAAGTGACTCCTAAATTGTCCCAAGAGGTACTTGCCACTACGATCTTACCATAGTGACTTGATACTTTTACTTTAACATTTCTCCGCATCAGCCTTGTACTCTTTGAACTAATCAAAGCACTTAGTCTTGCGGCACATCAAGTAAATGTATTTGTATCTTGAATAGTTGTCTATAAAATAGACGAAATATTCGATACTAACTCTTGTCATAGGATCACACAAATCAGAATGAACCTATTCCAATGTATCTTTGGCTCCATACCCCTTATACTTAAAAGCTTCTCGGTTATTTTTCCTTCCAAGTAAGACTCGCAGGTTGGAAAGATTTCCACTACCAATGAACTCAAAAGTTCATCAACTACCAATGAATCCTACTCAAGTTAATATAACCTAGCCTTAAATGTCAAATATATAATTGGTTCATTTCCGAAAGTTGCTTTCTCTTAAAGTTAGAAGATGTGTTACTAATTTCCATTTGTTGCATCGTGGGAGTTATTGGATTTATAAATTGCCAACCAACGTACCAGAACAGATAACTTCCCTCATTTTCTTAATAACAACTTTGTTATTAAAAGAGGCAGAATATCAAGTTCTTTGAATAGTTTAGAAACTGAAAACTAGTTCTTTCTAAACTTGGTACGTAAAGACAATTACTTAAAATCCATATTTTATTCTTATCTAAGGATAAACATCTCCCACTGCAACAGCTGCCATTTTTATAGCAGTGCTCATGTGGACGGTGTTTTTATTTTCATTTAGTTGTCGGGTTTCCTGGAACCCTGCAATGAATTGCGGACATGATTAATGACATCTGTATCTACACTCCAGGTTCTGGTAGATAACACTACTAAACATGTTTCAACTAATGAATTAAATACACCTATATTGTTCTTAGTTCTTAGAAGACAGACTACCTTAATGTCCAAGTCCTATTTCCAATCATTACAATTGGGACTACTAAGTCTTTTCTATAGTATAACAACTAGGGAATTGACAAACATTTTAAATCCTAAGAATCACAAAAATATTTGGTCAAGATCAATTCCTTAAAATCCCCATGAATTTTGTATGCCACGATAGTGTGGACGTATACAAAAACAAAGAAGAGATTTTATCCATTAATTTTATTATCTCGTCAACTTTACTTTATGACGAATAAAATTAATAGTTGATCTTACTTTGATCAAATATTTGGTCAAAACTTTTGAATTTAAAATAACATTGATTCCTCAAACAATATTATTTAAATTCACCAACACCTCAAACACCGTGAATTTTGCATGTCACGATAATGTGGACGTATATAAAATTAAACATTTGTAAGAGGAGGGGTTTACCCATTAATTATCTTGTCAATAAATCTTTATGACAAATAAAATTACCTCAAGCACTGTGAATTTTGTATGCCACGATAGTGTGGACGTATACAAAATCAAACATTTGTAAGAGGGGTTTTTAATTTTATTATCTTGTCTACCTATTTATTTGACAAATTAATAGTTGGTTTTCTTCGGTCACACAAATAATAGCAGTGACTCCGATGGGGAGGATACTATTAGACGTGCCTAAGTGTATACCATTACTTGACACTAAGTCCATTAATAAGATTGTGCCCCTTCCGATGGGGAAGATCACACGCTCTTAATTAACTTCCTATAGTCATCCAAAATGGAAGTTTAATCTAGTGATCTGCAAACAAGCTCATCCGATATGGAGGAAGGCACTCAGAGCTAACGCGCAAGCTTGTTGCATCACTTATAAACCAGTAATGGAGACCGTGAAATTTATTTAAAAATAAATCCCTCTCCCACTTAGTTATTTAAAGTGAGGAATTTTGACTATGCTAGCCTACTTAACATGCATACTAACAAGCACACACAGCACAACATAAAAAGCAATAAATAGAAAAACTAATTTTCAACTATTATGACTTTTATCTATTGCTGTCCTCCGTGTGTCGCCAACCCTAGCTGTTGCCATCTTTGGCCACCGCCACCGGGTCTAGTTGTCGCATCCATCTTGCTCCTTGTTCCGCTGCGCCTCTGATCCTCAAAAGGTTCCACGCCTTGCAAGATTCGATCCGCGACATAAATAGAATTTTATATTTTTCTATCTTATATTCCTCGTAGGAATGTACATGTATCTAGATCAAAAAATAAAATCCTAATAAAACTAAATACAGCTCCTGCTGTACTTTATAATGCAATCATGCACACACAATAAAATGCCCTTGACATGTCCAAGGGTACAATCACACACACAATATCTATAAGCCATAATAGTTGGATCCTGCATCCACAAAGTTAGCACATCCTACTATTAACCTGCCTAAATTATGTATGACATGTGCATAATTAAACTAATACCAAATACACAGAGGCAAAACCCTAGCTCTGATACCAATTGTTGGTTGCTACTCGGAAAACCTAATGGTTCCACTGTACAAAAATTTTGTACAAAGGTCTGAACCTTTTCCTAGCAACCATGTGTTCTTTTAAATTAAACTCGGATCGCCTGCGGAACTTAACACGTTTGATCCTAAGTTTAATTTATTTGTTCTTTTGGGTTTAGACTTGGATCTCCTGCGGAACTTAACACGTTCGATCCAAATCAACTAGGTTATTAATTCCATTAAATATTAATTTCCAAAATTCGCTTACAGGACTGTATGGCGAGGCACATGGCCTTCTTGGATATGGGAACAACCACCACCGCCTAGACAAAGACTTTTAAGGAAAGCTAATATTTAATTTCCTTAAATAACTTTAGGTCAACCAAAAGGAACAATCAAATCACAAGGAAAATAAAAACAAAAGAACACAATATCGAAAACTAATTCGAAATACTAGAATCACATGCCTATTGTATTTGGTATTTTTACAAAGAAATAAAACTAGTATGATGCGGAAATTAAATACTAGTGTACCTTTTCTTTTGCAAGCAAAAACCTCTAGGTCTTCTACCGTATTCCTCTTCTAACCTCGAACGTTGTGTGGGCAACGATCTTCCGAGATGAGAAACCACCAAAGCACCTTCTTCTCCTCCTTGCAAGGTTCGGCCACAACAAGAGCACCTCCAAGGATGAAGAGATTCAACCACCACCAATGCTCCAAGGGATGTTAGAAAAGAGACTTCTTTTCTCTCCTTCTTCTCCTTCTTAGATCCGACCACCAAAGCTATCTCCACCAAGAGAAGGTTTCGGCCACACAAAGGAGAGGAGAGGAAAAGGAGAGGCCGGCCACACCCAAGGAGAAAAGAGAGGAAAAATAGAATAGAGTCGTTCACCCATGAAGGCACCTCTGCCCCCTCTTTTATAATCCTTGATCTTGGCAAATAATGAAATTTTAATAAAAACTTAATTCTTTTGCCATGAAAAGAAAATTTTAATTAATTAAAAATCAATTTTATTTTCTCAATTCATATGGCCGACCACCACAAGCTATAAACAAGGAGAATTTTAATTAATTAAAACTTCCTAATTTGTCTCCAGAAATTTATAAAAATTTCTCCAATAATTTTAATCCCTTCATGATTGGTTAATAAAAAGAAAATTTTATAAATTAAAATCTTTCTCTTGTAGAAACTTATAAAAGAGAATATTTAATTTTTAAACTCTCTTTTAAATCATGAACATGGTTAAAAAGGAAAGTTTTCTTAAAATTTGAAATCCACCTTTTAATCAACAAATAAGGAAAGATTTCAAATTTTAAACTCTCTATTAAACATGTAGATGATTTACAAATAAGGAAAGTTTTTACCAAAAATTAAAACCATCCTTTTAACCTACAAATAAGGAAAGAGATTAATCTCTTCTCCTAATCTTTTGTAGAAAGCTATAAAAGGAAATTTTTAATTTTTTTAAACTCTCTTTTAAAATCATGATATCCACATAAGAAATAATTTTAATAAAAATCCTTTTTAATATTCAAGTAGCCGACCACCTAAGCTTGGGACCCAAGCTTTGGCCGGCCACCAACTTGGCTCATCCACTTGGTATTGGTCGGCCCTAGCTTGGGTTCCAAGCTAGCTTGGCCGACCCCATTGGATGGGTAAGAAGGTGGGTATGTGGTGGGTATAAATCTCTATATACAAGAGGCTACGATAGGGACCGAGAGGAGAAATTGGTTTTGGTCTCCCGATGAAATTAAGCATCCCGTGTTCGCCCCGAACACACAACTTAATTTCATCAATAATAATTCATTCCACTAAAGAACTATTATTGAACTACCGCACCAATCCCAAATTACATTTTGGGCTCCTTCTTATTATGAGTGTGTTAGTCTCCCTGTGTTTAAGATAACAAATGTCCACTAATTAAGTAAGTTACTGACAACTCACTTAATTAATATCTAGCTCCAACAGTAGTACCACTCAACTTCATCGTCATGTCGGACTAAGTCCACCTGCAGGGTTTAACATGACAATCCTTATGAGCTCCTCTTGGGGACATTCTCAACCTAGATTACTAGGACACAGTTTCCTTCTATAATCAACAACACACACTATAAGTGATATCATTTCTCAACTTATCGGGCTTATTGATTTATCGAACTAAATCTCACCCATTGATAAATTAAAGAAATAAATATCAAATATATGTGCTTGTTATTATATTAGGATTAAGAGCACACACTTCTATAATAACTGAGGTCTTTGTTCCTTTATAAAGTCAGTATAAAAAGAAACGACCTCTAATGGTCCTACTCAATACACTCTAAGTGTACTAGTGTAATTATATAGTTAAGATAAACTAATACCTAATTACATTACGACCTTCCAATGGTTTGTTCCTTTCCATCTTAGTCGTGAGCTACTGTTTATAATTTATAAGGTACTGATAACATGATCCTCTGTGTGTGACACCACACACCATGTTATCTACAATATAAATTAATTGAACAACTTCATTTATCATAAATGTAGACATTTGACCAATGTGATTCTTATTTCTAGATAAATGTTTATACCAAAAGCTAGGCTTTTAGTATACATCCTAACAAAAATTTATCCCCCTATGGCGCCCGGAACCATTCCAGGCACCCCGACCAAGGCTATAAATATAGTCTTGGTTCAGAAACTTCAACAACGAACTCATAATTTGTAATTCCAACACTTGAGTGCTTTCTGTTAGAGTTAAGCTTCTGTTTCTGCGCTTCAACGTTGTAAGAGGCTTCTCCGCCTAAAGGAGTTTTTAGTGCTACGCTTTCCTTGGATTAACAACCACATTGGTTGTAACCAAGTAAATACCTGTGCCTCGTCTTTTAATATTTTATTTATCTTCTTAGTTTATTATGCAAGTGCTAGCTTAAAGAGTTCGAGAAGGGTTGATTTTTCTTTTGATTTTTTACAGGGCTATTCAACCCCCCTTCTAGCCGGCCGCAACGGTCCTACAAGTGGTATCAGAGCCAAGGCGCTTCGGGAGGACTAACCGCCGAACGAAGCAACAAAGTGATGGTCGGAGCCAACGTCTACCCACCTTTATTCGAAGGGGAGTTTGCTTTATGGAAGCAAAAAATAGAGGTATACCTTAACTCTGATTTTGGTATTTCTTTAGTAATGAAATCTGGTTATGAAGCATCGAAGAATACGAACGGAGAAGAAATCAATATATGCCTCTGACTAACAAGCAACGTGATGAGTCTATGGCAAACGCTCGGGCAGAGTTTCACATTCTAAGCGCAATATCAAATGAAGACTTCGACAGAGTGGAGAATACAAATGCGCGAAAGAACTTTAGGAAAAGTTCTTGAAACTCTATGAAGAACAAGTCGAGGCTGAATCCAACACCGATCGGGCATCTAAAGAGTCAGAAATCGAGGTAAGTGTCGCAATAGCCCCAACAGCCGAATTCCATCCCGAAGCCAAAGAAAGCTCATCCCAGATGAACATCGATGAAGGGGGAGAATCTTCGGAAGAAAGCAATCCAACAGGGGGAGAACCAACGCCCGACGAGGTAAGTAAGGTGTGACCTCTACTTTCTGAACAATTAGTTAAAACAATTGAAAAATTGCCTAAAAATCTTTCCGAATTAGAAATTATGTTACCGAAAGTTTCATTCGAATCTAAATTTTTTTTCGAATTACAAAATCTATTGTCGAACTAGTCTTTCAAATCATAAATTTTTTCGAAAGACTTTTGTGAGTTACAAAGTATTTTTTCGAAAGATTTATGCAAATTAGAAATATTGCCGAAAATTTTCTTCGAATATTTTTTCGAATTACAAATTATATTATCGAGAGAATTTTGTAAAATAAAGTTTATGAAATTATTAACTGATTGTGAGTTTAAAGAAACTCGAGAAAAAGATTATCGATTAAAAAATCTTGACAAATTAATAATAAAAAATAACATGATACAATTTTCTGCATGTTTAATATTACTCATTTTAAATCTAAAAGATTATGATTTAAGAAATTATGTTATATTAAAACAAAAATTTAGATATCATAATGATATTAGAGAAATGACAATAACTTGAGAAAGGTTTTTTTAGTAAATAAATATCTTTTATACTTAGAAAAATTTCTCAAAAAATCATTTTGCCTAAGTTAAAAAGCTTTTCTGAAATTAGAAATTTTTGCTTAAATGACTTAGAAAAATTATCAATTTTTTTTTGCTGCTTAAGTCATTTCTGTTTTAATTACTAAGAAAAATTTCTTAAAGTTTCACTTAGATTTTTTTTAAGACTGTTTTCTGTGAAAATTTTTGCAAAACTTAAAATTGTATTACTTAAGTTTTATTGATATAATACTTAGAAATTTAACAAGAAGTCTTTTACTTAGAAATTCTATTAAATTGAAATCAGTTTCAAAATTTTCTAAGTTTTAAACCCTTAGATTTTTTCTTACAAACCCCAATTTTTTATGTGATCAAAGAGGGAGAAGGAAAGTATAAGTCTAGGGGGAGGTAGACAATTTAAATTTTCTATCTTTTTGCACTTAAATGAAAAATTTTTATTACTCTTAATTTATGTTGGTTTCCCTAGCTTAACTTGGGTTGCTCACATCAAAAAGGGGGAGATTGTTGGAACCCCAAGGTTGTTTTGGTGTGATCAACAAGTTAAGTTAGGTCTTGTGTGTTTCTAACCATGTGTCTAAGTGTGCAGGAGTTTAGGAGCACAGGTACTCGAGCGGAAGACGCAGCTAGCGAGAAGGACGACACGCGGTACGTCTGAGGGACGAGGCGCTGCGGAAGAGTACACCGGCGGACAAGAAGGAAGCGTGCGGTGGTTCCGAGGGATGAGAAGTCGGAGCAGAAGATTGCTTGGGGAGCAAGAGACGCAGCTAGCGCGAAGGTCGGTACAGGGTGCGACCGAGGGACGAAGACTGCGGATGAGTACGCTAGTGGACGAGAAGGAAGTACGCGGTGATTCCGAGGGACGAGAAGCCGGAGCGGAAGTCTGCTCGAGAAGACCGGAACTTGGGTTCGGGTGAGCCCTTTTCCAGATGTCAGAGATCACCCAAGCGAGCGGATCCAGAGTAGAAGACTCAGACCGAGCCGAACTAAACCGGAGCAGTGGTCCCGGATGAAAAAGTCAACCACAGTTGACTTACTGGTCCGAGCGCTTGGAATAGCCCGGGGCGCCCGGAATGCTTTCGGGCGCCCGAACCTAGATTTTGACCAGATCGAGTCAAAACTCGATCTGAACGTTGGGGGATAAAATTTATCCCCCTAGGGCACCCGGAACCATTCCAGGCGCCCCGACCAAGGCTATAAATATAGCCTTGGTCCAGAAGCTTCAACAACAAACTCATAATTTGTAATTCCAACACTTGAGTGCTTTCTGTTAGAGTTAAGCTTCTGTTTCTGCGCTTCAACGTTGTAAGAGGCTTCTCCGCCTAAAGGAGTTTTTAGTGCTACGCTTTCCTTGGATTAACAACCACATCGGTTGTAACCAAGTAAATACCTGTGCCTCGTCTTTTAATGTTTTATTTATCTGCTTAGTTTATTATGCAAGTGTTAGCTTAAAGAGTTCGAGAAGGGTTGATTTTTCTTTTGATTTTTTACAGGGCTATTCAACCCCCCTTCTAGCCGGCTGCAACGGTCCTATACTAAGCTCCTACACACTTAGACACAATGTTAAAATATCACAGGACCTAACTTAACTTGTTGATCACACTAAAACAACCTTGGGGTTCCAATAATCTCCCCCTTTTTGATGTGAGCAATCCAAGTTAAGATAGGGTAAATAGACATATAAATAAAATAACTAATATTGCAATAAAGTGTAAAAAGATAGAAAAATTGTAGTATACCTCCCCCTAGACTTATACTTTTCCTTCTCCCCCTTTGATCACATAAAAAAATGAGGTTCTAAGAAACTCTAAGGGTAATAATTTTGAAACTTTGAAAAATATTTTGATTTTACTTAAAAATTTCTAATAATTTTCAAAAAAGTTTCTAAGTTTAAAAAATTCTAAGTAAGACAAAATTCTAAGTTAGAGAATTTGTAAGAAAATTTTTGAATTTTTTTTTTAAAAAAATTTAATTTCAGAAGAAATTTTAACTTAGGTAAAAATATTTTTGAGAATTTTTCTAAGTAAAAATTTTACGCAAGAAAATTTTTAAAAAATTCTATAGTAAAAATTTAAGTAATTTTCAAGAAAAAATATTTGAATAAACTTTTTAAAGCATTATCTAATTTTGATTTAATGTATTATCATAAAGTTAATTAAACATTTTATTTCAATATTTTGGCTTCCAAGCAGTGGCGAGGCACTAAGCCTTCTTGGTTATTGGAGCAACAACCATTTTCTTAGATAAAGTTTCATAAAGAGATTAATTGTTTAATTTTCTCGCTGAAAACGCTAAGTCTAATTAACAACTCAATTTAAACAAGACTTTGGAACCCAATATAGGTTCCAGCCTACTAGATTAACTAGGAATTTCTTAGGGATGTATTTCTTTGAAATATTTCTAATATGTCCCTTGTGATATCTAAAATATCAATTTAAATTATTAATTTTTCTAAAATTAGATGAGCATGCATGATTTTTCAAGTTATCTACTTGTACTTTCAAATTATCATTTTCTAATTTCAATTTTTAATTTTTTAATTCTAATTTTTTAAAATATTCTAACAGACAAGATTTATCTAGAATTAATTTTAATTCTTTATTTTTTTTTCTATCATGTAACAGTCTTTAGTTAATAACTTTACAAATTTGAATATTTGGTCAGGTGGTAGAAAGCGTACCTGACTTACCTTGTTGCCTGCTAATGCTCCCCCTGTTGAGCTACTTTCTTCCGAAGACTCTTCCCTTTCATCGATGCTCTCGATGTTCATTGAGGATAAGCTTACTTCGTCTTCTGGTAGGTACTCAGCTATTAAGGATGTTCCAGCGATTTCCTCGGTTTCAGATTCTTCTGATGATGACTTGGTGTCCATTGAGGAATTGGATTCGACTTCTTTTGGTTCTTCATGGAGCTTTAAGAACTTTTCCCAAAGTTCTTTTGCACTTTGATAGTCGCCAATTTTGTCGAGATCTTCAACCGGTAGTACACTTAAAAGGTGAAATTCAGTCTTACCATTTGATGTAAAATCATCACGCTGCTTTTTGGTCCAGAGGCATTTTTTGATTTCTTCTCCATTCGTAGACTTCAGTGCTTCATAACCATATTTCATAATTAATAAAATACTAAAATCTATTTTAAGAAATACCTCCATTCGTCGCTTCCAAAATGTGAACTCCCCCTTGAATATTGGTGGGTAGATGTTTGCTCCGACCATCTCATTGATTCAGTCAGCGGTTAGTCCTCCTGAGCTGTCCTGACTCTGATTCCATTTGTTGGGACCGGTAGGCAGGCTAGAAGGGGGTTGAATAGCCCTGCAAAAATAAAAACACAACCCTTCTCGAACTTTCAAAATAACACTTGCATAAATAAAGTAAACAGAAATTAAAAAGAAGGGGTACAAGATGTTTACTTGATTACAACCGGGGAGGTTGCTAATCCAAGGAGTGGAACACACTAGAATATCTCCTTCAGGTGGAGAAGCCTCTTACAGTAGTGAAAGCGCAAAAAGAAAGAAGCTAAACTCTAAAAGGAAGTGCATAAGTGTTGAATACATAATTCTTGAATTGATGAATAGCTTCTGGACCAAGGCTATATTTATAGCTTTGGTCGGGGCGCCTGGAAGGGGATAAAACTTTATCCCCGACGTGACAGTCAACGCCCACGTCAGATCTAATAACTTTTAGATTTCAGGCGCCCGGACCCTCAAGTCAACACAGGTTGACTTTTTCGGTCTGGGCCCTCTGCTCCGGTTCAGCTCGCCTCGGTCCGGGTCTTTCGCTCCGGCTCCGCTTGCTTGGGTGATCTCAGTCATCCTGAATAGGGCTCACCCGAACCCAACTTCCGGCCTTCTCGAGCATACTTCCACTCCGGCTTCTCGTCCCTCGGAATGTCACGTGCTTCCTTCTTGTCCGCCAGCGTACTCATCCGCAGCTCTTCATCCCTCGGTCGCACCCTGTGCCGACCTTCTTGCTAGCTGCGTCTCTTGCTCCTCGAGCAGTCTTCCACTCTGGCTTCTCGTCCCTTGGAACCACCACACGCTTCCTTCTTGTCCGTTGGTGTACTCTTCTGCAGCGCCTCGTCCCTCAGACGCACCAAGCCAGACGTCGGCTCTCTCCCATGTCGTCCTTCTCACTAGCTACGTCTTCCACTCGACTCCCTGTGCTCCTAAGCTCCTGCATACTTAGACACAAGATTAAAATACCACAGGACCTAACTTAACTTGTTGATCACACCAAAACAACCTTGGGGTTCCAACACTCTTAACTATTCCTAATCAAGCATTAATATGCAAGGACAATATTAATGCGTTGAGACTAGCATGTAGGTCAACGGATGACTTAATCTCACAAGTCATGTATATGAGATATCAGGTTGACACATGAGTATATATTAGAGAATATATACTGAATGACCCGCCATGAGAATATTTCATGGATCGTTATATGAGTGTCATAAACATTCTCATGTGACTATTAGTATGAATAGTCCTTAGACTTGAAGTCACTACGGTTCTCTACATAAGGAGTTGTATACTTTGGTATCAACAAACATCACCTGTAACAGGGTAGACCATAAAGTCGATCACTGGGTATGCAATAAGTTATGCAGAGGGATGTGAGTGATGTAGATGGGGTATATCCCTTCCATATAACGAAAGTGATATCTGTGAGCCTCTTGACTACTAGGACACAAGAATGCATGACCATGCTTAAATGAGTTAATATGTGATATTGAGCTTATTTGATTGAGTGTGTCTACTTAGAGATCAAGAAATACAAAGACTGATAAGAGGATGACACGGTCTATATCTTATTGATCAATCTAGATATCCAGAATAGAAGGATTGAGTCATACAAGATAATAGCCACAACAAGGTTAAGTCAGATCTTGACATTCTCGTCACTTGGGTAGCAATAATGTCTTGCTAGATGTCACTCATTGCTTATGTATCTAAATGTTGATTTAGATACATTGCCAACATTATGAGAACCTATTGGGTCACACACAAAGAACAAGTCAATGGAGATGGATTCATATGATGGATCATTGGATTAAATCTAATTCAAATTAGACTCATTGAGTTAGACTCAATTAGATTCAACTATTGGATTGAGTCCAATTTAAATTAGACTCATTGATTCAATTGGATTGATGATTAATGAGTTGGACTCATTAAGTGGTTTCATGAATTTGAATTCATGAAGAAAGAGGAGTGTACAACTTGAATTAATCATGCATTGGATGTATTGGATGAAGAGTGAACAATTTGAATTGCTCATGCATTGCATTCATTGGATAAAGACAAATATTAATGTCAATTAAGACAATTGACATTAAGGTATGAGGCAATTTCATGAATCTATAAAAAAGAGATTTTTGGATTCATTTTATGATGTGTTTTTGGTGTTCGTGCTCTTCTTCCTCCTCCCCCTCCTCTCTTCCACTTGGCCGAAACTTCCAAGAAGGGTTGCTAACACAACCTTTGGTTGTTTCATTCTCCACTTTGTGAGTTTGTGAGACAAATGAGGCTAGTTCATATGGATACCATAAAAGCTCGTCACTTGATCATGCTAAGATCCGCATCTAAAGAAATGTTGCTGTCGGGATTGTGAAGGGCACGCAACAAAGGTATAACTCCCTCTCATGTAAATCTTAGTATATGGTTCTCTTTCGCATAGATCTTCTGGAGGAACTAGATATTTTCCGCTGTGCTTTCGCGTGTTTAGCATCCTAGTTCCTTACACCCTTGCACTGGAGTCTCAGACATACAAAGTAGAAACTAAAAGTGCCAAAGAAAATCATACCTGGAAGCTATGAATGCCTTTGAGGCACAACGTCGAGGACAATGGTGGAGATGGAAGGTGTCAATCCTAGTCATGATGTCAGGGGAGAGGTCTTCAAGGTGTCAACGATGAGAAGTTGGTGATCGACAGTTGGATCGAAAGAGTTGGGAGAGAGGTGTTCCATGGGAGGTCGATGATGTAAGTACTCTGGGTTAGTTTTGATATGGTCAACGGAGTTAAGTTAGGTACTGTTAGATTTAATCTGTGTCTAAGTGTGTAGGAGCTTAGGAATACAAGAAGTTAAGTGGAAGATGCAGCAAATGAGAAGGATGGTACGGGAAACAAGTTGACGGGCTCAATGTATCCTAGGGACGAGAAGCTGTGGAAGACTACACCAGTGGAGCAAGAAGGATGCTCGTGCTTCCGATGGACCCAAAGTCTGAGCGGAAATCTACTCAAGGATAAGGCCGAAGTTGGGTTCTGGTGAGCTCAACTCTGTATGGCCGAAAAATCACTCAAGCGGCCAGAAAAAAGTCGAACGAATCAGTATGAAGCTAACTCGTCCAGGCGCTTAGACCAAGTCCAAGCGCTCGGACGTCCAGGAACCTGGACCCCCTTGTCACCAGCTAGGTGCATTTTCATGCTGTTGTAGCGTGGATCAAATTTAGGTTCACATTAGCAACGGTCCGGGCACCCGAACCAGTCCAGGCATCCAAAGGGGATAAAATTTCATCCTTGCATCGTTACGTAGTCGTTGCGTAGGAGATAAGTTGCACCGTTGGAGACGGCCAGAGATGCCATGCAGCCAACAAATGTATTTGACTAGCAGACTATAAATAAAGCCCTGATTCACTTCATTGTACAACAACTTATGTATTAACTTTTCTAGTCTTTTTTAAGCTATCAACGTGTGTAAAAGACTTCTCCACCTTAAACGAAAGAGCTTTTAGTGAGTTGTTCAACGCCTTGGATTAAACTCTGGCCTTTTTACTTATTCTTTTTAAGTTGTTTTCTTTAATAGTAATTGCTTATATTTGCTTAATCTAATTGAGCATCTTTACTAAGCAAAAGCAAGAGATTTTTTCTAACTTACTTGAAGATTTTTTCACCCTCCCCCTCTCTAGTCGACCTACCGGGACCTACGATTGGTCTTAGAGTCCAATCATCTCAGATGGACTAACCGCTAACTAAAGTAACGAAACAATGGACGGACCAAGTATCTACCCACCTAAGTTCGAGGGAGAGTTCACAATGTGGAAAAAGTTAATGGAGGTATTTTTTTAAAATCAATTTCAAAATTTTTTTAATAATCAAATATGATTTTGTAGCTCCCAAAGATTGACAAGGAGAAGAAAAAGAAGAGTATCTGTAGACCAAGAAGGAACAACCTACACTACAAAAAATTAAGGATTTAGGAGCGGTTTTTCGAGACTTATAATAGCAGTTTACGACCGCTGCTAACCCTATTGCTCCGGTCACAAAACTGTTGCGGGTGTTGGTGACGCTAAAGGCAACCGAAACGGTAAAACTAACCGGTGGTTTAAACTTAGAAACCGCTTCTAATGTATACCTATAGCAGCGGGCGTAAAGTGGCCCTTTAGGAGCGGTTAGAAACCGCTTATATAGATCAATATGGGCCGCCTTAAGGTAGACTTGTAAGAGCGGTTAGTAACCGATGCAGAAGGTCAACATTTACAAACAGTTATAATCGGTCTTATAACTTACTTTGCAATTTAAAGATGACTTTATAAAAGTGATCTAAAACCGACGCAGAAGGATGATTTATTAGAGGTGGTTGTAAACCATTTTAGAAAATAGTCGTTTAGATGCAGTTATAACCGATCCTATAAGTTTATTATACAACGGTGACACTATCTAGAGGAGCGGTTTTAAACCGCCTCTGAATATACAGAATTACCAAATTTAAAAATGTTTTTATATCATATTGTACCTATAGATTTCCAAACTGAATGCTCAATTTAAATCAATTGATAATATTAATATTTCACTTCACAAATCTAATTTATATTCATAACACAAATTGGATTGCCAAATAAACAAGGCATATTCATATTTAAGTTCAAAATATTCATAACATACATTTAACACCACACTATATCACTAATACAATCCTTTCTTTAATTCCCAAAATATATAGAAACTTCAATAACAAGTTTTCTCCGCTAATAAAGCATCAAAAGGCATTTGCTTCAAGCGACAAAAGGCATTTGCTCCAACCTTCAATCGGTTGCGACATACATTTGCTCCAACCTAATAAAGCATCAAAAGGCATTTGTTTACAAACCGCTTCATAAAAAGATCAATTGAAGCGGTTGTTAGTGCGGTTACCATTGACCGATTCTATTGGGTCTAATTTTACAACCTCTTTATCAATCGCTGCTAATATTTTGGTCCTAATGTCCAATTTTTTTATAGTGCTAACTTCGTAGCAAACGGACGAGCGGAATTCCACCTCCTGAGTGTGCTACTACCGTAGGAAGTCAACAAAATTGACACCTACAGATCAGTAAAAGAACTCTGGAATAAATTCTTGGAGCTGCATGAAGGGACTTTCGAAGACAAGCTCGTGAAACGGGACCTGCTCCGAAATCAACTGATGAACTTTCGGCTAAAAGAAAGAGAGTCAATCACTCAACTGCATGCCAAACTGAAAGAGCTTATCACCGGACTCATAAATCTCAGAGAAAAGGTAACAAACCGAGATTCACTAAGGTATAGACTAAACGCTTTCCAAAGAACACCCGAGTGGATGTTCATAATTGACTCATATTATATCTCTAATGATCTAGAGGTAAGTTCGTTAGAAAGTTTATTTTCTATTTTAGAACTTTACGAATCTAGATGTACAAAACAAAGGAAGAAGTCAAATCAAAACATTGCCTTAAAAGAAAAAATGGATGAACCAGGCTACGAAGCTTCTATCGACGAAGATGAAGCAGCCCTCATGGTAAGAAACTTTAGTAAATTTCTTAAAGCTAATAAATTTCACAAGTCGCAGGCAAAGAAACACCCTCGAAATAAAAGGAAGGTTCAATGTTACAACTACAAGGAAGAAGGGCATATCAAGGATGATTGCCCTAAACTAAAAAAGAAGGAGAAAGAAAAAGAAAAGGGCCAAGATGAACAAAGCAGAGAAACTTAAAAGCTACATGGAATGAATCGTTGTCTTCTGAATCTGAGATCGAGACCTATGCCGGACTGACACTAATAGGGAACTATCAAAGGGATTGAGAACATATATCAGAAATGAGCATCGACGAAGGGGGAGCGTCATCAAACGGAAGCAGCGATGAAGGAACGTAAGATCAAGAGGTAAGTGAGATACGTTCTCTATCTCCTGAATAATCATATAAATTTATTAAAATATTTTCTAGAAATAGATACAAATTAGAAAAAGAAAATATAAAATCAAAATTGACCTTAGCAAATTCATGTCAATTAAAAGATTTTGATAAATTAAAATTTAAAAATGAAAATTTGAAAAAATAAATAGAATCTTTAAAAAAATGACTATACATACTTAAAATCAAATGTTTTACAAAAGTCAAATTTTAGTAATTATGGTAGCCTTAATTGGTATATCAAGAACCAAAGGGGCAAATTAGAAAATTCCCTATAAATTATACTCCACCAAAGTTCCTGTTAAATACAGTAGATAGAAATCTATATTGGGTTCTAAAATCGTGTCTAGAGTAAATCCTCCATTTAATTGATTTACTAGGATAGAAATTGCTTTACTTAGAAAAATATGTTTCATACAAAATGTTCTTTAGAATTTTTTATTCAAAATTTTTATAATGATAGACAACATAGATTATTTGTTAGACTAATTTTTCAGAATTTTCTGATTAATAATAAATTTTTTATGAATCAATTATCAAAAAATTAATTTTTAATATTAAAAAATCTCAAAAATAAAATTTTGAAAATTTTATTTTTTTACAGATGTTTATTTGGTTTTCCATACTTAGAAAAATTAGCAAGAATTTTCTAGATCAAAATTTATTTTTCTAAAAATCAGGTTCTATAATGAAACGATTTATTACTACTAAAATAAAAAAATCATAAAAGTTTTATATTGATCTAACCACTTGTATTTGACTTTGATAAAAAATTTTAGGATTTTTTGAAATAGACAAATTATTTTTAAATTATTTTTATCAAAATAGAGAATTAATTAGTAAAATTAGAATATTTTTTAAAATTATATTTGAAAAATGTTATATTATTGTTCATTCTGTTCGTGATCCCTTAGAAAACTTTTCAATATTTTTTCCAAATATTTTTTTGCATTTTTTTTAATTTTTGAATATGATCAAAGGGAGAGAGATAAGATTAAGTTAAGGGGATGTAGGGAAATTATAAATTTATTCTTGTGTTTACTTACAAGTTTTCTATTATAATTTTAATTTTCATTTAATTAATCAAATAATTTTATGTTGGTTTAAACCCTAACTTAACTTGAGTTGATGCACATAAAAAAGAGAGAGATTGTAAGTACCCCAGATTAGTCTTGATGTGGTCAACTAGGTTAAATTAGGTCCTGTTGGATTTAATCCTTGTGTCTAAGTGTACAGGAGCTTAGGGACATAAAAAGTCAAGTGGAAGATGCAGCGGACAAGAAGGATGGCACGGGAAGTGAGTTGATGAGCTTGGTGCATCTGAGGGACGAGAAGCTAAGGAAGAATACACCAATGGAACGAGAAGGACAAGCGCGGTGATTCCGAGGGACTAGAAGCCGGAGTGAAAATCTACTCGAGGAGAAGGCTGGAGTTGGATTCGGGTGAACTCAACTCTAGATGGCCAGAAAATCACCCAAGCAACTGGAGAAGAAGCCAGACAAGTCAGTACAAAGCTGACTCATTCGGGCGCTTGGACCAAGTCCAAGCGCCCGGACCACCTTGGCACTAGCCAGGCACCCTTTCAGACCGTTGTAGCATGGATCAAATTTAGGTACACGTCAACAACGGTCCGAGCGTCTGGACCAGTCTAGGCGCCCAGAAGAGGATAAAATTTTATCCCCACACAGTTGCGTAGCCGTTGGGCAGGAGATAAGTTGCATTGTTGGAAGCGCCTAGAGCTATTCTAGGAGCCCGGAGATGTCACGTCAGCCAACGGACGTATTTGACCAACAAGCTATAAATAAAGCCCCGGTTCACTTCATTTTACAATAAGTGAACAACAACTTCTGTATTAACTTTCCTAGTCCTTTATAAGTTATCAACGTGTGTAAAAAGCTAGTTCTTTGTCTTCAACGAAGGAGCTTTTAGTGAGCTTTTCAACGCATTGGATTAACAACCACCTAGGTTGTAACCAAGTAAACTCTGACTTTTTTACCTATTCTTTTTAAGTTATTTTCTTTAATATTAATTACTTATATTTTCTTAATTTAATTGTGCATCCTTACTAAACAAAAGCAAGAATTTTGTTCAACTTACTTGAAGGATTATTCACCCCCCCCCAAGTAGCTAGTGCGAAAAATTATATTAGGGGTTATAAAAATTAATCAGTTGCCCTTGCCTAGGCGGCTTGGGTACTGCCTGGGCAATCGATTAATGTGGCAACGCCTCTAGGCATTGCGTTTGCAAAAGGCAAGGTGGTGAGAGGCCACCACCCCTAGGCACCGCCTAGGTGACACCTTTTAGAACACTAGATCAAGTTGATCGGACATTAAGCAGAAAAAAAAAGTTCAAACAGATCAATTATACTAGATGCTTGGTAGGCAAGTAAGGTAAGTCCTGGGGAGACCTTTCATTCTTGAAGGCAGTAAGGATGTATCCCAATTGGGACAACCTTAGACACTGTTCTGATTGAAGAAATCAACAGAGGTTTCTAAGTCGAGATCAAACAATCCTAATTGTCAGACTCATTCATGCATAATCATATATTTATTTACTATGTTTTGCAGGTTTATTATTGGTATTCTTGTTGTGTTAAGTTTATTTTTCATAAAACAAAGTTTGAGTTGATTGAAGGGTTTGGTCGACCGAACAGGATGGTTCGGTCGACTAATCCAAGCAGATAAGGATAGACAAATTGCGATCAAGTTCAAAAAGGAAATAAAGGTTCAATCGACTGATCAAGAGGATCAGTTGATCGAACAAATATGGAAAGTTCATAATGGATATGAATGGATAGAATAGTAAAGGAAACCCCTAGGGTCCAGTGGCCTGAATAAGATTTAGTTGATCGAAAATGTGGATTTCACAGGATCGATCAGATCAGATCAGATCAGAACAAATAAAGAAAGAAGAGGGATCAATCGCCTGATAGAAGGTTTAGTCGACTGAAAAAGTGCTATCGCCTTATCGGTTTCCAATCAATTGGATCAAGCCTATAAAAGAAATCTCGAGATCTGAGGCTCAATACATCATCTCAATCCAATTCTTTCAACGCTTTCTTTGTCTCTATTATTCGTGCAAATACTATTATTGCTTTGATAGGCTCTCCGACAACTTACTACGAATCTCTATCTTTGAAGTTGTCAATAATCATTGTTTACTTGTGATACGGTGCATGAGGAGGGGGCCCCGGGAGGGGGATGCGATGGTTGGAAGTCAATGGGACGTGGCGGTCAGAAGTCAAGGTGATGGGGCGGTCAGAAGTCAAGGTGACGTGGTGGTCAGAATACCAGCTGATATAACAGTCAGAAGTCAAGAAGAGGAGGTGGTCAGAAGTCAAGGTAACGTGGTGGTCAGAAGTCATGGCGACGTGGTGGTCAGAAAGCCAGCTGATGTGGCAGTCAGAAGTCAAGAGGATGAGTCGGTCATAAGTCAAGGTGACGTGGTGGTCAGAAGTCAAGGCAACGTGGTGGTCAGAAAGCCAACTAATGTGGCAGTAAGAAGTCAAGAGGATGAGGCTGTCAAAAGTCAGGGTGATGGGGCAGTCAAAGAATAATAGGGTCCAACGAGCGATAGGGAGCAGGCCAGAAGGGCTCAGGTCAAAACAGGACAAAGTAGGTCGTACAGGGCTGCGCCAATATAGCTCGAGTTGTACAGGCCTACGCTTGAAGGCTAGGATTTATAGGTCGGGATTTACAGAGCTGTGCAGATACAGCTCGAGTTCTACAAGCCTACGTTCGAAGGCTAGGATTTACAGGTCAGGATTTACAGAGCTGTGAGATACAGCTCGAGTTCTACAAGCCTACGTTCGAAGGCTAGGATTTACAGGTCAGAATTTACAGAGCTGTGTAGATACAACTCGAGTTTTACAAGCCTACGTTCGAAGGCTAGGATTTACAGGTCGGGATTTACAGAGCTGTGCAGATACAACTCGAGTTCTACAAGCCTACGTTCGAAGGCTAGGATTTACAGGTCGGGATTTATAGAACTGTGCAGATACAGCTCGAGTTCTACAAGCCTACGTTCGAAGGCTAGCATTTACAAGTCAGGATTTGCAGAGCTGTGCAGATATAGCTCGAGTTCTACAAGCCTACGTTCGAAGGCTAGTGATCCTGTCCGAGAGCTGAGTCGACGGATGCTGGGGACGTGACGCTCTCTGCTGGCTCCGCGTAGACTCCGAGACGATGTGAACCTCCGGTGAACCTGCAACAAAGCCGAGCCGGGAGGGGTTTCCCGGCGACGACCCTCCGACGCTCAAGTCAGGCAGCGAAGAAGCAGAGTAACGCTACTGTGGCTACAGTGAAGAAGATTGCATACCTCTGATGAAGTCTGGGGGTCCTTATATAGGACCCCGGGGAGGCGCGTATACGTTTCTTGATGCGTGCACGTTTCTCCAAATATACCTCAAACGTGGGTGTCATAAAAGCATGTCTGACGCCATTCCGCAATCGTCCGAGCATATCTCTGGCATGACAGTGGAAGCTTCCACCGTACGATCTTCTGTACGGCTCGACCGTCGACCGTGCTGTTTATCGGCGGCCGGTGTCTCGAAGATTGATATCGTCAGCTGCTCTTTTTGTCTCCTTCTGTGTTTTGTCCTCTAATGGTCCGGTCGGGACGACCACTCGGTTTTCCTAGCGTCCGGGGATGTGGGTGCATCGGACCGACCGGGAAAGTCCCCGGTCACATGCTCGGCTGAGATTGCGCCTTCTTGATCTGCGATTCTGCCGAGAGGCCTAGCCGCTCGGAACGACAGTTCTTTTACCTTGAGCATCGAAAACCCGACCCGTGGTCGAGCTATCTTTCGTCCGGCCTGGGGGATTTCCGAATGGACGATCGGATGACCTATCCGCTCGGTAGGACTTTAGGGTTGACCCCCCTGACTTTTGACCTCCACGCGCCGTTGACCACCTGCCCGCGCAGATCCCCCGTCCTTACCACCGGATCACGTGCCTGTTGGTTGCTACTCAGAAAACCTAGAGGTTCCACTGTACAAAAATTTTGTACAAAGGTCTGAACCTTTTCCTAGTTACCATGTGTTCTTTTAAATTAAATTTTGGATCGCCTGTGGAACTTAACACGTTTGATCCAAAACTTAATCTATTCGTTCTTTTAGGTTTTGACTTGGGTCTCCTGCGGAACTTAACACGTTCGACCCAAATCACCTTAAGTTATTAATTCCATTAAATATTAATTTCCATAATCGGTTCCCAGTACTGACGTGGCGAGGCACATGGCCTTCTTGGATATGGGAGCAACCACCACCGACTAGACAAAACCTTTTATAGAAAGCTAATATTTAATTTCCTAAAATAACTTTAGGTTAACCGAAAAGAACAATCAAATCACAAGGAAAAGAAAAAACAAAAGAACACAACATCGAAAAACATATTCGAAATTCTAGAATCGTAAGCCTCTTGTATTTGGTATTATTTCCAAAAATAACTAGTATGATGCGGAAAGAAAAATTACTAGTTATACCTTTTAGAAAGACCTCTTGATCTTCTACCGTATTCCTCTTCTAACCTCGGACGTTGTGTGGGCAACGATCTTCCGAGATGAGAAACCACCTACCACCTTCTTCTCCTCCTAGCTAGGTTCAGCCACAAAAAGCTTAACCAAGGATGAAGAACAAAATACCAACCAAGCTCCAAGATGCTAGCTTTCTCTCCTTCTTCTTCTTCTTCTTCTCCAAGTAGTATCCGGCCGCCACAAGAGCTCCAAGCCTTTGAGAGTTTCGGCCACCACAAAGAGGGAGAGAGGAAGAGGATGGCCGGCCACTCCAAGGAATAAAAGAGGGAGAGAAAATAATAGAGGTTGTGTCTTGTGAAGGCACCCTCACCCCTTCTTTTATATTCCTTGGCCTAGGCAAATTAGGAAATTTAATTACAATAAAATTTCCTTAATTTCCTTGACATGATTTAATTGAGAAAAATAAAATAAAATTTCCCAATTTAATCTCTAATGGCCGGCCACATTAAAAGAGATAAATTAGACAAGTTTTAATCAACAATTAAAACTTCCTAATTTGTTTCCCGAAATTTTTAAAATTAAAATTTCTCTTTAAAAATCTCTTCATGGTTGATAAAAGGAAATTTCTATAATTTTAATTTTACAACATGTGAATAATTTTTAAATAGAAAATAAAATATCTCACCAATCTACAAATAAGGAAAGCAGCTTCAGCCACGCGAATTTTCGATATTCCTTTTTATT